>NC_083317.1:81668306-82007469 GCF_963455315.2 Globicephala melas | reverse complement strand
GGTAGTTCTAGTTGTAGTTTTTTAAGTAACCTCCATACAGTTCTCCATAGTGGCTGAACCAATTCACATTCCCACCAGCAGTGCAAGAGTGTTCCTTTTCTCCACACCCTCTCCAGCATTTATTGTTTCTAGATTTTTTGATGACTGCCATTCTGACTGGTGTGAGATGATATCTCATTGTAGTTTTGATTTGCATTTCTCTAATGATTAATGATGTTGAGCATTTTTCATGCGTTTGTTGGCAGTCTGTATCTCTTCTTTGAAGAAACGTCTATTTAGGTCTTCTGCCCATTTTTGGATTGGGTTGTTTATTTTTTTGTTATTGAGCTGCATGAGCTGCTTGTAAATTTTGGAAATTAATCCTTTGTCATTTGCTTCATTTGCGAATATTTTCTCCCATTCTGAGGATTCGCTTTTTGTCTTGTTTATGGTTTCCTTTGCTATGCAAAAGCTTTGAAGTTTCATTAGGTCCCATTTGTTCATTTTCGTTTTTATTTCCATTTCTCTAGGAGGTGGGTCAAAAAGGATCTTGCTGTGATTTATGTCATAGAGTGTTCTGCCTATGTTTTCCTCTAAAAGTTTGATAGTTTCTGACCTTACATTTAGGTCTTTAATCCATTTTGAGCTTATTTTTCTGTATGGTGTTAGGGAGTGATCTAATCTCATACTTTTACATGTACCTGTCCAGTTTTCCCAGCACCAATGATTGAAGAGGCTGTCCTTTCTCCACTGTACATTCCTGCCTCCTTTATCAAAGATAAGGTGACCATATGTGCGTGGGTTTATCTCTGGGCTTTCTATCCTGTTCCATTGATCTATCTTTCTGTTTTTGTGCCAGTACCATACTGTCTTGATTACTGTAGCTTTGTAGTATAGTCTGAAGTCAGGGAGCCTGATTCCTCCAGCTCCGTTTTTCGTTCTCAAGATTGCTTTGGCTATTTGGGGTCTTTTGTGTTTCCATTCAAATTGTGAAATTTTTTGTTCTAGTTCTGTGAAAAATGCCAGTGGTAGTTTGATAGGGATTGCATTGAATCTATAGATTGCTTTGGGTAGTAGAGTCATTTTCAGAATGTTGATTCTTCCAATCCAAGAACATGGTATATCTCTACATCTATTTGTATCATCTTTAATTTCTTTCATCAGTGTCCTATAATTTTCTGCATACAGGTCTTTTTTCTCCTTAGGTAGGTTTATTCCTAGATATTTTATTCTTTTTGTTGCTATGGTAAATGGGAGTGTTTTCTTGATTTCACTTTCAGATTTTTCATCCTTAGTGTATAGGAATGCCAGAGATTTCTGTGCATTAATTTTGTATCCTACTTTACCAAATTCATTGATTAGCTCTAGTAGTTTTCTGGTATCATCTTTAGGATTCTCTATGTATAGCATCATGTCATCTGCAAACAGTGACCTCTTTACTTCTTCTTTTCTGATTTGGATTCCTTTTATATCCTTTTCTTCTCTGATTGCTGTGGGTAAAACTTGCAAAATTATGTTGAATAATAGTGGTGAGAGTGGGCAACCTTGTCTTGTTCCTGATCTTAGTGGAAATGCTTTCAGTTTTTCACCATTGAGGAGGATGTTGGCTGTGGGCTTGTCATATATGGCCTTTATTATGTTGAGGAAAGTTCCCTCTATGCCTACTTTCTGCAGGGTTTTTATCATAAATGGGTGTTGAATTTTGTCAAAAGCTTTCTCTGCATGTATTGTGATGATCATATGGTTTTTCTCCTTCAATTTGTTAATATGTTTTATCACATTGATAGATTTGCATATATTGAAGAATCCTTGCATTCCTGCAGTAAACCCCACTTCATCATGGTGTATGATTCTTTTAATGTGCTGTTGGATTCTGTTTGCTAGTATTTTGTTGAGGATTTTTGTGTCTATGTTCATCAGTGATATTGGCCTGTAGTTTTCTTTCTTGTGACATCCTTGTCTGGTTTTGGTATCAAGGTGATGGTGGCCTCGTAGAAGGAATTTGGGAGTGTTCCTCCCTCTGCTATATTTTGGAAGAATTTGAGAAGGATAGGTGTTAGCTCATCTCTAAATGTTTGATAGAATTCGCCTGTGAAGCCATCTGGTCCTGGGCTTTTGTTTGTTGGAAGATTTTTAATCACAGTTTCAATTTCAGTGCTTGTGGTTGGTCTGTTCATATTTTCTATTTCTTCCTGATTCAGTCTTGGCAGGTTGTGCGTTTCTAAGAATTTGTCCATTTCTTCCAGGTTGTCCATTTTATTGGCATAGTTGCTTGTAGTAATCTCTCATGATCTTTTTTATTTCTTCAGTGTCAGTTGTTACTTCTCCTTTTTCATTTCTAATTCTATTGATTTGAGTCTTCTCCCTTTTATTCTTGATGAGTCTGGCTAATGGTTTATCAATTTTGTTTATCTTCTCAAAGAACCAGCTTTTAGTTTTATTGATCTTTGCTATTGTTTCCTTCATTTCTTTTTCATTTATTTCTGATCTGATTTTTATGATTTCTTTCCTTCTGCTAACTTTGGTGTTTTTTTGTTCTTTTTCTCTAATTGCTTTAGGTGCAAGGTTAGGTTGTTTATTGGAGATGTTTCCTGTTTCTTAAGGTGGGCTTGTATTGCTATAAACTTCCCTCTTAGAACTGCTTTTGCTGCATCCCATAGGTTTTGGGTCGTCATGTCTCCATTGTCATTTGTTTCTAGGTATTTTTTTAATTTCCTCTTTGATTTCTTCAGTGATCACTTCGTTATTTAGTGTATTGTTTAGTCTCCATGTGTTTGTATTTTTTACAGCTCTTTTCCTGCAATTGATATCTAGTCTCATGGCGTTGTGGTCGGAAAAGATACTTGATACAATTTCAATTTTCTTAAATTTACCAAGGCTTGATTTGTGACCCAAGATATGATCTATTCTGGAGAATGTTCCATGAGCACTTGAGAAAAATGTGTATTCTGTTGTTTTTGGATGGAGTGTCCTATAAATATCATTTAAGTCCATCTTGTTTAATGTATCATTTAAAGCTTGTGTTTCCTTATTTATTTTCATTTTGGATGATCTGTTCATTGGTGAAAGTGGGGTGTTAAAGTCCCCTACTATGAATGTGTTAGTGTCGATTTCCCCTTTTATGGCTGTTAGTATTTGCCTTATGTATTGAGGTGCTCCTATGTTGGGTGCATAAATATTTACTATTGTTATATCTTCTTGGATCAATCCCTTGATCATTATGTAGTGTCCTTCTTTGTCTCTTGTAATAGTCTATATTTTAAAGTCTATTTTGTCTGTTGTGAGAATTGCTACTCCAGCTTTCTTTTGGTTTCCATTTGCATGGAATATCTTTTTCCATCCCCTCACTTTCAGTCTGTATGTGTCTCTAGGTCTGAAGTGGGTCTCTTGTAGACAGCATATATATGGGTCTTGTTTTTGTATCCATTCAGCCAATCTGTGTCTTTTGGTGGGAGCATTTAGTCCATTTACATTTAAGGTAATTATCAATATGTATGTTCCTATTCCCATTTTCTAAATTATTTTGCGTTCGTTATTATAGGTCTTTTCCTTCTCTTGTGTTTCTTGCCTAGAGAAGTTCCTTTAGCAGTTGTTGTTAAGCTGGTTTGGTGGTGCTGAACTCTCTCAGCTTTTGCTTGTCTGTAAAGGTTTTAATTTCTCCATCAAATCTGAATGAGATCCTTGCTGGGTAGAGTAATCTTGGTTGCAGGTTTTTCTCCTTCATCGCTTTCAGTATGTCCTACCACTCCCTTCTGGCTTGCAGAGTTTCTGCTGAGATCAGGTGTTAACCTTATGGGGATTCCCTTGTGTATTATTTGTTGTTTTTCCCTTGCTGCTTTTAATATGCTTTCTTTGTATTTAATTTTTGACAGTTTGATTAATACGTGTTTTGGCGTATTTCTCCTTGGATTTATCCTATATGGGACTGTCTGTGCTTCCTGAACTTGATAAACAATTTCCTTTCCCGTATTAGGGAAGTTTTCAACTATAATCTCTTCAAATATTTTCTCAGTCCCTTTCTTTTTTTCTTCTTCTTCTGGGACCCCTATAATTCGAATGTTGGTGTGTTTAATGTTGTCCCAGAGGTCTCTGGGACTGTCCTCAGTTCTTTTCATTCTTTTTTCTTTATTCTGCTCTGCAGTAGTTATTTCCACTATTTTATCTTCCAGGTCACTTATCCGTTCTTCTGCCTCAGTTATTCTGCTATTGATCCCATCTACAGTATTTTTCATTTCATTTATTGTGTTGTTCATCATTGTTTGTTTCATCTTTAGTTCTTTTAGGTCCTTGTTAAATGTTTCTTGCATTTTGTCTATTCTATTTCCAAGATTTTGGATCATGTTTACTATCATTATTCTGAATTCTTTTTCAGGTAGACTGCCTATTTCCTCTTCATTTGTTAGGTCTGGTGGGTTTTTATCTTGCTCCTTCATCTGCTGTGTGATTTTCTGTCTTCTCATTTTGCTTATCTTACTGTGTTTGGGGTCTCCTTTTTGCAGGCTGCAGGTCATAGTTCCTGTTGTTTTTGATGTCTGTCCCCAGTGGCTAAGGTTGGTTCAGTGTGTGTGTAGGCTTCCTGGTGGAGGGAATTAGTGCCTGTGTTCTGGTGGGTGAGGCTGGATCTTGTCTCTATGGTGGGCAGGTCCACGTCTGGTGTGTTTTGGGGGTGTCTGTGGACTTACTATGATTTTAGGCAGCCTGTCTGCTAATGGGTGGGATTTTGCTAGTTGTTTGGCATAGTTTGTCCAGCACTGTAGCTTGCTGGTCATTGAGTGAAGCTGGGTGCTGGTGTTGAGATGGAGATCTCTGGGAGATTTTTGCCGTTTGATATTATGTGGAGCTGGGAGGTCTCTTGTTGACCAGTGTCCTGAAGTTGGCTCTCCCACCTCAGAGGCACAGCACTGGCTCCTGGCTGCAGCACCAAGAGCCTTTCATCCACACGGCTCAGAATAAAAGGGAGAAAAAGTAGAAAGAATTAGTAGAAGTAGGAAGGAAGCGAAGGAAGGAAGGAAGGAAGGTAGGAAAGAAAGAAAGAAAGGAGAGAAGGAAGGAAGAAAGAAAAAAAGAAGAAAAGAAGGAAAGAAGGAAAGTAAGAAAGGAGGGAGGGAGGGAGGAAGGAAGGAAGGAGGGAAGGAAGAAAGAAAAGATACAGTAAAATAAAATAAAGTAAAATATAATAAAGTTATTAAATTAAAAAATAATTATTAAGAAAAAACGGACAGATAGAACCTTAGGACAAATGGTGGAAGCAAAGCTCTACAGACAGAATCTCACACAGAAGCATCATATACACCCTCACAAAAAGAGGAAAAGCGGAAAACATAAATCTTGCTCTCAAAGTCCACCTCCTTAATTTGGGATGATTCATTTTCTAAAGGAGGGAAGGAAGGAAAGAAAGAAAGAAAAAGAAAGAAAGAAGATAAAGTAAAATAAAATAAAGTTAACATAAAATATAATAAAGTTATTAAAATAAAAATATAATTATTAAGAGAAAAAACAAAAAAAACGGATGGATAGAACCCTGGGACAAATGGTGGAAGCAAAGCTATATAGACAAAATCTCACACAGAAGCATACACATACACACTCACAAAAAGTGGAAAAGGGGAAAAAATCATAAATCTTGCTCTCAAAGTCCACCTCCTCAATTTGGGATGATTCATTGTCTATTCATGTATTCCACAGTTGCAGGATTCATCAAGTTGATTGTGGAGCTTTCATCCGCTGCTTCTGAGGCTGCTGGGAGAGATTTCCCTTTCTCTTCTTTGTTGGCACAGCTCCCAGGGGCTCAGCTTTGGATTTGGCCCCGTCTCTGTGTGTAGGTCATTGGAGGGCGTCTGTTTTTTGCTCAGACAGGACGGGGTTAAAGGAGCCGCTGATTCGGGGGCTCTGGCTCACTCAGGTCGGGGGGATGGAGGGGCGCGGAGTGCGGGATGAGCCTGCGGCGGCAGAGGCCAACGTGACGTTGCACCAGCCTGAGGCCCGCCGTGCATTCACCCGGGGAAGTTGTCCCTGGATCCAGGGAACCTGGCAGTGGCGGACTGCACAGGCTCCCCGGAAGAGGGATGTGGATAGTGACCTGTGCTCGCACACAGGCCCCTTGGTGGCGGCAGCAGCAGCCTTAGCGTCTCCTGCCCGTCTCTGGGGTCCGCGCTTTAGCCGTGGCTCGTGCCCGTCCCTGGGGTCCACGCTTTTAGCCGCGGCTCGCACCCGTCTCTGGAGTTCCTTTAAGGAGCGCTCTTAATCCCCTCTCCTCGCACACCAGGAAACAGAGAGTGAAGAAAAAGTCTCTTGCCTCTTTGGCAGCTCCAGACCTTTTCCCGGACTCCCTCCCGGCTAGCCGTGGTGCACTAACCCCTTCAGGCTGTGTTCACGCTGCCAACCCCAGTCCTCTCCCTGCGCTCCGACCAAAGCCCGAGCCTTAGCTCGCAGCCCCGCCCGCCCTGGCGGGTGAGCAGACAAGCCTCTCGGGCTGGTGAGTTCCAGTCAGCAGCGATCCTCTGTGTGGGAATCTCCCCGCTTTGCCCTCCCCACCCCTGTTGCTGTGCTCTCCTCGGCGGCTCCGAAGCTCCCCCCTCTGCCTCCCGCAGTCTCCGCCCGCCAAGTGGCTTCCTAGTGTGTGGAAACCTTTCCTGCTTCACAGCTCCCTCCCACTGGTGCAGGTTCCGTCCCTATTCTTTTGTCTGTTTTTTCTTTTTTTCTTTTGCCCTACCCAGATACGTGAGGAGTTTCTTGCCTTTTGGAAGGTCTGAGGTCTTCTGCCAGCATTCAGTAGGTGTTCTGTAGGAGTTGCTCCATGTGTAGATGTATTTCTGGTATCTGTGGGGAGGAAGGTGATCTCCGCATCTTACTCTTCCACCATCTTCCCCTCCGCCCTGTTGGAAGATTTCTAATCACATTTTCAATTTCATTACTTGTGATTGGTCTGTTCATATTTTCTGTTTCTTCCTTGTTCAGTCATGGAAGGTTATACCTTTCTAAGAATTTGTCCATTTCTTCCAGGTTGTCCATTTTATTGCCATAGAGTTGCCTGTAGTGGTCTTGTAGAATGCTTTGTATTTCTGCGGTATCTGTTGTAACTTCTACTTTTTCATTTCTAATTTTATTCATTTGAGTCCTCTCAGTCTTTTTCATGATGAGTCTGGCTAATGGTTTATCAATTTTGTTTATCTTCTCAAAGAACCAGCTTTTAGTTTTATTGATCTTTGCGATTGTTTTCTTTGTTTCTATTTCATTTATTTCTGCTCTGATCTTTATGATTTCTTTCCTTCTGCTAACTAAGGGTTTTGTTCTTCTTTTTCTAGTTCCTTTAGGTGTAAGGTTAAGATTGTTTGAGATTTTTCTTGTTTCTTGAGGTAGGCTTGTATAGCTATGAACTTCTCTCTTAGAGCTGCTTTTGCTGCATCCCATAGGTTTTGGATCATCGTGTTTTCATTGTCATTTGTCTCTAGGTGTTTTTTGATTTCCTCTTTGATTTCTTCAGTGATCTCTTGGTTATTTAGTAATGCATTGTTTAGCCTCCACGTGTTTGTGCCTTTTATGTTTTTTTTCCCTGAAACTGATTTCTAATCTCATAGCGTTGTGGTCAGAAAAGATGCTTGATATGATTTCAGTTTTCTTAAATTTACTGAGGCTTGAATTGTGACCCAGGATGTCATCTATCCTGGAGAATGTTCCGTGCACACTTGAGAAGAAAGTGTAATCTCTTGTTTTTGTATGGAATATCGTATAAATATCAATTAAATCTATCTGGTCCATTGTGTCATTTAAAGCTTGTGTTTGCTTATTTATTTTCATTTTGCATGATCTGTCCATTGGTGTAGGTGAGGTGTTAAAGTCCCCCACTATTATTGTGTTACTGTGGATTTCCTGTTTTATAGTTGTTAGCAGTTGCCTTATGTATTTGGTGCTCCTATGTTGGGTGCATATATATTTATAATTGTTATATCTTCTTCTTGGATTGATCCGTTGATTATTACGCAGTGTCCTTCCTTGTCTCTTGTAACATTCTTTATTTTAAAGTCTATTTTATTGGATATGAGTATTGCTACTACAGCTTTCTTTCTTTTTTCTCTTTTTTCTTTTTTTTGTGGTACGCGGGTCTCTCACTGTTGTGGCCCCTCCTGTTGCGGAGCACAGGCTCCAGACGCACAGGCTCAGTGGCCATGGCTCATGGGCCCAGCTGCTCTGCTGCATGTGGGATCTTCCCAGACCGGAGCACGAACCCGTGTCCCCTGCATCGGCAGGCGGTCTCTCAACCACTGAGCCACCCGGGAAGCCCTACAGCTTTCTTTTGATTTCCATTTGCATGGAACATTTTTCCATCCCCTCACATTAAGTCTGTCTGTGTCCCTAGGTCGGAAGTGGGTCTCTTGTAGACAGCATATATATGGGTCTTGTTTTTGTATCCATTCAGCGAGCCTGTGTCTTTTGCTTGGAGCATTTGATCCATTCACGTTTAAGGTAATTATCGATATGTATGTTCTTATGACCATTTTCTTAATTGTTTTGGGTTTGTTTTTGTAGGTCCTTTTCTTCTCTTGTGTTTCCCAGTTAGCATTTGTTGTAGAGCTGGTTTGGTGGTGCTGAATTCTTTTAGCTTTTGCTTTTCTGTAAAGCTTTTGATTTCTGCATCAGATCTGAATGAGATCCTTGCTGGGTAGAGTAATCTTGATTGTAGCTTCTTCCCTTTCATCACTTTAATTATATCATGCCTCTCCCTTCTTGCTTGTAGAGTTTCTGCTGAGAAATCAGCTGTTAACCTTATGGGAGTTCCCTTGTATGTTATTTGTCATTTTTCCCTTGTTGCTTTCAATAATTTCTCTTTGTCTTTAATTTTTGCCAGTTTGATTACTATGTGTCTCAGCATATTTCTCCTTGGGTTTTTCCTGTTTGGGACTCACTGTGCTTCCTGGACTTGGGTGACTATTTCCTTTCCCATGTTAGGGAAGTTTTTGACTATAATCTCCTCAAATATTTTTTCGGGTCCTTTTTCTCTCCCTTCTCCTTCTGGGACCCCTATAATGTGAAGGTTGTTGTGTTTAATGTTATCCCAGAGGTCTCTTAGGCTGTCTTCATTTCTTTTCATTCTTTTTTTTTATTCTGTTCTGCAGCAGTGAATTCCACCATTCTGTCTTCCAGGTCACTTATCCATTCTTCTGCCTCAGTTATTCTGCTATTGATTCCTTCTAGTGTATTTTTCATTTCAGTTATTATATTGTTCATCTCTGTCTGTTTTTAAATTCTTCTAGTTTGTTCTTTAATTCTTCTAGGTCTTTGTTAAACATTTCTTGCATCTTCTCGATCTTTGCCTCCATTTTTTTTCCGAGGTCTTGGATCATCTTCGCTATCATTATTCTGAATTCTTTTTTTGGAAGGTTTCCTATCTTCACTTCTTCATTTAGTTGTTTTTCTAGGGTTTTATCTTGTTCCTTCATCTGGTACATAGCCCTCTGCCTTTTCATCTTGTCTATCTTTCTATGAATGTGCTTTTTATCTACAGACTGCAGGATTGTAGTTCTTCTTGCTTCTGTCTGCCCTCTGGTGGATGAGGCTATCTAAGAGGCTTGTGTAAGTTTCCTGATGGGAGGCATTGGCAGTGGGTACAGCTGACTGTTGCCCTGGTGGGCACAGCTCATTAAAACTCTAATCTGCTTGACTGATGATGGGTGGGGCTGGGTTCCTTCCCTGTTGATTCTTTGGCCTGAGGCATCCCAACACTGGAGCCTACCTGGGCTCTTTGGTGGGGCTAATGACAAACTCTGGGAGGGCTCACACCAAGAACTTCTGCTGCCAGTGTCCTTGTCCCCACGGTGAGCCACAGCCACCCCCCACCTCTGCAGAAGACCCTCCAGCACTAGCAGGTAGGTCTGGTTCAGTGTCTTTGGGGTCACTGCTCCTTCCCCTGGGTCCCGATGAGCACACTACTTTGTGTGTGTGCCCTCCAAGAGTGGAGTCTCTGTTTCTCCCAGTCCTGTTGAAGTCCTGCAATAAAATCCTGCTAGCCTTCAAAATCTGATTCTTTAGGAATTCCTCCTCCCATTGCCGGACCCCCAGCTTGGGAAGCCGGACGTGGGGCTCAGAACCTTCACTCCAGTGGGTGGACTTCTGTGGTATAAGTGTTCTGCAGCCTGTGAGTCACCCACTCAGCAGTTATGGGATTTGATTTTACTGTGATTGCACCCCTCCTACCGTCTCATTGTGGCTTCTCCTTTGTCTTTGGATGTTGGGTGTCTTTTGGTGAGTTCCAGAGTCTTCCTGTCAATGACTGTCCAGCAGCTAGTTGTGATTCTGGTGTTCTCACAAGAGGGAGTGAGAGCACGTCCTTCTACTCTGCCATCTTGGTTACTCCCGGGCAAAACTCTCCTCATTCTTTAATTTATTTTTTTATTGAAGTATTGTTGATTTACAATGTTGTGTTAACTTCTGCTGTATAGCAAGGTGACTGAGTTATACACTTATATACATTCCTTTTTATGTTCTTTTCCATTATAGTTCATCACAGGATATTGAATATAGTTCCCTGTGCTATACAGTAGCACCTTGTTGTTTATCCATTCTATATGTAATAGTTTTCATCTACTAACCCAAACCCCCAGTCCATCCCTCCCCCAGTTTCCTCCCCCTCGGCAACCACAAGTCTGTTCTCTATGTCTACGAGTCTGTTTCTGTTTCATAGATAGGTTCATTTGTGCCGTATTTTAGATTACACATATAGGTGATATCATACAATATTTGTCTTAGTATGATGATCTCTAGTTGCATCCATGTTGCTGCAAATGGCATTATTTTGTTCCTTTTTATGACTACTATTCCATGTATATATGTACCACATCTTATTTATCCATTCATCTGTCAGTGGACATTTAGGTTGGTTCCACGTCTTGGCTATTGTGAATAGTCCTGCTATGAACATAGGGGTGCATGTATCTTTTTGAATATCTAGTTTTGCCTGGATATATGCCCAGGAGTGGGATTGCTGGGTCATATGGTAATTCTATTTTTAGTTTTTTTAAGGAACCTCCATACTGTTCTCCATAGTAGGTGCACCAATTTACATTCCCACCAACAGTGTAGGAGGGTTCCCTTTTCTCCACACCCTCTCCAGCATTTATTGTTTGCAGACTTCTTGATGATGGCCCTTCTGACCAGTGTGAGGTGATACCTCATTGTAGTTTTGATTTGCATTTCTCTAATGATTAGTGATGTTGAGCATCTTTTCATCTGCCTGTTGCCCATCTGTATGTCTTCTTTGGAGAAAAGTCTGTTTAGGTCTTCTGCCCATTTTTTGATTGGGTTGTTTGTTTGTTTTTTTTTGTTGTTGAGTTGTATGAGTTTTTTGTATATTTTGGAAATTAAGCCCCTGTCAGTTGCATCATTTGCAAATATTTTCTCCCATTCCATAGGTTGCCTTTTCATTTTGTTTATGGTTTCCTTTGCTGTGCAAAAGCCTGTTTGATTAGGTCACATGTTTGTTTTTGTTTTTTTATCTGTTGCCTTGGGAGATGACCTGAGTAAACATTAGTATGATTCCTGTTTTGCCTATGATCTCTTCTAGGAGGTTTATGGTGGCTTGTCTTGTATTTAAGTCTTTAAGCCATTTTCAGTTTATTTTTGTTCATGGTGTGAGGGTGTGTCTGACTTCATTGAAAGCTTCTTGCTTTCTTCTTTCTCCTCAGGATTAGTTGGGCAATTCTGGGTCTATTATAGTTCCATATAAATTTTAGAATTATTTATTCCAGTTCTGTGAAAAAAGTCATGGGTAATTTGATAGGGATCATATTAAATCTATAGATTGCTTTGGGTAGTATTGCCATTTTAACAATATTAATTCTTCTAATCCTAGAGCATGGGATATTTTTCCATTTCTTTGAATCATCTTTAATTTCCTTTATTAATGTTTTATAGTTCTTAGCATGTAAGTCTCTCACCTCCTTGGTCAGGTTTATTTCTAAGTTTGGGGGGTTTTTTGGTGCGATTTTAAAAGGCATTGTTTGGAGGATTGGTTCACGACGGCGGAGTAGAAGGACATGCGCTCACTCGCTCTTACTAGAGCACTGGAATCACAACTAACTGCTGAACAGTCATCGACAGGAAGACACTGGAACTCATCAAAAAAGATACCCCACATCCAAAGGAGAAGCCACAATGAGATGGTAGGAGGGGCGCAATCATAATAAAATCAATTCCCATAACTGCTGGGTGGGTGACTCACAAACTGCAGAACATTTATACCACAGAAGTCCACCCACTGGAGTGAAGGTTCTGAGCCCCACGTCAGGCTTCCCAACTTGGGGGTCCAGCAATAGGAGGAGGAATTCCTAGAGAATCAGACTTGCAAAGCTAGCAGGATTTTATTGCAGGACTTCAACAAGACTGGGGGAAACAGAGACTCCACTCTTGGAGGGCACACAGAAAGGAGTGTGCACATCAGGACCCAGTGGAAGGAGCAGTGACCCAATAGGAGACTGAACCAGAACTACCTGCTAGTGTTGGAGGGGCTCCTGCAGAGGTGGGGGGTGGCTGTGTCTCACTCTGAGGACAAAGACACTGGCAGCAGAAGTTCTGGGAAGTACTCCTTGGCGTGAGCCCTCCCAGAGTCCACTGTTAGCCCCACGAAAGAGCCAGGTAGGCTCCAGTGTTGGGTTGCCTCAGGCCAGACAACCAACAGGGAGGGAACCCAGCCCCACCCATCAGGAGACAGGCAGATTAAAGTTTTAATGAGCTCTGCCCACCAGAGCAACACCCAGCTCTACCCATCACCAGTCCCTCCCATCAAGAAACTTGCACAAGCCTCTTAGATAGCCTCATCCACCAGGGAGCAGACAGCAGAAGCAACGAGAAGTACAGTCCTGTGGCCTGTAGAACAAAAACCACATTCACAGAAAGATAGACAAGATGAAAAGGCAGAGGACTATGTACCAGATGAAGGAACAAGATAAAACCCTAGAAAATCAACTAAATGAAGAAGTGAAGATAGGAAACCTTCCAGAAAAAGAATTCAGAATAATGATAGTGAAGATATCCAAGACCTCGGAAAAAGAATGGAGGCAAAGATTGAGAAGATGCAAGAAATGTTTAACAAAGACCTAGAAGCATTAAAAAACAAACAACTAGAAAAATTTAGGAACAAACAGAGATGAACAATACAATAACTGAAATGAAAAATATACTAGAAGGAATCAATACCAGAATAACTGAGGCAGAAGAATGGATAAGTGACCTGGAAGACAGAATGGTGGAATCCACTGTCGGGGAACAGAATAATGAAAAAAGAATGAAAAGAATTGAAGACAGCCTCAGAGACCTCTGGGACAACATTAAACTCACCAACATTCGCATTATAGTGATCCCAGAAGGAGAAGGGAGAGAAAAAGGACCCGAGAAAATATTTGAAGAGATTACAGTCAAACACTTCCCTAACATGGGAAAGGAAATAGCCACCCAAGTCCAGTAAGTGCAGAGAGTCCCAGGCAAGATAAACCCACGGAGGAACACGCCAAGAAACATAGTAATCAAATTGACAAAAATTAAAGACACAGAAAAATTATTGAAAGCAACAAGGGAAAAATGACAAATAACATACAGGGGAACTCCCATAAGGTTAGCAACTGATATCTCAGCAGAAACTCTACAAACCAGAAGGGAGTGGCATGATATATTAAAAGTGATGAAAGAGAAGAACCTACAACGAAGATTACTCTACCCAGCAAGGATCTCATTCAGATTCGATGGAGAAATCAAAAGCTTTACAGAAAAGCAAAAGCTAAAAGAATTCAGCACCATCAAACCAGCTCTACAACAAATGCTAAAGGAACTTCTCTAAGAAGGAAACACAAGAGAAGAAAAGGACCTACAAAAACAAACCCTTAAAAATTAAGAAAATGGTCATAGGAACGTACATATCGATAATTACCTTAAACGTGAATGGATTAAATGCTCCAACCAAAGGACACAGGCTCGCTGAATGGATACAAAAACAAGACCCATATATATGCTGTCTACAAGAGACCCACTTCAGACCTAGGGACACATACAGACTGAAAGTGAGGGGATGGAAAAAGATATTCCATGCAAATGGATATGGGGAGGGGGAAGGGTAAGCTGGGACAAAGTGAGAGAGTGGCATGGACATATATACACTTCCAAACGTAAAATAGATAGCTAGTTGGAAGCAGCCGCATAGCACAGGGATATTAGCTTGGTGCTTTGTGACCACCTAGAGGGGTGGGATAGGGAGGGTGGGAGGGAGGGAGATGCAAGAAGGAAGAGATATGGGGACATATGTATAACTGATTCACTTTGTTACAAAGCAGAAACTAACACCATTGTAAAGCAATTATACTCCAATAAAGATGTTTAAAAAAAAAGCAAATGGAGATCAAAAGAAAGCTGGAGTAGCAATACTCATATCAGATAAAATAGACTTTAAAATAAAGAATGTTATAAGACACAAGGAAGGACACTACAAAATAATCAAGGGATCAGTCCAAGAAGAAGATAAAATGCTTATAAATATATATGCACCCAACATAGGAGCACCTCAATACATAAGGCAACTGCTAACCGCTATAAAAGAGGAAGTCAACAGTAACACAATAATAGTGGGGGACTTTAACACCAATGGACAGATCATCCAAACAGAATATTAATAAGGAAACTCAAGCTTTAAATGACACAATAGACCAGAAAGATTTAATTGATATTTATAGGACATTCCATCCAAAAATATCAGATTACAGTTTCTTCTCATGTGCACGTGGAACATTCTCCAGGATAGATCACAGCTTGGGTCACAAATCAAGCCTCAGAAATTTAAGAAAATTGAAATCATATCCAGCATCTTTTCTGACCACAACGCTATGAGATTAGAAATCAATTACAGGGAAAAAAACATAAAAAACACAAACAACATAAAAAACACAAACACATGGAGTCTAAACAATATGTTACTAAATAACCAAGAGCTCACTGAAGGAATCAAAGAGGAAATCAAAAAATACCTAGAGACACATTTCAACCAAAACACGATGATCCAACACCTATGGGTTTCAGCAAATCAGTTCTAAGAGGGGAGTTTATAGCAAAACAAGCCTACTTCCAGAAACAAGAAAAATCTCAAATAAACAATCTAACCTTACACCTAAAGGAACTAGAGAAGAAGAACAAACAAAACTCAAAGTTAGTAGAAGGAAGGAAATCATAAAGATCAGAGCAGAAATAAGTGAAATAGAAACAAAGAAAACCAATCGCAAAGATCAATAAAACTAAAAGCTGGTTCTTTGAGAAGATAAAATTGATAAACCAGACTGATCAAGAAAAAGAGGGAGAGGACTCAAATCAGTAAAATTAGAAATGAAAAAGTAGAAGTTACAACAGACACCACAGAAATACAAATCATCCTAAGAGATGACTACAAGCAACTCTATGGCAATAAATTGGACAACCTGGAAGAAATGGACAAATTCTTAGAATAAACTTCCACGAATGAACCAGGAAGAAATAGAAAATATGAATAGACCAATCACAAGTAATGAAATTGAAACTGTGATTAAAAATCTTGTAACAAACAAAAGTCCAGGACCGGATTGCTTCATGGGTGAATCCTATCAAACATTTAGAGAAGAGCTATCACCCATCCTTCTCAAACTCTTCCAAAAATTGCAGAGGAAGGAACACTCGCAAGTCATTCTGTGAGGCCACCATCACCCTGATACCAAAACCAAACAAAGATACTACAAAAAAAGAAAATTACAGACCAGTATCACTGGTGAGTATAGATGCAAAAATCCTCAACAAAATACTAGCAAAGAGAATCCAACAGCACATTAAAAGGATCATACACCACGATCAAGTGGGATTTATCCCAGGGATGCAAGGATTCTTCAATATACGCAAATCAATCAATGTGATACACCATATTAACAAATTGAAGTACAAAAACCATATGATCATCTCAATAGATGCAGAAAAAGCTTCTGACAAAATTCAACACCGATTTATGATAAAAACTCTCCAGAAAGTGGGCATAGATGGAACCTACCTCAACATAATAAAGGCCATATATGACAAACCCACAGCAAGCATCATTCTCACTCGTGAAAAACTGAAAGCATTTCCTCTAAAATCAGGAACAAGACAAGGATGTCCACTCTCGCCACTATTATTCAACATAGTTTTGGAAGTCTTAGCCACGGCAATCAAAGAAGGAAGACAAATAAAAGGATTACAAATTGGAAAAGAAGTAAAACTGTCACTGTTTGCAGATGACATGATACTATGCATAGAGAATTCTAAAGATGCCACCAGAAAACTACTAGAGCTAGTCAATGAATTTGGTAAAGTTGCAGGATACAAAATTAATGCACAGAAATCTCTTGCATTCCAATACACTAATGATGAAAAATCTGAAAGAGAAATTAAGGAAACACTCCCATTTAACCATTGCAACAAAAAGAATAAAATACCTAGGAATAAACCTACCTAGGGGGTCAAAAGTCCTATATGCAGAAAACTATAAGACACTGATGAAAGAAATTAAAGATGATACAAAATAGATGGAGAGATATACCATGTTCTTGGATTGGAAGAATCAGTATTGTGAAAATGACTATACTGTCCAAAGCAATGTACAGATTCAATGCAATCCCTATCAAATTACCAATGGTATTTTTTATGGAACTAGAACAAAAAATCTTAAAATTTGTATGGAGACACAAAAGACCCCGAATAGCCAAAGCAGTCTTGAGAAAGAAAAATGGAATTGGAGCAATCAGGCTCCCTGACTTTGGACTACACTACAAAGCTACAGTAATCAAGACAATATGGTACTGGCACAAAAACACAAATATAGATCAATGGAACAGGATAGAAAGCCCAGAGATTAACCCACGCACATATGGTCACCTTATTTTTGATAAAGGAGGCAAGAATATACAATGGAGAAAAGACAGCCTCTTCAATAAGTGCTTCTGGGAAAACTGGACAGCTACATGTAAAAGAATGAAATTAGAACACTCCCTAACACCATACACAAAAGTAAACTCAAAATGGATTAGAGACCTAAATGTAAGACCGGACACTATAAAACTCTTTGAGGAAATCATAGGAAGAACACTCTTTGACCTAAATCATAGCAAGATGTTTTTTGATCCACCTCCTAGAATAATGGAAATAAAAACGAAAATAAACAAATGGGACCTAATGAAACTTAAAAGCTTTTGCATAGCAAAGGAAGCTGCAAACAAGACTAAAAGACAACCCTCAGAATGGAAGAAAATATTTGCAAACGAAGCAACGGACAAAGGATTAATCCCCAAAATATATAAACAGCTCATGCAGCTCAATATTTAAAAAAAACAGACAACCCAATCAAAAAATGGGCAGAAAACCTAAATAGACATGTCTCCAAAGAAGACAAACAGATGGCCCAGAAGCACATGAAAAGCTGCTCAACATCACTAATTATTAGAGAAATGCAAATCAAAACTACAATGAGGTATCACCTCACACCAGTTAGAATGGGCATCATCAGAAAATCTACAAACAACAAATGCTAGAGAGGGTGTGGAGAAAAGGAAACCCTCTTGCACTGTTGGTGGGAATGTAAATTGATAAAACCACTATGGAGAATAGTATGGAAGTTCCTTAAAAAAGTAAAAGTAGAATTACCATATGACCCCGCAATTCCACTACTGTGCCTATAGCCAGAGAAAACCATAATTCAAAAAGACACATGCACCCCAATGTTCATTGCAGCACTATTTACAATAGCCAGGACATGGAAGCAACATAAATGCCCATCGATAGATGAATGGATAAAGAAGTTGTGGTACTTATATACAATGGAATATTACTCAGCCATAAAAAGGAACGAAATTGGGTCATTTGCAGAGACATGGATGGATCTAGAGACTGTCATACAGAGTGAAGTATGTCAGAAAGAGAAAGACAAATATCGTATATTAACACATATATGTGGAACCTAGAAAAATTGTACAGATGAACCAGTTTGCAGGGCAGAAACAGAGACACAGATGTAGAGAACAAACGTATGGACAGCAGGGGGGGAAAGTGGCAGGGGGTTGGTGGTGGTGGTGTGATGAATTGAGAGATTGGGATTGGCATGTATACACTAATATGTATAAAATGGATAACTAATAAGAACCTGCTGTATAAAAAAATAATATTCGAAAATTCAAAAAATAAATAATTAAAAGGCAGTGTTTTTTTACATTCCCTTTTTGCTATTTCATTTTTAGTATAAAGAAATGCCACTGATTTCTGTATGTTAATCTTGTATCCTGCTACGTTGCTGGATTCATGTTCTAGTAGTTTTTGTGTGGAGTCTTTAGGGTTTCCTATATATAGTATCATGTCATTTGCTGATGACATGATACTATATGTAGTGACCTGAGATTTTCTGAAGTCTGCCTGTTACTTCTCAGGTAGAAAGAATGTCAGCAGGAAACAGTTACTAAGAAGGACAGTGGTGACCATTTGTAGTACTCATCCTTCTCAATGATAATTATGCATATCTTCTGACCTGCACAGTGAGACTAGCTGAGGATTTCAAGGGATCGCAGAATTCTTACCCAATGTGGAGATCCACTCCTCACCCATTTCTTTTGCGTTAAGTGAATATTTTCCAATGTAGCATTTGATTGCTTTAATGATTTTTTTAAATTAATACACTTTATTTTTTGGAGCAGTTTTAGGTTGACAGAAATATTGAACAGAAAGTACACAGTTCCCATATATCCCCTCACCCCAATTTCCCCTGTTATTAACATCTTGCATTTCTGTGGTACATGTATTAACAATTGATGAGTCACCATTGAAAATTATTATTAACTAAAGTCTGTAGTTTACACTGTAGTTCGCTCTGTGTTGTATGTTCTGTGGGTGCTGACAAATGTATAATGAAATGTATCAACCATTACTGTATCATACAGTATAGTTTCACTGCCCTAAATATCCCATGCTTCACCTAGTCATCCTTCCCTCCCTCCCTGCAAACTTCTGGCAACTGCCTTTTTTTTTTTCACTGTCTGCATAGTTTTTCCTTTTCCAGAACGTCATGTAGTTGGACAATATGCAGCCTTTTCATTACTCTAGGTTCTGTTTCTGTAAATCACACCAGAAGCACATTGTTTTTTAGCAGCCATTTTGCATGGTTGACTCAATGAACATGTTTGATAGCAAACTCCTAATTCTGTTCACACATGCTCCTGATCCCACCCTATGTAAATAAATTAGTTTCTAGAGCCAGTGCAGGGCTTTTCTTACATTGTTTCAGTTTATAACGTTTGGGAGTCATGGATTTTCATACCATGCATTTTAATCCTTATCCAAGTCATGGATAAAATATTTGTATAGAACAAAGCCTGGGATAGAGCCCTACAGCTCATCATGAGAGACCTAGGTCACATTATTTATTAGTCAGCATACCTTGGCAATTGAGGGTCAATGGATGTGATTTTTCTGCTTCTGTTCACACCACTTCATGAACAGTTGACAGGACTGTTTCCACTTAGTAGAGTCTAATCATATGATATATGTATGTGAGACCACATCAGAGCCAGTGGTAGTTCTTTATTCTACCCTTATCCCCTCAGGATATGGAAGTGGATTCCCTTATCAAAACAAGTAGTGCCATCATGTCTACCATCTCCTTGGAGTTTTGGATCCTACTGCAGTTTAGAGTATTGAGCAACTTACAAATGGGCCTTTCCCCTCCAACAGTATTTCCTGATGAAGCTTTTCGGCCTTCCTACAATATATGGCAGAGATCTTTTTTCTCTTCAGCATGCATGACAGAGCAACTAACAGCCTGTTTGGCATTCAGACAACTCAGTAGGCCATTCTTAATTGCACTCTGTTGAAATATCACCTATTCGTAAAGGTCATAGAATCCAAACAGCAGAGCTTTGCAGTTTGAGCTGCTTTAATGTATGTGAAGTTCTTGAGTGGCTGATATACTGTTACCCAGAGTACAGCTTTCTGTCTGGACCACTGTCCCAAAGCAGTTACTGCATCACCCCTGAAAGCTCACACTCCTTTCATGTAGTATCAGAACATGGGATTGAGTATGTTCAGCAAACAGTGAGAAATCTTCTTTGGTTAAAGCAGAAGCAAAGGAAGAGAAGATGAATGAAGTGTGGGCGGGTACTTAGTACAATCTGTTCTGTCTGACAGGTCACTGCCTTGGGACTTTTGTGTTTTTGTTGTTTTCTACACATATCCTAGGGGCATTCTAGTTGTGATTCTGTTACAACATGAATAAGTTTTAGCCTCCTGGTTTGTAGTGAAACATCTGTTAACGGTAGATACTATTCCAAACACAGCATTTTCTTAACGAGACCCCACTCTACATGGTTACATCACTTAACTTTTTCATTTATTGGCCGAGTCAGTTAAGGCTACCTTTTTATGGTACTAAGTGGGGCAATTCATATCTGTCTCCAGCAACTTCACAGCAATGTGTAAGAGAAAATGAAATTAAATAGAAATTTCTTTGCAATCTTTGGAAGGATTATCTAATTCCCTGCGTTTTGCTTTTAGCTCTGAGAAGCCTTCTTCAACAGTGCCAAAACCATCTCCTCCTCTGTACTTCCCATTTGCTTCAATAGTGTTGTCATTTCCCAATCAGTGCACACCTCTACTTCCACGAGTCTCTTCACTGACCTCACTGTCCCTGTCTCCTGGAGCTCCAGTCCATCCTCCTCCACCTCTTCTAGTGCTGAGAAAACTTCAGTTGCTCCCTGTTGCTAACAAAGTTAAATCTGAATAAGTTTAGAGTGACCGTCTAGGCTGCTGATGCATCACCAGCCCACATTTCATCCTTATCTTCTCTTCCTTTCCTTAACTAAAGGAAATTTCTCATTTTCCTAAACGTAATGAATCCCATGCCCGTATATTTACTCCTCCTCTCCTTTCCATAATCTGGTATGTCCTTCCTTCACTCTCCTCGTAAGTGATGCCTTGTTTTTAACCTGCAGCTCAAATTCTGCTTCATTCATTCAAAAGATATTTATTGAGCACTTTCTGTACACCAGGCATGGGTCTAAGTGCAAGGAATCCTACAGGAAACAAAACCAAGCCTCTGCCTTCACAGAGCTCATTCAGGTGGCAGAGGGTAGATATTGAACAAACATATGGTAAGATACATGGGTATACATATGGGATGTCAGATTCTGAGAAGGCTGTGGAGGAAAAACATGATGAAGGAGCTAAAAAGGAAGATGGCTGTTTTCAAAGGAGTGGTCACCAAAGGTTGATAGCTAACATTTTCTACATGAAAAAAGTGAAGGTTCAGTCATGTGAGCATGAGGAGAAAGAGTGTTCCAGACAGACGCAACAGCAGACACAGGGTCTGGACACAGGAGAATGCCAGTGTGTCCCAGGAACAACATGGATGCCACTCTGCCTGGGACGCAGCTTGGTGGCTGTGGTGGTGAGCATTGGGGCGGGGTGGGGGCGGGGGCGGTCTTCCTCCTTGTTTTCTAGTGCACTGAGAAATCCATTGAGAATACAGAGGAAGTGAGAAATGTTGGAAGTTTGGAGAGAGAGGTGAAGGTAAACCTCTAGCATAGCAGCAGAGTGAATAGACTAGGGAGATACCAGGGGGCTCACTTGCAGTTCCTAACATTGAATTTAAATGTCTTTGACCTGATCACCTCTTCCTTTGAATTCTTGTAGCAGTTGTTACCCATACTTCATTTGGTACTTGGCATAAACTACCTTCTGTTGTTTCCAGTGTCTGGCCTAACTTTCTAACTTGTTATTTGTTGGGGGGTTTTTAATGCGTTATACCCCACCTGTCTCCTCAGCTGCTTTGAAGTAACTTTGAATATGCAAACAGCAGAAAAGGACAAAAATAAATAATGGAGAGTGTCAGAACAAAATGAAAATATAAAAAACAAACAAAAAAAATGAAAATATACCTGAGTAGAATTCAATAATAGCTGAAAAGCATTTGGAGAGGAGGAATCTTGAATGAAAACTTTTTAATCTCCACTACCAAAAACAGGATAGTTTATTGAAATTGAATAATATTAAAATCATTACTGCAATAATTACAGTGAAACCCACCTTTGCATTACCTCAATTTTTGTCCCACACGTCCACCTTGATTCCCGGGAAAAAAAAGTTTTACATGTACCCAGTGTATTGATTCCTTATAATTTACAATGTCATATCAGAGATATTTGGTAAGGACTGCAGTGATTGCCATGAAGCTTGCTGAGAAGAGCACACAGAGGCCTGATGCTTTGAGAAAATGCCTGGCATAGTTTTCTCATGGGCACAGGAGTCCTGGACAGGCATTGCAGGACCCAGGGACCTTCTGAGCCAAAGTACAAGTTCATTCCACAAAGGGATCTATAAAGATTTCCCCCCTTGAGAAGCTTTTGTTGATTGTCACAACTTGTAAAATGTCCATGATGATTACAGTCCATATCTTTTCCTTTCAGTTCATTAAAAATGCTATTCTACTGTCTTAGGTTTGCATTGTTTTAATAAGTCATCAGTGGTAATTCTTACCATTGTTTTCCTATGTTGTGGGTGCCCTGTTCTCCCATCTTCCAGGAGAATGAGAAGTACTCATTCCTTCAGCTGCCGGGAGTTTCAGCAGCCGATAGCTTTCAGCTCATCCTTCTCTAGGAATTGTCCTCAGCTAAAGGGGATGTATCTTGCCAACAGTGACAGCCTCTTCTTGAGAGTGGCCTGCATCTAATGTCTAGTGATTGAAGGGTTATAAAGGCCAGAACACCTTGTCTTAATGCAGGACAATTTCTTCAAAGCCATCTTAGCTCCAGAACTCTCCTTGGGATCACCTGGGGCCTATGCTGTGATTGCATCACAGTTTAACTTCTCCCTCTGCCCACTTCTGCATCCTTTACTTCCCCAGAGGTTTCCATTCCAAGCACCCACCAGTAACTGCCGGCACATAGATCTCCATCTTAGTGTCTTTTTTCCAGGGAAGGCAGCTGATAACACCTTGTATACAATGTCCTTTCTCCCTCTGGCTGCTTTCAAGTTTTCCTCTTTATCTTTGTTCTTCAGCAATGATATGCCTAGGTGTGGATTTCTTTTTGTGTGTGTGTGTGGATTTCTTTATGTTTTTTTTTCCTTGGGGTTCATTAAGATTCTTGGATCTAAATGTTTAATATTTTCATCAATTTTGGAAAACTTTTGGCCATTATTTCTTGAAATATATTTTCTGCCCTGATCTCTCTCCTTCTGGGCCTCTAAGTACACATATATTAGACAGTTTAATGTTGTTCCACAAGTCACTGTTGTTGTTCCACAGGTCACTGAGGCCTTTTTCATTATTTTTACCTTATTTTCTCTCTATGCTTCAATTTGAGTAATTTCTATTGTCATGGCTTCAAATTCACTGATCTTTTCTCCTGCAGTATCAAATTGACTGTCAAGATCATCCAGTGAGTTTTTCATATCAGATATTATACTTGTCAGTTCTACAATTTCCATTTAGTTATTTTTGTCTTCCTTCTTTCTACTTAGGATTTAATTTGCTTTTCTTTTTCTAGCTTCTTAAGGTGGAAACTTAGTAAGCCTTTCTTCTTACCTAATATAAAACTTTAAAGCTATAAATTTCTGTCTAAGCACTGCTTTAGCTGCATCCCACAAATTTTGATAATGTTATACTTTCATTATTTTCTTGAAATATTTTCTATTTTACCTTGTGATTTCTTCTTCACTTATTGGTTATTCAGAAGTATATTATTTTAATTTTCAAATATTTGAGGTTTCTTTAGCTACATTATTGTTTTGGATTTCTAATTTAATTCTGTTGTGGTCAGAGAGCGTACCCTGTAACATATAAATCTTTGGAAAGTCATCAAGACTTTTTTATGGGCAAGCATATGGTCTCTCTATGTGAACATTCTTCATGCACTTGAAAAAAGTGTAATCTACACTTGTTGGGTATAATTCCTATAAATTTCAGTTAAGCGAAGGTTAGGCAAAGAGTAGCCAAGCATAGAGTATACAGGTATCAGAGACTTTAAACCAATTGGGGGGCATTTCTTGTTGGTCCAAAAGCTTTTCTCTCTTGTGGACAGCAAACTGGTGTCTAAACGAAATAGAGTACAACCACAGTGCACCAGTGTTCTTTTTCCTTTGGTTTGTAATTATGTTGTTAACTTGAATCGAGTTTTGCTAATTTCAGGGTTAAACTTGCTTTTCCAGTTGATTCTATACTCCTTGTTATCAGGTAATCATTTTAGCCCAGTAAAAATGGGCAGGAATACTAGAACTTAAAATGTTTCAGCAGTCACGACTCTGATAAAATATCATTAAGGACCCTACCCTTAGAGGAGAGCTTTGTCATAATTGCTACCCCACAGTGGCATCCATCAAGATAATGGTTTGACTTTCTTCTTAAGTAGACAACAATCAGTTAGATAATCAAAAGGTAGCAAGCCTTAATTACATATATGAATTCCCTGTTTTAATTTTTTTAAATAAGACAAATGGGGATTCCTGACTAACCGAAAATGCCACACCACTAAAGAGCTTCCTTTGTGAGTGTTCTTCCCATAAAAGTAAATCTTTCTGGTCCTTTCCTGACAGAAAGAAAAAGCAAGATTAGAGGAACCACGATATACCATGTAGCAAAATGCAAGTTTGCATAGGACAGTGCCCTCAGGAAGGAAAGAGGTTGGGGGTCCCAGCCTAGTTGTCATTCACCTCATTTCCTGGTACTTTCATTTTTCATTTCTAGTTATAATGGTCCTGGTCTGTGTCCTGACATATCCAGATAACGCTGGCTCTAGATAATGCCTCCATTACATGGGGATGGCAACACCCAGCAATTATGTTTTCATCTGTTTGGGAGTTTGAGCTTCCCATTACACCAAGATGACCAACCCTTTGTAATGATAGTAATAATAATCCCTGTTAAGATAATAGGCAAGTATTCATGAATTTAACCAAGGAACTACATTAGTTATTTAAAAGTTCAAACTGCATTCTCCAGTTGCCTAATCCGTTGGGTTTTTTTAATCCTTTCTTTTAGGCATAATGAGATAGTCAGTTTTTGCCACCATGGATTTTCCCCAGGTTGTTGCCTTTCAAAGCAGGTTAGGCAAGGAGTAGCCAAGCATAGACAGGGTATACAGGTATCAGAGACTTTAAACCAATTGGGGGGCATTTCTTTTTGTGAGGGAGCAAAATGGGTGGACAACGAAAAAAAAAAAAATATTGTGTCCCTTGTATAGTGACACAGAATTAGTGGCACTGACCTCATGGATGGCCCCAAGGATCCTGACAGGTACTTGGGCAGATGCCGTGTCAGCCCCCAGCACACTGGGCAGCTCAGGTTGTCCTCAGGAGTACCTAGTACCTCACACACTCGTAGCACCTTATGTTGCTAACGTGGGTAGTGGGCTTAGGGTTAGACCTATTATCAGGAGCTGCCCTGTCTCTTACAAATTGTATTTTAACATGTCTGAACCTCAGTTTCCTCCCATGTAAATTAGAGACAATCAAATCTACCTGTTGGGTTAATATACACATCAAACACGAAAGTAACAGAATAAGGCCAGAGACTTAAATAGATGCCAGGAAACGTCTTCTCCATTTCCTTCTTCTCCCCTTCTTCCCTCCCCTCCACTCCCCTCACAAGACCCTTGTGAGGTAGGCTATGCAGGTATCTTCTGTTTTGTAGATGAGATAACTGACATCAAGGGTATCAACACAACTAATTAGTGTCAGCCTAGTTCAGACTTTTTTCTGTGGTGGGAGAAAACATTCATGTCCTGGTGTGTGCACACAACTGCCTTTTCACCACGTGTGAAGTCTCTCACTGCAAGAGCTTAGTTTGGTCCTTAGCACCGTTGGCTTTCACGGGGCTTCTGCAGCCCAGCCTTCCAAGATGCCCTTTTAGGCCTGACACTAATAGCTGTAGAGGATATTCATCGGATCTGCTGTCCCTGTCTCCTGGGCTTTTTGTTGAGACCTCATAGGCCTGATAGGATGAGTTTCTTTAACTAAAAAGCAGAATCGTGAAGGATCCCCTGAAGGAGGTGATAGACCATCAGCGTTTCAAGAGCATGGCTCAGATATTGACCCCAGCTAGTCCTAGTGTGCTTCCCCCCTTTTTTAAATTCTTATTGGAGTAAAGTTGATTTACAGTGTTGTGTAATTTCAGGTGTACAGCAAAGTGAATCAGTTATACATATACATATATCCACTCTTTTTTAGATTTTTTTCCCATATAGGCCATTACAGAGTATTAAGTAGAGTTCCCTGTGCTATACAGCAGGTTCTTATTAGTTATCTATTTTATATATAGCAGCATGTATATGTCAATCTCAGTCTCCCAATATATCCCTCCCTCCCCCTTATCCCTTGGTAACCACAAGTTTGTTTTCTATTACATTCGTGACTCTACTTCTGTTTTGTAAATAAGTTCATTTGTACCCTTTTTTTTAGATTCCGCATATAAGTGATATTGTGTGATATTTGTCTTTCTGTGTCTGACTTAACTTCACTCAGTATAATAATCTCTAGGTCCGTCCGTGTTGCTGCAAATGGCATTATTTTGTTCTTTGCTATGGTTCCATTGTATATATGTACCACATCTTCTTTATCCATTCCTCTGTTGATGGACATTTCAGTTGCTTCCATGTCCTGGCTATTATAAACAGTGCTGCAATGAACACTGGGGTGCATGTATCTTTTCGAATTATGGTTTGCTCCAGGTATGTGCTCAGCAGTGGGATTGCTGGGTCGTATGGTAGTTCTATTTTTAGTTTTTTAAGGAACCTCCATACTGTTCTCCATAGTGGCTGTATCAATTTACATTCCCACCACCCCTTTTCTCCACACCCTCTCCAGCATTTATTGTTTGTAGATATTTTGATGATGGCCATTCTGACCAGTGTGAGGCGGTACACATTTGATTTGCATTTCTCTAATAAATAGTGATGTTGAGCATCTTTTCATGTGCTTTTTGGCCATCTGTATGTCTTCTTTGGAGAAATGTCTATTTAGATCTTCCACCCACTTTTTGATTGTGTTGTTTTTTGATATTGAGCTGCATGAGCTGTTTGTACCTAGTGTGCTCCTGACACAGCCTTCTGAGTCCCTTGAAAGTGACTTTCTGTCAGGCTTTTTCCAGACCGATACCAAGAGCATGGCAAGTAGAAGAAACCTCTGGGACTGGAGTGCCCAAGTTCACTTCTGGGCTCTGCCACCAGCCAGAGTGACCTTGGGCACATCCTGCACCCAGGACCTTAGTTCCTTCAAAGGTAAAATGAGGATAACAAAAGAACCAACTTCATGGGGTGTTTGTGATGATTAGATGAGGTGAGGTGATACACGGTCAGGGCTTGGAACACGCTGGCACACAGTAATCACTTGCTCAATATCTGTCAGCTGCTGCAGTGGTAGTTGTTACTCCTTTTCACACCTTGGAAGACTTAAACCAGCATTTTCTTCCTCTGCTGTGAAAAGTCACTGTGCTCTTTCTTTTTAATTGTGGTTTTGAAGGTCTTGGTTTTTTATTTTCAGTCAGCCTTTCACATTTCCATCTCCAACCTCAAATGCTCTCTTCCCTTATAGCTGGTTCTAAGTGAAATCTCCTTAAGAGATGTTCTGCCAGGTGTTTCCCTCCTCTCTCCAGTCAGCTTAGCAATGTACCTGCTTATTTTATTATTTCTTCACCTGATTCATTATTAGCTTTGAGCTAATTGAGTGTTTTGAGGCATTGGGAAAGGAGGGTGTGTGAGGGGCCAGGTTCTGTGTGAAAGCAAACTGCGCCGTGGGTGGGAATTTTAGGAAAGGTGTTTTCTGTTTGCAGGTGGGGAAGGAAGTATGGCTTCACTCTTACCTCTGAAGTCAGAGTTTCATTTTAGGCAAGAGTGTTAAATATTAAGGACCTCTAGTTTGAAACAGCTTAGGTGGTGGCATAAGTCTGACTCTATTAGAAAGAGAAGGATTTGGTAGTGAGGCCAAGGCAGGTGGGAGCAGGTGGGCAATACCGTTCTCATTTCGTTCATTCTGCTCCATCTGTGCCCCCATCCCCGCCAGCCAGTTACAGAGCTGCCAGTAGAAGGCTCCTGGAGTGCGTGCAGACAAATATCGTGTTGCAGAATTAGACTAGGTTCACCTGTCATGTGCTCGCGTGGGAAGACAATCAGGAAGGGAAATGTTGGGATTTTGATTTCAGGACCTTGTTTGTTGTGGAGAATAAGACACGAACAAGCAGAGCTTAGTCTTCTGTGACTGTCCCTGTCTGCGTGTGTGACTCGGAAGGCTCTGTATTCAGAATCCCTAGTGTTATTATCCATATTCCTAGGAACCCAGCCTTCAGGGTGGCACGGATCATAGTTGTTTCCTGTATCAAGCTTGATGTGCCAGTTACGAGGCCCGTGGATCCTGAAAGCCCTGGTTTGTTTTCTTCCTTGCATCGAATGTAATTACAGCTCTCACTTCCACCACGTCTGGGAGTCACTGAGCTTTTTGAGTCACTATGTCAGCCCAGCATCCCTCTCCCTGTGGCTCTCCCAGATCATCAGAGCCTCATTTTCCCCCGGATTTACTTTAATGCCTAGTGTTACAAGGTTATTTCCAGGGTTGTCATTGCTTCTTCCTCTAATGTTCAGCTGCAGTTTAATTTTCAGCTCTTATCGCTGGACTTCATTACATGGGGAGAAAGAAATTTGCTCTAGCAGATAGTATCAGGTATGTTTTTCTTTCTCTTACAATTGGAAAATCACTCCTGATCAGTTCTGTGCTAGTGGGTTAGATGGTCTAGGTGGGGCGCCTTATGTTTAAGGATTCGCCAAACTGAGACTGTGCTCAAATTTTGTTGCTCCCACTTTTGTGCATGACACTGATTTGGCAAATCAGTTTCTCTGTACAGCATCTTAGACTGAATCTACTATTTCTCTTCAGGGCTATCATGGGTCTTTGTGACAGTGTCTGTAGTTGGTTGCCCTAGTTTGCTTCTGATGATGCAATAAAATCCATGATTAGCTTCAGTAAACACCACTAGCTTACTTGAAAATTTCGTGCCCTAAATGCCTATTGTCTCATGGCGCCCACATCTTCCCCGGGTGGTAGAGTGTGGCCTATGGTGGCACTGCCCTTCAATAAATTGGAGCACAGACCCAGCGGAGCAATGCAACCCGCTCAGCTTACACAGGGAGCTATGACCGGATGAGCGCTCAAGTTTCCTGCGTCTCAGCCCAGTGCTCTTCCTTCCAGGTGCTTCCGCAGGGAGCAGAGATAACACAGGCACAATAGTCGTGGCCGATTACTGACCATCAAATAGGTGTCAGGACCATACGTCATCTCTGATCCTCACAATTCTGCGGAGTAGTGTTTTACAGCTAAAGAAGCTGAGAGAAGCTAAAAAACTTGGCCAGGGCCACTCACTAGTCATCACAGAATCCAGGTGGAGCCAAGGTCTGTGCAAGCCATGCCCTGTGTTCCCCTTCCTGCATTGCAGGCGGTTTAGAAACACCCCAGTGACTGTAAGAAGTAGAAAATCTGCTCACCCTTCCCATCCTTTCAGCAGATAATTATCAGCAGATAATTATTTCACAGCTGTTCTGTGCCAGGCACAGTGCGGGGTGCCGTGAGCGAGAGACGGCGCCCTGTCCTTGGGGCACTCCTTTCTCGAAGCTTTCCCTCCACTGTCCCTTCTCTCTCTCCTGCAACATCCACCGATCCCTCTTATTGCCAGGCCCGTCTTGTCTGCACTGTGCTCTGATGTCTCCTTTCTTTCCATTTTCAGTGGCCATGTTAGGACTACGTACACACGACCAGTATCGTGCGTAGACTGGTAGCACTTATTGAGGACTTACTGAGTCTTGGGTGTTTACTGCATGCTCCACGTGCGTTACCTTCTTGATCTTCTCAGACACACACACCCCTAGCTCAGAGAGAATAGGTAACTTGCCAGTGATTTTAGTGCCAGTGTTTGGTGACGCAGGGTGTGGGCTCAGGCAGGCAGGCTCTAGAGCCCAGGCTTTTGTCTACCTGCCGCCGCAGTTATCACGGGCACTTGGGAAGCAGGCTTTGGTCACGTGGGACAGAGGGCCCTGCACAGGATGTGCCAGAGCAACAACAGAAAGAGGCTTTTAACCAAAAGTCCCACTGGTTTGGTAAATTTCTATTCCTTCTTAAAAGGGTTGGTATCTTCTGACATTTGAAAAATAATACTTTCCCCAAAAGTGAATTAAATAGGATGAAATAGATATTTCACTGAGACACAGGATAAACCTGCCAGAAATCACAAAGAATCTTTTTACAAAGTCCAAGTTCTTAGAAACAGGAAGACAAATGCCAGTGATTTCACACTGGGCCGAGAGCAAATTGCTGCCTGCTCTTGTTCCTAAAATGGACAGTGCAGAGTAAAACAGGATGTGGGATGTCCAGCAAATGTTTGCTGAACATTTATTTGCTGGCTGTAGAGCACTGGGAATAAAGGATAGATAAGATAAAGTTCTGATATTTAAGGAGTTCACAGGCTAACGGGGAGACAGGTAAACATAATTACACTATAGCACAACAATGCAGTTGTGGACGGGCCATGTGGCAGCTAATCTACTGACAGGAAGGGATGGGGGCGCTTGGGGAGAGGGCTGGAGCTGAGCCTTCCTAAGTGTTTGCTCTCAAGTGTGCAAGAGTGTAATCTGGACCCAAAAATGTTGTGATTTCAGAGACCTTTTGATGGTATATGTAGATCATGTTTCAAACAAGGCTGCCCTGGCAAATATGCTGTATATGGTTATTATACCTCAGTAACCTCTCAAGCTTTGCTTATCAGCTCTGGAGAAGGTGATCTTTTTGTGGGGTTTTTAATGTCCCCAAATCTGTGAGACATTTAAGCTCCTCTTCATTTACTCATCTTTATATCCCAGGCACTGATATAGCAGAGGTCCCAGAAATATCTGTTGAACAACGGAACTGGATCCCCATTTGTGAGGCCTGGAGGTGAGTGGGCCGGACCCTGCATAGGGCAGGGCATAAAACCACTAAACTGGCCGCCTCTGGACAAGCCGCCTGCCCAGGGCCCTGTCCCTTCCCTCATTCTCACCCCGCCTCACTGCTGGAACCCTCAACCCAAGGAGAAGAGTACAGAAATCCTCACCTTAGTGATGTATTAGTCATTCCCTGAAATGCTTCCTTTTTTTTAATATTCCGTCTTGTTCCAGGAAGGATTTTAAGACAGGTAAGCATCTACTGGGTCCTAGGCACGTCTACAAAGAGCTCTGCTGTTTCACCTCAGATGAATTGTATTCAGATAGTTTTCCACAGAGACAGCACCGCCTGGCCAAGAACAGGGCATCTCTGTCCTGCAGCACCTTTGCTTCCAGAGGGTCCCAGGGCAGCCCCAGCAGTGGCTCCTTTGTTCCGTATCTGGTTGTCCAGATACGGATGATGGCTTGTGTTGTAAGAAAGGTCCTGTCACCTTCAGTTATTTCACACCCATGGAACAACCACATTTTTCAATTTCTGAAGGATGTCGTTGTTGGAAAACCCCTTCCCTTGGTATCTCCAAGGAGTTTAAGGGCCTAGAGGGGGAATATGATGATGACAAGGCCAGAACTCAGTGCAACCCTGCACACTTATCTGGACATGTCGTGTTTGAAATTATGGGTCTGCGTGTGTGTATGTGTTTGTGTGCACACTTACCTATTTGTTACTCCAGCTTTTCTCCCAGGAGAGGGGGACTAGGGTTTATAAGGTAGAGGTCCTGGTTATGACCCTTACTGGACTGTGAATTTTTGATTTGTGTTGGGCAAGTCTCCTAGCCTTCCTTTCCTCAATTTGCACAATCCCGTTCACTTATGTAGTAGAGTAGGTGTAGGGCTTGCAATTCAGTAGGATTCAAAATAAACCATATGGCAGAAACATTCTTATCTTATTAAATTTTCTTATTATACCCAAGGGCTTCTAAGATGCATTGGAACTCATTGAAAGTTGAATACAACATACCTAATCGGGACACTTAGAAAAAGAGAAATGCTGGTTGATTGATTTGGTACAGTCGAATCAGAAGGCAAATGCCCATAAGCTGAGAGTGTCCTGCTCCCATTAGGACGCAGTGAGGACAGGAAGTCCAGCTGTGCTGAGCTGTTTTAGGTACAGATTAGCGCTGTGCTGCTCCAGGTGTCACCCGGGAGCATGTGAGAAACACTGAATCTCAGACTCCACCCCAGACCTTGTAACCAGAATCTGCATTTTAACAAGATCTTTCTGCAGTTCTTATGCACATGAAAGAAATCGCTTGGAGAAGCGCTGGATCAGAAAACATGGGTTGGACTATCATTTGAGACTCCTGCACTTTCTGCCTCAGTAAGCAAACTTCCAGGGACTAGAGCCATTTATTCTGTGCCTGGAATAGACTCATCTGTGTAATGCTCCCTGGGGATGAAAGCGTGATTCTATTTTTAACAGTAGCATTTTCTACTTTTTTTTTTTTAATTTTATTAGAGTATGGTTGATTTACAATGTTGTGTTAGTTTCAAGTGTACAGCAAAGTGATTCAGTTATACATATATGTGTATTCATTCTTTTTCAGATTCTTTTCCATATAGGGTATTACAGAAGATTGAGTAGAGTTCCCTGTGCTGTACAGTAGGTCCTTGTTGGTTGTCTATTTTATATTATAGTAGTATGTATATGTTAATCCAAAACTCCCAATCTGTCCCTCCCCCCAACATTTCCCCGTTGGTAACCATAAGTTTGTTTTCAAAATCTCTGTCTGTTTTGTAAATAAGTTCATTTGTATCACTTTTGAAAATTAGGTTCTACATACGAGTGATAGCATATATTTGTCTTTCTCTGTCTGACTTACTTCACTTAGAGGTTACTGAGTCCATCCATGTTGCTGCAAATGTCATTATTTCATTCTGTTTTCTGGCTGAGTAATATTCCATTGTATATATGTACCACATCATCTTTATCCATTCCTCTGTCAATGGACATTTATGTTGCTTCCATGTCTTGGCTATTGTAAATAGTGTTGCAGTGAACATTGGGGTGCATGTGTCTTTTCGAATTATGGATTTCTCTGGATATTATTCCCAGGAGTAGGATTGCTGGATCATATGGCAGCTCTATTTTTAGTTTTTTAAGGAACCTCCATACTGTTCTCCATAGTGGCTGTATCAGTTTACATTCCCACCAACAGTGCAAGATGGTTCCCTTTTCTCCACACCCTCTCCAGCATTTATTGTTTGCAGACTTCTTGATGATGGCCCTTCTGACCAGTGTGAGGTGATAACCTCATTGTAGTTTTGATTTGCATTTCTCTAATGATTAGTGATGTTGAGCATCTTTTCATGTGCTTTTTGGCCATCTGTATGTCTTCTTTGGAGAAATGTCTATTTAGATCTGCCCATTTTTTTACCGGGTTGTTTGTTTTTTTGATATAGAGTTGCATGAGCTGTTTGTATATTTGGGAGATTAATCCCTTGTCAGTCAGTCGCTTTGTTTGCAAATATTTTCTCCAATTCTGTGGGTTTTCTTTTCATTTTGTTTATGGTTTCCTTTGCTGTGCAAAAGCTTTGAAGTTTCATTAGGTCCCATTTGTTTATTTTTGTTTTTATTTTCATTATTCTAGGAGGTGGATCAAAAAAGATCTTGCTGTGATTTATGTCAAAGTATGTTCTCCCTATGTTTTCCTCTAACAGTTTTATAGTATCCAGCCTTACATTTGTCTTTATTCCATTTTGAGTTTATTTTTGTATACGGTGTTAGAGAATGTTCTAATTTCATTCTTTTACATGTGGCTGTCCAGTTTTCCCAGCACCACTTATTGAAGAGACTGTCTTTTGCCCATTATATATTCTTGCCTCCTTTGTCATAGATTAATTGACCATAGGTGCATGGGTTTACTTCTGGGCTTTCTATCCTGTTCCATTGATCTGTATTTCTGTTTTTGTGCCAGTACCATACTGTCTTGATTGCTGTTGCTTTGTAGTATAGTCTGAAGTCAGGGAGCCTGATTCCTCCAGCTCCATTTTTCTTTTTCATGTTTGCTTAGGCAGTCTGGGGTCTTTTGTGTTTCTGTACAAATTAAAAATTTCTTTGTTCTAGTTCTGTGAAAAATGCCATTAGTAATTTGATCAGGATTGCATTGAATCTTTAGATTGCCTTGGGTGGTGCAGTCATTTTCAAAATATTGATTCTTCCAATCCAAGAACATGGTGCATCTTTCCATCTGTTTGTGTCATCTTTGATTTCTTTCATCAGTGTCTTATAGTTTCAGAGTACAGGTCTTTTGCCTCCTTAGGTAGGTTTATTCCTAGGAATTTTATTCTTTTTGATGTGATGGTATATGGGAGTGTTTCCTTAATTTCTCTTTCTGATCTTTCGTTGTTAGTGTATAGGTATGCAAGATATTTCTGTATATTAATTTTGTATCCTGCAACTTTACTGAATTCACTGATGAGCTCTAGTAGTTTTCTGGTAGCATCTTTAGGAGTTTCTACATATAGTATCATGTCATCTGCAAACAGTGACAGATTTATTTCTTCTTTTCCAATTTGGATTCCTTTTATTTCTTCTTCTTCTCTGATTGCCATGGCTAGGACTTCCAAAACTATGTTGAATAAAAGTGGTGAGGGTGGACATCCTTGTCTTGTTCCTGATCTTAGAGGGAATGCTTTCAGCTTTTCACTGTTGAGAATGATGTTAGTTGTGGGTTTGTCATATGCATTTTCTACTTCTGATCTGACTTGACCTTTGCTTTCCCAAAATGATTTGAGTTGGCTTCCAAAATACAACCAATTGGATGAAAAAATGAGGAAATCTAGATTTAAAAAAAACTGTATGCCTATGGAAACTAATATAAAACCAGATTATAATAGCACACATAAATGTTTGCCACCAAGTCTTGTGCAGCTGCTAGACTTACGTAGCTGACCACTTAGTTTTGAGCTCCCTAGTGACAGAAACAAAAAAGAAAATAGTAGCAAGTCTACACAACTAGTAACTGTGTCCAACACAGTTTTTCTCAGCACAGGGTCTGATGGGAATTTCTTCATTGGATCATCACAAGTAGACTGTACATCTGCATTTTCATAACAAGTACAGTAGTACATTTCATGAGATTTTTTTCTTACATTATCCCTTCAAGGCAAAGGGCTGTTTTACAGAAGTGTTTCTGTAAGGAGAGATCTTTTCTTGCTCTTGCTGCTTTGTCATCTTCCACCTTCGCCTTTACAACCTCCTTGTTAATTAACCTGCCTTAACAGCCCCACCCCCAGCCCCTGCTGCCTTACCTAGTCCACTCCTGATGCCATTCCACTTGGACCCTCCTTGTTAAACTGCATCACGGAGTAACCAGGGAATAAACAAAGGTAAGATCAGGGCAGCTTGGTCCCTTGTCATATGGACTGTGGCACTGGCAGGCCCCACAGCTGAGGTTTTGAATTGCCAGTGAAAGGCAGGTGTCATCCTTGTCCTTAACCTGTCCTGCTCCCCCGTTCATGCCAGTAGTACTGAAGGGATTTGGAAAATCGAGGGAGGACCAGTGTTAAGTCTCTCGAAGGTATTTATATATTTTCTCTTTTTGCTTGTTTGTTTGAGCTTGGTTTGCAGTATTTCTCAAACCTTCTGCTCATCTTTAGCTTGGAACTCCCCTGTGCGTCTTACTTAGTATCTATTGGAAGTGTGATACTCCACACACGTTCTAAGAATAGGATAGTTTTTATACCAAATTATACTGAGAAGAAGTGTTTCTTAAAGTGTCAAGGCAAGTTTAAGCATTCTCAGATTAGAGGATGATCCCTCCATGTGTCTGGCGGACCCAGAGGTGTGAGTCTAGAATGAAAAGCAGGACCCCTATGGTCCATCCTTTTCTCTTTCTGGCTGCCCTGCTTGGGATTCCCATCAGGCCATCCTCAGCCATTCCCACATCACTGAGAGCATCAGGAAGAACTGAGGCAGCTGTGTCCTGGGCTGGTCTCTGGGGCATCATCGTGGGATTACAGAAGCCCAGGAGCTGTGAGCCTCCTTATTAACAGCTGCTCTCTTGGTCTTGAAGCAGATCCTTTCACAGAGAAGCTGTGAAGTCATTTCACAATCATTAGCATGATTCATTCAGGGGTAGTGCTTCTTTCCATTCTCTCTTACTGCTTAGTAGGTTTTTTCCCCCTAAGGTTGGTGAAAATTTTGAAGAAAAGAAGCAAAGCCATTCCTGGAACACAAGTTCACATAACTTCTTAAAGTTGTAATGCTGTTTAAAGTTCAAATCTTTGGGGGGTGGGGGAGAATGAACACAGCAGAACCTCCCTCCTAGAGTGGTTGTGAGGGTTTAATGAGGTCATCCACGAAAATCACGTAGCACACAGGGCTTGGCACGTAGGAAATGCTCAGTACATGGTAAGTGTTCTGAGTGATGTTACTTGCTCTGTGCCTCTCCTGTTCCTGAACTTCTTCCACATCCTGGATGCAGGCATTTGTTTATATCACTGTTTTGGTGGCCGTTCCTGCCAGGACTTTCTTATAAACAGAACGAGTCTCCAGACCACCTTTTGAAGCTCCCTTTAGTCCCAGAGCCCTCGCTCAGCCCTCAGGATGGACGCAAATGTCAACACCTTCATCACTGAAACACACCATCGTTTAACTGAGGGTGCTCTAAATTGTGGTAAGAAAAACCAGCATAATTTTTCACAGAACTAGAACAAAAAAATTCACAATTTGTATGGAAACACAAAAGACCCAGAATAGCCAAAGCAATCTTGAGAAAGAAAAACAGAGCTGGAGCAATCAGGCTCCCTGACTTCAGACTATACTACGAAGCTACAGTAATCAAGACAGTATGGTACTGGCACAAAAACAGAAAGATAGATCAATGGAACAGGATAGAAAGCCCAGAGATAAACTCATACACATATGGTCACCTTATCTTTGATGAAGGAGGCAAGAATATACAGTGGAGAAAAGACAGCCGCTTCAATAAGTGGTGCTGGGAAAACTGGACAGGTACATGTAAAAGTATGAAATTAGAACACTCCCTAACACCATACACAAAAATAAACTCAAAATGGATTAAAGACCTAAATGTAAGGCCAGACACTATCAAACTCTTAGAGGAAAACATAGGCCAAACACACTATGACATAAATCACAGCAAGATCCTTTTTGACCCACCTCCTAGAGAAATGGAAATAAAAACAAAAATAAACAAATGGGACCTAATGAAACTTCAAAGCTTTTGCATAGCAAAGGAAACCATAAACAAGACAAAAAAGCAACCCTCAGAATGGGAGAAAATATTTTCAAATGAAGCAACTGACAAAGGATGAATCTCCAAAATTTACAAGCAGCTCATGCAGCTCAATATCAAAAAAACAAACAACCCAATCCAAAAATGGGCAGGAGACCTAAAAAGACATTTCTCCAAAGAAGATATACAGATTGCCAACAAACACATGAAAGAACGCTCAACATCATTAATCATTAGAGAAATGCAAATCAAAACTACAATGAGATATCATCTCACACCAGTCAGAATGGCCATCATCAAAAAATCTAGAAACAATAAATGCTGGAGAGGGTGTGGAGAAAAGGGAACACTCTTGCACTGTTGGTGGGAATGTAAATTGATACAGCCACTATGGAGAACTGTATGGAGGTTCCTTAAAAAACTAAAAATAGAACTACCATATGACCAGCAATCCCACTACTGGGCATATACCCTGAGAAAACCATAATTCAAAAAGAGTCATGTAGCAAAATGTTCATTGCAGCTCTATTTACAATAGCCAGGACATGGAAGCAACCTAAGTGTCCATCATCTGATGAATGGATAAAGAAGGTGTGGCACATATATACAATGGAATATTACTCAGCCATAAAAAGAAACGAAATTGAGTTATTTGTAGTGAGGTGGCTGGACCTAGAGTCTGTCATGCAGAGTGAAGTACGTCAGAAAGAGAAAAACAAATACCGTATGCTAACACGGTATATATGGAATCTAAGGAAAAAGTAAATGGTCATGAAGAACCTAGGGGCAAGACGGGAGTAAAGGCACAGACCTACTAGAGAATGGACTTGAGGATATGGGGAGGGGGAAGGGTAAGCTGTGACACAGTGAGAGAGTGGCATGGACATATATACACTACCAAACGTAAAATAGCTAGTGGGAAGCAACCACATAGCACAGGGAGATCAGCTCGGTGCTTTGTGACCACCTAGAGGGGTGGATAGGGAGGGTGGGAGGGAGGGAGATGCAAGAGGGAAGAGATATGGGAACATATGTATAACTGATTCACTTTGTTATAAAGCAGAAACTAACACACCATTGTAAAGCAATTATACTCCAACAAAGATGTTAAAAAAGAAACAAAAAACAAAAACCAGCATATACTGAGCCTTTATGGGATGGGGACAGGCAGGTAAAAAACACTTTAAATATGGATCTCATCTAATTTAATGTTCAGTAACCTCATAAGGAAGCATTATCCTGTCTCACAAGTCAGAGCAGGAACTTGCCTAAGGTCACGTAGCAGGTTAGTATCAGAACTGGTATTCCAGTTCACCTCTGACTCCAAAGCTTATGGCCGCCTCTGCCAGGATCCCATTTCTTCCTCTAGCTGTGAGTTGGATCTGATCCACCAAGAGTAGAACCACAGTGTTGGGCGCAGTAACCAGTGGAACAAAACGAGACTGCTGGAAAAGCAAGTTAGACTTCCCCTCTCCCAAAAGCAGATTAAAATCTCAGCCCCTTAGGTGGCTACCAGCTTTATAACGAGGCAGGGAAATGACATGCTTTTTCATGTATAACGTATCTCCACTGGCAGCACAAAGAAGGGGCATCTTTGCTGGCTGTATTCAGTGCTGGGGTTGCCAGGCTGGGTGCAGCTAAATTATTCTGCAGAGTAAAGGCCAAGAGGGACCAAGAAGCCCCAGGGGAAGCTCTTTTTTTTTTTTCTTATGTCTTTATTGGAGTCTAATTGCTTTACAATGGTGTGTTAGTTTCTGCTTTATAACAAAGTGAATCAGTTATACATATACATATGTTCCCATATCTCTTCGTTTTTAAGTACGGAGAATCTGGAGACCACATGGGAAGGGGCCATAGGGAGGTTGTCGGCCTGCAGCTGGCACCAAGGGCGTGTTGGAGGCACACGGCCATGTCTAATCCATGTTCAGTAAACTATCAGCTGCTGGTAGCATGGATTTTCTTCAGAGGAGTGAAGGAAGCACTGCATCCTGTTTCACCGCTGACCAAATACAGAGGCCGCCCATGGGTGTTATTACTAACCTTATTGTTTTTGATTTCTCAGGCAACCTCAGAACCTGTTCTGGATCCACAGCAGATCCAAGCATTTGACCAGCTTTGCCATCTCTACCGAGGAAGTTCTAGGGTAATGTTGGTGTGGCTGTTTACATTTTTATTTCCCTATTTATAATGAGTGTTTTGGTACCACAGTGTTCTCAGGTCCTCACTCCAACCTCATCCTTAGTCTGTAAGGTGCCCTGGCGTCCCTGTTATGGCTGTGTGGAGCCCTGACCCCAGGGAGCACTCAGAACTTGGCAAAGGATGCAGAGGAAGTGGAAAGATATCTGTCCCTTACCTGCCCTGGGCTGTGAGGACACAGAAGGGCATCTGTCTTTATACTGCCTCCAGAGAGAGCAGGCATAAGCCTAATCCCTCATCTGGGAGCCTCTGTTTATACTGATGACTGCCAAATCTGCCCTAAGCCCCAGACTCTGCTGGACGTCTGCACTGGTTGAATTTGCTTTGGCCATGAAAGATAAATGCTAAGTTGTAGTGGCTTAACCAAAATAGAATTGTAAATATGGGCATCCCAGGGCATCTTCCACAAACCTCTCTCCAGATTTCTTCTACTTTGTGGCTCTGCCATCTCTAACGTATGGCTTATATTTGCATGATGCAGCATGGCTGCCCCAGCTCAAACCATCACATCTGCATTCCTGCTAGCAAGGTGGAGAAAAAGGAGGAAGACCATAAGCCCTCTATTTAAGGATAGTTCCTAGAAACTGTATACACCGCTTCCACTTACCTCCTTTGTCTGGAACTTAGACATGTGACCACACCTAACTGCAGTGGAGACTGGGGACATTGGTCTTGATTCCAAAAGGCCATGGGCTAAAACTGCTGGAATCCTGTTGCTGTAGAAGAGTACAGATTTAGAGGGCTACGGCAGTCATGCCACAACATCAGTCTGGGGGCCCCACAGGCAATTCAGAAGTGCACTTATTAACTTTTCCAACCCGCTCCTCCTTGCCCGTGCCTGTCTCTGGGTGTCATCCTCTGTCATCAGGTCACCCAAAGCAGTCACCTGCTGGCACCCTGGGTTCATCCCTCCCACCCCACCCACTCAGTAGGGAGCTCTCCTGTCTCTTTCTCCCCTTTCCTTCCAGCTCACAGAGGTCACTGCAGGTCTTCTGTCCCTTCTCCAGGCTGCTGCTTGGGCACCATCTCCAAACCCAAAAGTCCTGTTACCCCCTTGCTTACAGCACTTTCCTGGCCCTCCATCACCTGAAGCGGAGTCCAAACTCTACCACCTCCTCCATGCCCCAGGTCACACCTAAATTCCAGCCAGGCCAGATTTGTTCTGTAAGCTTTTCTTGGGCTTTCACAGACTGCTTATGTCCTGTTTTTTATGCCTGGGCTCCCTCTGCCCACTCCCCACACACCTGCTAGGTTGCTGGCAGCCCAGAGGAAAAATGGTGTTCCCTCTTTGAGAGCTGGTCTTGGGCAGGGTCTTTTATTCCAGGAGGTTTCCTGAACTGGCATCACTTCCAGCCAGGCTCTGCCCCAGGAGTTGGGTTTCTGGGCCTTCTATTCTAAGGAAGTTCTGCTGCTTTAAACTGTTGAGCCACTATTCAGGACTCATCAATTTCTAGAACACTAAGTTACAGAAGTAGAACACAAAAATATCTTTTTCCTTGGAAAACAGAAAATATTTTTTGTGTACTTCAGTGTCAATGTGAAAGAACTTTGGGTTTACGTAGCATCTGTCACCTGTCCTGTTATAGCATCGTACATAACAGTTTACGTAGCATCTGTCACCTGTCGTGTTATAGCATCGTACATAACAGTCCTTGCAGAGAACTCCACATGCTGATGGGAAGCTGAGAGGGTTACAGAAGACAGAAAGTGGCACAGGTGGGGCTTGTGCAGAGCGAGGGACACCCCTCTGTAACCTGCTCAGGCAGCAGTGAAGTCCCTGCAGGGAGCCACCTCCTGCGTGTCCTGGGCCAGCTAAGGAGTTTGCAGTCGGAGCTTTCGAGCCTGTGTTACGAATTATGCATTGAACCATAGCTGTGTGTTGCAACCAGGAGCAGGCGCTGGATTATTTTAGATAAATTGGCACTTCGAACCAAGGGGCCTTCAGATGTCTCCCCAGTTACCCCAGTCACTGGTATTGAGTTTTCAACAGAAGTGACAGACACGTGTGAGTCTTCTGCCACTATTGCCTGGGTGAGGAGAGAACCCTTGCTAGAGGTTGGAGAACAGCTGGAAGACAGACTACCTGGCAGGGGAGGTGAGGAGAGAGCAGGTGACAGACAAGTTATCTCCAGAGAAGGCAGAACCGTAGGCAGCTCGGCTGAGCAGAAACTGTCACAGGGACCAGAGTTCGAGTCCCACGCTGTCACTCATCGCTGGGTGACCCAGGGCAAGTAACTTAACTTCTCAGGGCTCTGGGATTTTTACCCAGAGGGTGATTGTGGAGGATTAGACATAATTCATGTAAAGGACCTAGTATCCTGGTGCCTGGTGCCTAAAAGGCACTCACTCAGGGCACTTACCTGGGGCTTTTAGAAGTCCCGCAGACTCCGGGCCTGCAGGCTGACACCGAGAGGCTCGCCCTGCTGTGTGTGATGGCTCGGTCCTCACAGCTGCCCTCTCTCCGGATGAAGGAGCTTGGGTGTGGCATTCAGCTCTTCTCTGACCATCAAGGGCATCTCAAGGGTTAGGCTGTCAGGCTCTGTACTTTTGCCGAAAGCCTTTCTGAGGTCAAAGGAATGGCCCCACTGAGGGCTCAAGCCTGGTTTCCCAGTGGGCTGGGTTAACACTCTCCCCTCCTCAGCAGGTCTCCCAGAACTGAGCCTGTAACAGAGTGAGGGTAGCGCTGGTGTCGCTGGTGGACAGGAGCAGGGAGGGCACTTAGAGGAGAAGGTGGCATCTGTGAGTTTGCCTGGAGCCCCTGAGTTTGAAGTGGCAGCGGGGCGTCCACTTGGAGCTGTCCTGGTTCCACGAAGGAGAGGGGTCGGAGCCAGTGATTGTCATTCACCCCAAGGAGAACCCACCAACAGGGAGTGTGTGGCGTGAGCTGAGCAGAGAGCGGAGAACCGCGGCTCAGGCTGTGTGTCCACAGGGAGAGGACGGAGGCAACAGGCTCACACACCCGCTGGAGAGGGACTACTCAGAGTGAAGGAGGTTCAGGATCGGACAGCTTCCCCTTGTCAGAAAGTGTCACAGTTTGTTGTGCCCACAGGACTTACCCAGTCCAGCCGCCTCATCATCAAAGGAGGAAATTTAGGCCCTAGCAGATGCCATGAACTTGTGCCAAGTCACCATTGCCTGTTAGCGAGATGCAGCTCTGGGGTCCACACCCGGGTCTTACCCTCCAGCCTCGGCTGACGTGTGTCCCCTCCTTTGCAGCTGGCTCTGCTTACGGAACTCTCCCAGAAGCGTGGCAGCGAGAGCTGCAGGCCGTTTAGCGGCTCCCAGAGTGGCCCTGCCTTCACCAGCATCTTCCAGAAGGAGAACTTCCAGCTACAGCTCATACCCCCGCCTGTGACTGAGGACTGAAGACTCTCCCGGGCCTGGAGCCCCGAGACCACCCCAGCAGGTGGGGAGGGTCCCCTCTGACAGGCCTGGCCCCGCTGCCCTCAGGCTCCTGGGCGAGGCCCGAGGGCGGCTCCACGCCCGCCAGCCCTGGGAGACTCCGGCTCTTCCTGATGTTGCCGCAGCATCAGCACCAGACTGGTTGATTTTGTTTTGCTTATTAAGCAAATGAACGCCATATACCTCTATCCAGTTATTTAAGAAAATGCATCTTGCCTGTTGGGACTTTTTCTCATTTTCCCTGAAGTGTGGAGAAGAGGCGGAGCTCCTGCAGATGGCGTTTTGAGTCCGGCGCAGCCTGTCTCCTCCAGCTGGTGGGCACCACGGAGGGCTGTCACCTCCTGCTGCCATTGGGACAGGGAACAGCACGGTTGGGAACGGTGGTTGCCAGGCCGCAGCACAGCTGAAACCTGCGTTGGAGGGAATGAAGGGCTTGCGGGAGCTGGGGCACCTCCCTTTCCATGTGTTTGTGCTTAAACCCATTTGAGTGTAAGATCTGCCATTTCTAAAAATAAATGCCTCGTGTTTAAGCCCTGCTGGCTGTCTCACTCTCCGTCTGTCAAGTCATAAAGGACGTTTAGAACCCTTGTTGCCACCATTCAGTTCTATTAGCTCCAAGTCAAGGACCCTGATTGATTGGGGCAGCCCTGCCTTTACTCCATAAGCAGCTGCGTCACAAGCTCCATCCAGAGCACCAGCCACCCAGGTCCCCCTCTGCCAGGGACCAGGCTGCCAGAGCAGGATTTTTCCATTTCTTGGCCTGGGCACTTCCTATACGTCATTGAACCAACCACCGCAGGAGCTCACACCACACGCACAGAGGCTAGGTGTCTGCCTCCCAGGCTCAGGTGCTCCCTGTGTGGTTCCCTCAGGGCCGACCGGGCTCCCAGGGACTGGCTGTCAGGTGCGCAGGGTGAGCCCACCTGTCCAGCTCCGGGCCCAAAGCCCGTGGTGCTCCTACCAGCCCAGTGACCAGCCAGCGCCTTCTAGGTGCCAGGCGCCATGCTGGCTCCTTTGCGTGTGCATCATTTTTAATCCTCCAGAACAATCCACAGGAAATAGATGTAGAAACTAGATACAACGTTTCATAAAAAATATATCCTGCTTCTGCCACATCCTGGCTGTGATCCTGAGCAAGTCACTTAACCTCGCTCAGCTTCAGTTTCTTTATAAAATAAAGCTGCAGTGAAGACTAAATGAGCCAGTACCTGAGAACGCGTAGTGCTGGGCAGGCACATGGCAAATGCCCCAGACATGTCAGCTTAGCTCTTATCACAGAACTACCCCCCGAGGTGGCAGCCCAAGCTGCCGCCTCCTGCCAGAGGTGCAAGGAGGCCACACTGAGGGACATGGTGGAGCATTAAGTGACGTGGCCACCAGCTGGATGGCCCTTGAAGCCACATGAGAGCCTCATCTCCATTCTACAGATGAGAAAGCTGAGGCTCACACTGGACAATTTAACCAAGGCGACACACAAGAAGTAGCAAAGCACAAAACTCAGAACTGATTTCAGAGCCAGTGATGCCACCTCCACAAATTCCGTATCAGACGGTTTCTTGACAAGTCTAAAACTAAGGCCAAAGGGGCTCGACAGTCTCAAAGCAAAATGTGGTGATTGCCTGCCCTCAGTCGACACTCTAAGGCAGTTTACTGAGCATCCGAGCCCCCTATTCAAACCAGGGCTGGTAAACACCAGCAATGCAGTCTCCTCCAGCCACTAACCTGGTTGATCATCCCCAAGAGTTCTTTGTCATTCGAGTCACAGCACCATTGAATAAGTGACAGCAGCCTTATATCCAGGTCATGCCTTCTGGATTGGATTGAAGAGCCCTCTTGTCTCATCTAAGGGCAGATGAGAAACCGACTCCAGGGCTGGGCAGTGCTGGGCCCGGTCCCTGTCCCCTCGTGGCACTTAGCACATGTTCTACTCTGCAGTGACGTCGGGTCCCACTTCAGAGAAGTTCCTTAGCAGAGGCTTCTCTGGAAATACATCCAGGCTCAGTCAGCGGCCGTGGTTCTGCTGACATGGCCACAGGAGCTCACTGAGGGGGTGGGGGGCTCCCAGGATGGAGGAGCAGCAGCTCTGAGCACTCGCTTCCAGCCCCGGTGCTGAGCTCCAGCTGCTCTTGCGGGTCACGTGCCCACCCCTGGGCTGTGACAGGTGGTAAGAGGAAAGATCTGGAGGAGGGAGGCTCCAGGCACCCATCAGCTACCATTTGGGGAGGGCAGGTGCCTGGTCTGAGCCGGCTCCTCCCATGCTGCGCCCGGGGGAGGGGAAGGTGGTCCTCTGAAAGGAAGTCAGGGCCCTAAGAAGGGAGGGATTCTGATTTGCCAAAACGCAGCAGTGTCCATCACAGCCTGTTTCTTCTTTGTACCTGGCAAACGGTTAAGTATTTGAAAGGACCATCTGAAAATAGCTCCCAGCTCAGCTGAGTGCCCCACCTCCTGCCATGGGGGGCGAGGAGGGGGATGGAGTCTCACCCAGTTCCCCATAGGAAGCAGAATGCACTGTTGGAAAGAGCCCTGGACTGCCTGTCAGGGGCCCCAGGTTCTAGGCACAGGCCCCACAGGCCCACGTGTGAGCTGAGGAAGGCTAGTACTCCTCTGAAAAATAGAGATGCATCTGCTCCATGTACAGCGAAGGTCCAAGTGACGTGGGGGAGACGCTTTGTAAAGGTAACATGGTACCAACCAGAGCCTACCATGGTGAGAGCGGGAGGGCAGTTGTTTGTGGAAGAGGAAAGCCAACCGGGGCCTCATCAATGATGAATGCATCAGTGAATAAATAATTCAGAGCTTTGGGGATCCTTTTAGCAGCAGTATGTTTCCACTCAGCTCTGCCTGCTGAAAATGTTTTTTCCAAAGGTGCATCTCCAGAATCAGACGCGTGTGACGTGCCCAGAGCTGCAGGAAAGACCTAGTGTGTCGTCCTCCGGCAGCCCAGGGCGGACCTCAGGTCCCTGCAGAGTCTGAGGGGATTCTGAGCACCTCTGAGCTCCAGGGGGTGGCCCTGACTCATCAGAGGGTTCATCCAGGGGCCCCTCCTCTCAGAGCATCCACGGCCATCTTTCTGCCACCAGCCTCCTCCACACCCCAATACTCTATGAAGCCTTCCCCACCTCCCCAGGAAAGGGGCAGTTTGACTCCCTTGTTTCCACGCTTGGGTGTTTTCCTGTCTGCCTCCATCACTCCTGAGGGACGTGACTGTCCAGTCCACTCCTGTGTCTTTCACAGCACAGTGCTGAAAAGCAGGCTAGCTGCCACCATCTTTTAAGTCTCTTTTTAAAGTAAACTTTTTATGGACAGAAATGTTCACAAACCACATTGCAAAGCCAGATTAATTCATGAAGTGAACACACCTGTATAACCAGCACCCAGATCACGCAAACGGAAATGGCCAGCACCTCAGACGTCCCCTGAATTCTGTTCATCACCCCGCAAGTCAGCCACCATCCTGCCTTCTAACACCATACATGGTTTTGCCTGTTTTGAACTTCATAAAGTACATTATTTACTCTTTTGGAAGTGGCTTCTTTTACTCCAGTTATGCTTGTGAGATTGCTCCATGGTATTCCTTCTCATTGCTGAATAGTATTCCATTGTATGAATATACCATAACCGATCCATTCTATCGTTAATGGATGTTTGCGTTGTTTCCAGTACTGGCTCATTACCATTCTTCTTCCTGTCTTTTGGGTGAACATACATATGCATTTCTGTTGGGTATAAACTTAGGAATGATTTTTCAGAGTCAGAGGGTAGGTGTAATTAACAGATTTTTGAACATATGCCTGCCTGTGTGAATGAATGCATGTCTACAGCTTCGGGGGCGATGGGGCAGGTCAGACATGCACACCACCCCCTGCACAGTCCCTTCCCCACAGCTCTCGGTGCACAGGCCCTGGCTTCTGCCTCCTGCCCCAGCCAGGGATTAGTTGGCTCAGGAGCCTGTCGGGATCTGCTGTTAAGCTGCTGGTGGGGATGGGCCTCGGCTTCACACAGGGACACTTCTCAATAACCAAGGGAAGCCAGTAGCCCGTTCCTATCTGACATCGGTTCCCTCAGAACTCTGCGCTACATGCATCGCAGAGGTCAGAATGTGGTGCCAATAGCCTTGGAGGGCCAGGTCAGGTCCCAGCCCCTGGCAAAGTGGGGGACCTCATGGTTTGCCCAACCCGGCCTCTTCTCTCTCTAGAAGAATGAGTTGGCCCATCATCCTTCAATACTCCCACAATCCACCTCCACCTCCACCTGAGGTGGTGACTCCCAGTCAACTTCCTCCCTTCATCCTCCCCACTTCTGACCTCTCCATAACCCATTATTCCCTTTCCGAGTGGCTGTATCAGGCATAACATGGGGCCCAAGTGATTTCCCGATTCAGGAAACACACTGCAGCTCCAGGAATTCACTGCCTCTCTGTGACTCTTGGATAGGTTGGGGTAAGGATAAATCTTCCGGGAAGAACTGACCTGTTTTGGAACCCCAGTCATCAGAAAAGACCCCAGCGAATTCTAGTTGGACCCACTGGTCTTGTGCTGACCTCCCAGTGACCTGTACAGAGATGCCCACTCTAGGCCCCATTCACCCAGGGCCTTGGGTTCCTCAGGAATCCCAAATCCCTGGCGTCCTCCCCATATTCAGTGCAGCTTCTAAATCATGCTAGTTACCTCTCAACATTCTAGATTCCCAGGAAAAACCAGCTCTGTGGATCCCTATGCACATCCCAGCCAGGCCTCAGGGAGCCCACCCTCTGGACACAGGGCAGAACCACCCCCCCACCCCGGGCCTTCCCGAGGGCTCCCGGCCTGACTGCATGGCCTCTGAGAGCATTGTTGTGGATACGCTGGGATGGCTCTTCCAGGTCCTCTGCTGATACATGGGAGTACCTACATCTGCTTGATGAAGTCTGGAATCACAGTTCACACAGGAAGATTCTAAACACGGGGGCAGAAACAGTCTAGTACATGAGGCCCTCGTGCCCTGGAGTAGGCTGGGAGGCAAGCCTAAGGTGGGTGAGGATCGGTGCTACCACGGGAAGCAGTTGGTATCAAAGGCCCCACTTCAGTGAGGCTGGGAGCAGGAGGCCACCGAGGTGGCTGACACCTAAAGTGCTAAGATCTGAGGCCAGTTCTCAAGAGAGTTCTTACATCCAGGGCTGCTCCCGAGCCAGAGGCAGCATCCAGGTCTCATCTGGGTCTCAAGCCAGACCCAGGACGAGGTCAAGCCAGGCTGGGCAGAATCCAGAGCACTTGACAGCAAGGGCAGCAGCAGGTGATGCCCGGAAGGCTGGGCTGTGGCTCCTGGATGACCCCACCTAGAGCCATGGCTGGGGAGTGAGGACTGCAATGGATGGCCTCGGGGCCCCAGGTCTGGGGAGGAGAGAGAGGCAGGGGAGGGAGAGAGGCAGGGGAGGGCAGGTGTGACTGCAGGGGCTCAACAAGTGAGGAGGGGAACACTGGCTGGACTTGGCATCAACAGAATTTTGGAGCTCTGGCCCCGCTACTTACCTGCCAATTAAGAGTGACTCACCTGCCTTTACTGTTGACTTAGCTCTTGGATGCTTCAGCCATAAACTCATGAAATTATCCTGTCCTGCCTGTCATGCAGAACTGCCGGGCTTGGAAGGTAAGGTGACATCTGGGGAAATGCCTGCTAAGTCCCCCTTCAGATGCAGTGGGGCTTCGAGGACCCACAATGCTGCACTTCCTGTCGTCACCTTACAGTGACGCTCCAGATCTCCTTCTTGGGATAAATCCTCTGGGACTGTACACTAGGTGACAGGCTAGTTGTCAAAGAGAACTAAGATGTCCCACCAGAGCCCAAGCTTTCTGGTCTCCCATCTCCAAATTCACACACACAGTTTCAGACTGGGGACTGAGAAGGACAATGAGAAACAAATCCTCTCTTTTCTCCAACTCACTGGCCCAAGACCCTTCCAGCCATGGTTGGAGGCCTGGACTGGGGTCAGTCCTTGGGGAGGCCGGGTGGTTCCAGGACACACAGTCTGCAGCCCGGCCTTTAGTAGCCCCTCCCCCAAGTGGATGAGTGGGTGCAACGCTGCCCAGACTCTAAGGCTCCCCACTTCCTCCCACAAACCTGCAGTGCCAGGCTCCACCCGAACTCACTATCTTCAAAACAGCTTACAGGGTTTGTTTCTGATTATAAAAGTAATACCAATTCATTTAGAAAACTAGGAAAATTCCAAAGAGCAAACAAAAACGCTGCTAATATCTAGGCATATCTATCTACCCTTACCTGCCCGGTTTCTGAGGAATTCCCGCTGGCTTCCAATTGCTCCTCCTGACCCTGCTGCAGCGAGCCTGAGTCCCGAGGTCCTGTCTCACCCCTTCATTCAGCACAGAACTGGAGTGGGACACCAAGGGCTAAAGGCATTACCAATTCCCAGCGATAGAAATGTAGTAAGGATGAGATGCTAAATTAAAGTTTATTGCAGAATAAAAGTGTGTGCAGTCAGCATCTGTAAGAGGCTATAGTGAGATGCTTTCTACAACTTGGCAATACAATCATGTGGAGTTAAATTAGTAAAATGCACACTTTGTTAATGAGATCAGTTGTCTGCAGAAGTCACTTTAAAAGACAAGTTATCTTTTGTGAAGGCAGAAAGAGTTAGCCTAGACTCATGATTAAACGTAGAAGAAGCAATGGCCAAATCAAAGCACTGAGATACCTGCAGAAAGATGCTGAGCGCGTGCGGGCGCGTGTACGTGTTGGGGGGAGGTCCACGTGGAGCACAGAATGGGGAGGGAGGGAGAAGCCTGGTGGTGTCTGGGTTAGGGAGGCGTCTTCTTGGTCACGGACAGGAAGGGGGCACCCTCTGCTCTCCTCCCCACTCACTATCGGCCTCCTGCCTCAGCCTCCATGGCCCCTGAGGGTGGGAAGGGCTACAGGAGGATGCAACGCAGGACAAGGGCCAAGAGTATGAGCTCCACGGCCAAGGTGACAGTTCAAACATGACTCCCACTTACTTACAAGCTGTGCCACTCTGAACAAAAGTGTTTTCTTTCTGGAGCCCTTTTCCTGATTTGTGAAGTGAGGATACTGAAGTCTCCTTCAGAGGGCTGCTGTGAGGGATACTCAGAGAAAGCAGGAAGGCAGCTGTTGAGCTATCATTATTAATATAAACAATGATATTATTTCTATTACTGATAAGCAAATTTGTTTAGCACTCCCCATGAGGTTATTCAATAAAAGCCAACCCCAAAGCTGTTCTTTTCTTGGTGTGAATATAAAAATTAAGCTCCTGGACCTGCCACGCTGAGGCTTGGACCCTCAGCCTTGGGGACCTAGTGACTGCACCCTCGAGGGTCAGCAGGGCAGCGGCCTCCCTGGATCCAACGTGCAGTCAGAACTGTCTTACGTGGAATGTGTGAACCGAACACACAGCTTGTAGCGTTGTGTGAAATAAATCCCGTTTGTGGGGGAATGTAATTTTTATTTGTATAAACCCAATGCAGCCAACAAAAAAGTTCTTATTATAAAGTGTTCTGGGAATTATCACCAGTGGTGACCGTGAGTGTACAGTATGCATAATAATAATTACCTGCACTAAGGATTTGTAAAATTTAAATGGAATAATGATGTAAAACACTGATTTCCTAGCACAGAGTAAGCACTGGATATAAATGTTTCACATTTTGCAAATGGGGGCTTTTGTTTTTGTTTCGTTAGGCTCACATTGCGTTATTATTTAAATCAGACAGAAACTCTCTAAAGTGGGGTGGAGAGGGAGGATATTCCAAAATTCAAAATATCGTATTTGTGCTGGTAAAAAAGAAAAAAATCACATTTATTTTACAAGGTAGTATTTTCCTAAAGTATTATACAGAGAGGAAAGTTGAGCTGTTTGTAGGAAAACAGAATATAATTTTAGGAAATTACACAAGGATCGACATTGTGCTTAAAACTTTAAAACAGACAGGTTTTTAAAAAATCACACAGTGAGTATTACAGGGTACGAACAGCCTTAAAAGTACACATGAACACGATGATATGGAAGCTCAGCATTAAAACTGCTACTGATGATTTGCTTTCAGACTTGTTCAGACTATTAAGAGAGCACTGCTTCAGCCTTAACAGAAAGAACTCAAAGCACGAACAGAAACGCAACCCTTTCCCAATACAGTCAACTCTCAATTATCCATGACAATGAAAGGGAGCAGTGACATAAGAAATTTTTTAAAGATAAATAATTCCAAACTTAGTTTTGAGAAGTGCCCCTGTACTTATGTTTGGATGTGAGAAGCACTGACATCCCTGGAATTGACAGCACTGATAAAGTGCGGAAACGCCCAACGGGAAGAGACACAATCGCACGCGACAGAAAAGCCCAAAATACAACTGGCCTCCTTAATGTGCTCACACCTCCTCTGGAGAGGGGAGCGGGAAAGAAAACCCACGGAAACTTTGTTTTCCTCATGTAAAAATCCAAAACATATCAACCAAATTTTGCAAACAAGATGGAATAATCAAGTGTTGACTGTATAAATATTATTTTAACTTGTGCTTTTTTTTTCTTGCCTAGAAGTATTTATACCACCAAAAGTATCTGGATATTTTGACAGCTTTCCAAATTATCTGGTTGCATCCTATTGCCCAAGAAGAGAAATTTGCTTTAAAAGGAGTTTATGATCGCCCCAAAAGAACTCTGATGTTTCAAATAGGCCAGGAAGTAGAGATTAAGAAATAAAACCACCACTCAGATAAAATCAAATCCTAGATCAAATCCAAAAAGTACCTCAGGAAAACAACTTCATGGTTTTGTTCTGGTTTTGGTGATTTTATTTTCTGTTTCATTTTGTACTGTATTACCTTGAACTACAGGTCTTCCCCTTCCAGGAAAGCATCTGTTTTTCTTCAGGGTTTTCCTCAAATTTGCATTTCAGATCCTGAAAATACCTAGATTTGATTGTAAAGCTTCAGTTGTTAATGTACCAAACAGTTGTAACGACAAAAGCATTTTAATTGCTTTGTCATTTCTCAGAAAAGTCATGAACACGTGTGAAACTTGAAAATTCTAGAAGAAATCTTGGTTAGATAAGAAACCTAAATTCCACACAGCACTTACTTTGTATGTTCTACCTAACAGCTTTTACGCCAACTTTCAGAAAGTGGGAATGGTGCCAGTTTTTGATAAAAGCCCAAGAAAGCAGTTTTTCCACCCACACAGCCCAACTCTTTGCCCCAAGTGAGCAAAGGTCCAAATGGTAAAGCTTTCATATCTCTCAATGTACAAGTATTAATCAAAAACCTATTTAACATGACTGTGTTCTATGTCTATAGTACACACTGCAGTCTAAACATTTTCTAAAAGTGCCTATAAATATGCTTATACAAATGAGCAATACAGTATCAGGATTACAGAGCAATTCTTTCATATAATACAGAACAGAATAGGCCTAGAATTTAAGTTGAAACTACGTATTTTTATATCCTTATCAGTTGTTTTTGGAATGCAAGCATTAGAGAAACAATTCTCGCTCAATCATATATGATTTTCAGATAATTATTAACAGTGCTAGGACAAAAGAAAGAATTCTTGTTTGTGCTTATTTAGAAAAGGCTATTTTGAGATCCAGGAGCATCTGATATTTAGAATCCTGTGGAACATCTCCAGTTCTATAAAATAGATAGAAGTGAATCTTAGTTTTTAATTATAAAGAGTTTGTGCAAACATTTAAAGTGATTATCAACTAGTCTTAAATCCAAAAATTCCATTAAAATCATGGCTAATCTGAATGGCAGTTCAGGAGTTTAAACAGGAACATAGGCAAAAGTCATAGATATTACCATATAAAGTGCCCAACCCTGACACAGCCAGCCTCAGAAACGTGGCCCTGTGCCCATGGATTCCCATGGCGCTGGAGACCTGGTGGTTGACTCCAATTAGATTAACGGATGGAGGAGAGAACTGATAGGAATGGTGCAGAGAAAGAGTGCCTCGTGTTCCTGCCCGGGGTTGCAACAAGCTCACCCAGAATTAGGTGAAGACAGGACCCTGGGGCGAGTCGCCCTGGCTGCAGCTGGCCACTCAATCCTGGGCGGTGCTGAGAGCCCAGGGCAGGGCTCATCAGCTGTCTGTCCCTAAGCCCCTCTCCGTACACCCTCCTCCGCCACCCTCTCCTGGGCCCCGCTGTACCTGGAGCTCTGCTCACCACCTTCTTGGTTTGACTTGTTAAGTCTTTACATTTCAATAAGTGGGAACTTTATGCTGGCTGCATTCTCATCTAGCACAGAAAGTGTTAGCAAACACTGCTTTCAAAGGAATATGCACACTCTGCTTTCTAAACCCTATGGCTGCTTGGGGCACCTGAATCTAACAAACTCTTCTAGCCAGTCACGTGACTGCACATACAACTAGGAAAGCAGGTTCTGCCTGGAGTGACTTTTGAAAGATGCCAAGTGGAGGCTTCAGGGAAGGACACAACAGGCCTCTTCTTATTTCTTAAAATACAAACTAATGTGACACAGAAGCTATGTCATGAGATGATGCCATGAGCGCACACTCATGGATAGTCAGGGTGTAGGAAGTATTTCTCCAGCTCCAACTTTGACAGTTCTGGTGTCATGTGGGCCATATTTTAAATTTCCTAGATTCTTAACTATGCCTCACAGACGGTATATTTGGAGAAACAGCAGGTAACCGACTCACACGAGAACACCAGTTACTAATGGAGATTAGGAGCAGAATTCTGAAGAGAGCTAAATAAGGAAGAATCACTTACTACTTTATGTGTGCAGGAAAAGAGAATATTTACAACAGCCCATGAATATTACTGTTGTAAAGTGAATGAATATTACACAAAATATTTTCTCCTGACTTAGCGAACTATTTCAACTGTTTTTGCATTGGCATAAAAAATCCATGCATCATACTGAATTCTAATCCAGTTCTCACCTAAGCCATCCTAATGCTTCATACAACCAAATGAAGCAGAATTAATCAAACCTATTAGATTCATTCCTAATCCCTAAAGGACTGCTGTCTTTAGCACTTCCATGCTAACTAAAACTATGACTGACTTTTTTTCTTAAGACATCAGATGTGGCTGCCTCCTAAATATAATACCTATATAACTCCTAAAAGTTTCCCCCAGACTTGAAGAACAATTTTAAAAAGCAGGGATATGTTGGGGAACCCACCCAAGAGGCCAGTTCAAATGGTACAACATCCCCAGCTAGCCCAGGCCAAGTACATCTCTCCTTCCCCCGGGTTCCCAGGGCACTCTGGGTCCCATCACCTGCATGTGTTACCTCGCCTACTGGACTGTGGTCCCTTCCTGCCGGGAGTCAGGCCTTATTCACTCTGTATCCCTGAAGAGCGTAGGCACTCAGCTAAAGCTGGACTGAGCCTGAAACAGAGGTGGAATCTCTTCTGAAGTGAGGTCTAGCTCAGCCCCAGATAACGGAGGGATGTGCAGACACTGGCCATAACTAGGGACTGAGCTGGCCTCCAGTAACCTCCCAGAAGTAAGCCAGGACAGCACTGGCCCAGCCCCAGTGCAGGCGGTGGGGAGACGGGGAAAGGGACAGAATGGCATTAACCAGTGCACACCTTGAGGGGTCACGTGAGCCACTTTCCACACGGGACTAGCAGGGTAGGGGTGCTCATCAGCACACCAAAAGGAACGCCAAAGAGTTGTTCTGCGAAGAACTGGCTCTTTATAAAATAGTGTCTCCTTCACTCCGGGCAGCTCCTCAACCTGATCCGTGATGCTCTGTGATCATCACTTCATCACATCATTGCTTTCAAAGTTCCCAGTGAAATTAAGGCTGGGTCACAATTCATGACACCAGATGCTACATAAAAAGGAAGTCAAGATACAAAAGAAAACCATTTATAAGAAAAAAATGTCTTAATTATAAGACTAATGTAAAAGTGAAGCTAAATCAGCAGACCACTGAACTGGTATGGTTGTTAGAGAGGGGTAGAAAACATCGACTGCATTGGAAAAAGGATCCATTAGACAAAAGTACAAAAGCTCAGCATGGATCAGAGGACGGGGCTTCCTGCCTGGACGCTCACACGGTGGTTTCTATTGTTTCGATCACTTCCAGATCAGACTGCGAAGGGGAGAGAAGGGTGCACTCGTCTGGTTCCCAGCTGCTCTCTGGACTGTAATCTTCCTCTGAACTCAGTTCTGCTCCTTCTTCTGTGTCCTCATCGCACGACTCCACATAGTGAGCCCCGACTGCATTGATCCCAGAGTCCTCAGAACTTGAGGGAGAAGAGCAGTGATCTATTTTTGGCGTATTGCTCTCTTTTGATATTAAGGCATCGTGTGCAGAGACCTCCTCGGGGCTAATTTTGTGGGAATGTGGCGCCGGCTGCTTCTGCACATAACACATCTTCCCATTAATACATTTAACCTGATAGTTGTCAATAAAGAGGTCTGAGATCATACAGTACCTTGGTGAATCAGGGGGGAGGGGAGGCTGGAAGACAGATGCGAATTTCAAAAAGTGTTCAGTGAGGGACACTGAGATCTGAATGGTGTTTGTGGGTTCCCAAGGCCTTGCGGGAATCTCAGTGCTTGGAAGCTGTTCCACAGGGGTCATCGGCTGATACACGTATTTGCCTGTGGGGAACACAAAAAGGCAGCTGAAATCTAAGAGTATTACACACACTACATTAAGGTAGCCATAATGGTTTCTCTCTGAGGACTCAGAATGTTTTTAAAAATATTTCAATAACATCTCAGAAGAAACTAATAATAGAATCGTTCAAAACTGTTATAATCAATTAAAAATACAACACGGTACCATAACATCATGGTGTTTTCATCTAAGAAACTCAACACACTTTACAAATCTTAATTTATATTTGAGTCTTTTTAATGCCTCTGGAATAGGTGGGTGGATACTATCATCCTTATTTTTCAGACAACTTGAAATGATTTACCCATCATACTAAAATAAGGAATGTCCACATTATAGTATGGTAAAAACATACTGTAAAATAGTATAATATACCATAAAATTATAATTCCATTTTTATCTTTAATAATTATATGCTAATATAGACATTTAAAATTTATCATCAGGATTATGATAAGACTTTCACTCTTCAGGTTTCTATGTTTTAATCAGAATACACATACACACACACATTTAATAGGTAATGGCCTACAGCATTGTCCTGGTCACCCTCAGTGGCCAGGGTCAGGTGCAGGGTGTGAAATGATCTCTTTCAAGACCCAAAGCTCATCAGTGGCCAAAGCAGGAGATGTTCTCCCTGACACCAATTCCACAAGCACAACCTCAGCCAAGCACAGGCACAGGCAGATGCGGGGGGGGTGACCTGCCAGATGTTTCTAGAAAACCAAGAAGCTTATCCCCAAACCTTCCCTCTGCCTAGGTGTTTCTCACAGAGTTTGTGTGGAAGTGAAACCTAACTGGATCTGCTCCTCCCGCATCTCTTTGCTCATTCTCTTTTGCTTCACTCAACAGTTAACAAAGCCTCCCCTGTACCAAGTGCTAAGAAGACAGATGGAGATGACAATTGCCCAGTCTGTAAGCCTAAAATGATTTAAAAATAGAAATCTGGAAAAAAAAAAAAACCAACAACGACCACAAGTCCCAGAGACAGAAGCCACAAATGTAGGCACCATCTTGGGTTTATTCCTAACGTAGCTGATTTATCAATCAGTCCATACAGTATCTTCTGCACATATTTATGACACTGTTTTTTAACCTCAATGCTATTGCCATTTCAGATCAGATAATCCTTTGTTGAGGGGCTGTCCTATGCACTAGCATCCTTGGCCTCTACCCACTAGATGCCAGTAGCACCTCCTCCCCAGGCTGACAATCAAAACATCTCCAGGGCTTCCCTGGTGGCGCAGTGGTTGAGAGTCCACCTGCCAATGCAGGGGACACGGGTTGGTGCCCCGGTCCGGGAAGATCCCACATGCCGCGGAGCGGCTGGGCCCGTGAGCCATGGCCGCTGAGCCTGCGCGTCTGGAGCCTGTGCTCCGCAACGGGAGAGGCCGCAACAGTGAGAGGCCCGCGTACTGAAAAAAAAAAACCCAAAAAAACCCAAAAACCAAAACAAAACATCTCCAGATGTTGTCACATATACCTGGAGGCAAAATCGCCCTCGCTGAGAACCACTGATTTATGACCTCCTCATGAGCATCTCTTTGCAGGCAAATCACCCACTGTGCTCTGCTCCCATCTGTTTTAGTTCTTAGATCGAAAATTCTAGGATAGGGATCACATTTGTAAGGAAAACTACCTTATATTTTTTAAATAAGTTCATTAAGCATGGACGAATAGCAATTTTAGATCAGAAATGTGAACAGCAAACTGTGCCACAGATAGTGCAACATTTGATCTATTAAGATCAATCAAGCCTGCCTGTATTTTTTACCTCTGTTTCTTGACTCCTGTACAAAAAAGTAGGCTTAGATGCCACAATTTCTTTGTAACTAAATTACTCTAAAAATACACTCAGCTTCATTCTGGAGTGAGGGAATTCCCCTGGCAGTCCAGCGTTAGAATTCCGCACTCTCATTGCCAAGGGCCCGGGTTCAATCCCTGGTCTGGGAACTAAGATCCCACATGCCACGCGGCACGGCTAAAAAAAAAAATCATTCTGGAGTAAAACTGTTAAGCCTTTGGGGTCCCAGGTCTGCTTCCAAGCCTGGACATATTTCACACAAACCTTACGGTCTAACAAAAATACAAGCAAGAACTGTCATGCCTGCCTGGGAAATTGTTTAAAATATATTGGGCTGGCCAAAAAGTTCGTTCAGTTTTAAGTAAAAATAAAAGACATTTTTCATTTTCACAAAGAACTTCATTGAACAACATATTCACTAACCGATCTGACTTTTTGGCCAACCCAATACCAGGTATCTTCAATTCTGTTATCTGTAAAGGAAGGGATTACTCCTTGTCAGGCAAAGTTCAAGTCAGGCAAGTTCTAACAGCTTGGTAGGAACTCTGAATCCAAGCAGAGGGGCAAAAAAGGCAGACTTTCAAGCCTCCCCTCTGGTCTGTCAGCCCCAGGATTAGAGAAAGATGAGTGTGGGCAGAGGACAGAAAAGGGACTGGGAGAATTTAGGGGACTCTACTCCCTTCTGTCCACAGAGTGGTGAACAAAACATCTGGAACGGAGGTTTGGTCTTTTCTTGGGTGGTAGACTGGTGGTTACTGGGTTCAGAGGCTATGGATGGCAGGCACTCATGAAATGCTTGTCGCAGATGCTGATTAAGCTCATTCTGGCCCAAGTAACCTATGGTTTAGTTACCCACTGGTCACCGCATAAGAGGTTCCTGAGACCCAGAGGGCTCAGCGCTTTATCTAGTCCAAAGGTGGAGAGGATCCTGCAGCCTGACTTTGGGCCTTCTCTGACCAGCCTCTCCTACTCTCACCTAAGCCCCCTTGCTGCACCCACCCCCTTACCCGCCTTTGTGCTTCTTCAAAATTTGCTTTTTCTCTTCTTCTCAGTTGTTCTACCTCTTACTTTCCTCTCTCCTCCAAAGCACCATTTTTATTTCTTGAAGTGTGGTAAAAGTAAGAGAAATGCAGCTTGGAGAGAAAGGTATGTTGCATTCCAGATTACATTTTCTTCTACCAGTTACACCTATTAAACATGCTATTCAGAGCTGGAGTGACAGCCTGTTATCTGGTGATACTGAGATACAGATGCAAAGAGGAAGGCAGGGAAGAGAAAAGTAATAAAGATGGCCAGATGAGAAACAGAGTTGAGTAAACATCTTTTAAATATCAATGATTATATAATACTATATTGTTTGATTTGCTCATAAACATATAAATTATAAAACAAACATATCAAGGATTTAGTTTTGTAAAGAGTCCAGAGGGGGTACTTCCCTGGGGGTGCAGTGGTTAAGAATCCGCCTGCCAATGCAGGGGACATGGGTTCGAGCCCTGGTCCGGGAAGATCCCACATGCCACGGAGCAACTAAGCCCATGCACCACAACTACTGAGCCCACGCTCTAGAGCCTGCACTCTAGAGCCTGCAAACCACAACTACTGAGCCCACGTGCCACAACTACCGAAGCCTGCGCGCCTAGATCCCGTGCTCTGCAACAAGAGAAGCCACCGCAATGAGAAGCTGGCACACCGCAACAAAGAGTAGCCCCCGCTCGTTGCAACTAGAGAAAGCCTGCGCGCAGCAACAAAGACCCAACGCAGCCAAAAATAAATAAATAAATTTAAAATAAATAAAAAATGTGGTGTTTGTCTAGGTTTCCCCACTGTAAAGTTAGTATTTTTCTCTCTATAATATTAAGTATCTTGTGAAGAGATATTTTGAGAGTATGCAAATACCCTGTTTCTCATCATACCACCATCTACTAATTTTAGCATGCACAGGTGGATGTGGCCTGCAACAATCACTACTGTGGTATTTGCCAAATAGTGATTTTCTATTTACATCATTCCTTCTATATTTATTAATTAGAATTCTATCTAAGCAGGAGATGCTCCTTCTCCCTCATTTATTTATGTATTCAATTATTTACTGATAGAAGCATGGACTCATATTTATTTTATTCTAGGGATTGTAATCCTTTACTACCGTTATTTATTTTGTTGCTCAAATTGTCCCAGACTTAGCTCTTGGGAGCGCCTTTAAGTTACCCCTGTGTCATTTCAACATGCCCCATATTTTTGTGACGACTTCCTCACGTTCTGGCGTCATAAGAAGTTACTGGCTTATCCTGTACTTCCCCTGCCCCAGTCCAGGAATCAGCCATTTCTCCAAGGAGCCCTAGCTCCTTTCTTACAAACTTACACATTCTTAAGCTTATTCTCAAAATACTCCTGTGAAGCAGAATCTTAGTTTGCTAATGACTCATTCAGCCACTCACAAAATTCATCCATACGAAAGTGAAGACTACACCTCATTACACTACTTAACACCCATTTTAAAAAATAATATAAAAACTAAAAATAAACTTCGTAAACGCATTACTTTATATGGAATCTTTTTCAAGGGAGCTCAAATCACATTCTCAATAATGAAACTGACTAATCACAATAGGTTTTTGTGATCACTAAGTGAAAAATAAATTTCATATATTCATGTTTCTTTTCAGGAAAGCTGGTTCAACACTACAGGTATTTCTCAACTAAAGGCCAATCAAAACCACTAAATAAGTAACTTAAACTATTCTTTTAAAGTCTTGGTTCATAATTTTTCTGACTGTTCTTCCCCAATGGTGTTTAGCAACAATATGTAGTACATACTGTTTTATTGTTTTTGTTTTTTAACATCTTTATTGGAGTATAATTGCTTTACAATGTTGTGTTAGTTTCTGCTGTATAACAAAGTGAATCAGCTATACTGTATACATATATCCCCATATCCCCTCCCTCTTGCATCTCCCTCCCACCCTCCCTATCCCACCCCTCTAGGTGTTCACAAAGCACCGAGCTGATCTCCCTGTGCTATGTGGCTGCTTCCCACTAGCTATCAATTTTACATTTGGTAGTGTGTATATGTCCATGCCACTCTCTCACTTTGTCCCAGCTTACCCTTCCCCCTCCCCGTGTCCTCAAGTCCATTCTCTAGTAGGTCTGCACAGACCTACATACTGTTTTCACCATGCCTCAATGAGACACTAAAAAAGATTTATGTTTTCATCCTGGTGGAAAGAAGGAAGGGATAGAGGGAGAGAGGGGAGAGTTAATTACTTTCTCAAGCTCATGTAGTAAGGCAGAGGTCAGTTCTAGAGCCCAAGCCCTGTGACAGCCTATGTTCTTTCTTCATGAGAATACTCATTACTTAATTAATAAGATTTATCTAATGCTCTTGTTAGTTTACACTGTCATTCTCTGCCATTAACTTCAGCTAATATTCCAATCGGTAGCACAGTTGTACATATATAGTAGATACATTCCCTAGTAGGAGTTTCTTTCTTTTGGTTGTAGAGCACAAAGGGAAGGCAGGTGGGGACAAACGTAGAAAATGATTTATGTGGCCCCTTAAGCTATTGCATGCACTTTGTTAAACTAGTTTTTAGGATCAGTTGTGCATTTTGATTTTTAAAAAAGATCCTCTGGAGGGGAATGAGCTTTTTGCTTTTACAGATAGTTTTATGACTGTTAAATGTGTGTCCGCTTGACACATGAACTACACTGCTCTCAGGGAATGCAAAGTTATTTTAAAATTAGCCTAAGCAAAATATAATTAAAAAGGTAAATCTACTGAAGAAAACTGAGTGGCCTAAGGGAAACTGCATGCACAGTTCAGTTCTTTGATTTTATATACTGAATCACAAGTATGCTTATTTTAGTCCCAAGGGCATTCATTATATTGAAAATAATATTAAATATTCTTATTCAGCTATTTCTGCAATGTACATTATTTACTTAGTTGAGTAGCATATCACAAACTAAAAGCAAAAGAACCTAACATTTATTATAACCAATATTTTTTGTGGCCTTACCCTCTACCACCCTGCTCCACTGGCAGTAATATACCAATATTTTTGTACTTCAATCTATGAGAACAATAAAGTTCATACATTGCTCAATATATTGAAGTCCCCAATCAGAAATTTATGCAAGATGCTAATTTCTTCATTTTTCAAATCGTGTAACCTTTAGTGAGGAGGAACATATTAATGTAAAGCAAAACCCCAGTGAGACAGAGCACCAGAGCATGGTTTATTTACTCAGTTAACAAATATTTATTGACTATTTACCATGTTTATACTACTAAATCAGATGCTGTGGGGAAATAAAAAGTACAATGTGTAGTCATGCTTCAAGGGGCTTCCAGTCAAACTGCAGGGAGAAGATAAAAAATAAAAATAAAACACCAGTTGAGCAAAACTGTAAATATACAAGGGCATTCACCAAGCAGCGGAATAGGATTCCAGGCTTCACTGAAGGACTGTACCTGGCTGTTAAAAGACACACACCTGTGGAGTAGCAATCGGAACTGCTCCAGGCCAGTTCCAGAGCCAGAATGTGTCAGCAGGCATGTGGGGTTCACAGAGTCGACCAAGACAGCAAAGGAGGATAAAGTTTGTGAGGAAGACAGAGGCTGGATGGGGCTTAGAATGCAAGGCCAAAGTGTTCGTGTTTTGCTAACAATGGGGACCAGTGCAGATTACTGAGGAGGCAAGTAATAACAATAAAAGAGGGATTTCAGAGAATTTAGTCTGGTAAAGATGTGCAGAGGGACTGGAAAGAGAAGAGATGGGGGTTAAGGGGAGGCTATTACAGGGTTTCAAGCATGACATTCTGACCTGACGCAAGTCACCTGGCTCAGTAGAGGAAGGAACACCAGAGACATTCCTAGGAAGGTGGCAGATCCTGGGGGTTCAGGGCAAGGACTGAGGCTACGTACTGGCTGTCCAACCTTTATCAAATGAACAGTCCCACGCTTTCCATTTCCTCAGGGTAGAGTGGTCAGTGCACTCTATCTTTTAAAGCACTGACTCAGTGCCTGGCACATTGTATAATTCTATTATTGGTGTTGCTTATAGAAGACAGGAGCTGCCTGCAGGTCTCCAAGCCCCTCTATAGAGGCTTCCCAGCTTTGCCTTTCTACTCACTTCCATTTCTATCTGCTCCTCTCATGGGATGGGCACAGATAAAGCTGGTCTAAAGCACAAATCAGACTTCGACAATCAAGCTTCCACCATCTTCCAGTTGGTTTTACGCTCAGATCTGGAGTTAAGTCAAACTGGTAAGAGGGGGAATGGAGGAGGTGGAGGAAGTACCACGGAACAGCCTGTGCAGGGCAGGAGCCCTCACCAACAGACCTCTACAGTCTGCACTGCTCTGGGCCACAATTTTGACACCCTGAAGTAGGGCAGCCAGTACAGTGAGGCCTGCCTTAAAAATAACATTTCTAAAAGTGCCATAAACCAACGAGAGAGAGAAGCTGTTCACCATATTTACCAAGTTAGAGTAGCCAATGTGAAGAGAGACATGATGAAGCCTCTATCCTTTTTTAAACCATGTTTATTCCTACCTGAAGCCAAGTCTTCTGGTTTGAGGGACAGATACATGTAAAAAAAAAAAAAATTGTGTATTTTAATAAGTAACTACCACTGAAAAAAATTGTGTATTTTAATAAGTAACTACCACTGTAAAGAGAAGTGTAAAATGCATCCCTCTTACGACCCAATTTGAGTCACACAAACATCTGTAAGCATCACAAGAAGAAAGAGAAGTATTAAGTTGTGGGGTATACACTATATAAGGTACAGGAGCCCAGAAAAAGTGAGGGCTGGAAGGGCTAAGAAGAGGCTCCCAAGAAACGGATATAAACTTAAGAAGGGCTAGGACCTGGACAAAAGAAAGTAAAGTGGCAGGCTTTGTGCAAAATCCAGAGGCGGAAGTAGTGTGGGCTGTCTCAGGGGCAGTGGGGTAAACAGCCTTACTGGAACAGAGGGTCTCCTGCCACAAAACCAGTCTCATCACAGATAATCTAGAAAGAGAGCAAAACCCTTCCCTTGCCTAAGGAGACTGGATACCATAAGAGCCACTCTGCTGAATAAACTGGCACAATGGAACTTGTAGACACAGACAATTCCAGTTGGGAAAGAGCCCCTTGTAGGGCCAGAGAGTTCGGAGACAGCCAATAGGTAAGTCTGGCTAAAACAGGCCATAGTAAAAAATGAAAAAAAAAAAAAAAAGGCAGAGAATGAGAACTCTCTTAGGCTTTCCAGTTCCTTTTAGGGGGCCAAATAAGGGTCTCATGGAGCGAATATCTCCACCTCTTTATCCTTAATCTCAGAAGTCCTACTTATCCACCGGGAGCTGTTCTGTAGAGTTGGTTTTAATACAGTAATTGGTTAAAAAAGGGATGGCTGAGGGAGTCTTCTAAGGATGGCTGACTGAGGATGAGATGAAGCATGAAAAACCGTATGTTCAGAAAGAAGAGGAGGGCTGCTGACAGAGCACACAGAGACTCAACCACTGTGTATTAAGTATCTGCACTTTGCAGTACAGGAAAACACTGGGAGAGAAGCCTGATGGAGGGAAAGAGGAATAAGTGAAAAGTGGCTGATTATGGATCACCGCAAGGGAAGGAAAGCTGTATGAGTGCCACCCCTTTTTTGTCTGAAGATGGATGACGATGATGATAGTCATTACCTTTGATTTCTTTATAAGAAGCCTTGACCTTATTGGCATTTTATTAAACCATCTCAGCCTCCTACCTTCCTCTGCAAAAATCAATAGTGGATGGGCTGAGTTACCAGACTAGCCAACAGATTTCTAAAACTTCAATTAGAAAAAATTTGAGAACAAAGAAACTCCCTATGGGAGGCAGCACAAGTGGAGATGGAGAACATGAAGACTCTGGCGCAGTTTTCTGCCATTCCACTAACACACAGCTGTGTAGTTCTACAGATCCCAAATAAGTTATTAGCAGCCATTAATCCAATGGACAGATAATCATGACAGTCTAAAACTAAGGGAAGTAGTACAAGACATCTGTCACATTCATCTATTGATCTGGGAATAAAAAGTTCAGAAAATTCCCAAGAAAAGGATGCTAACCAGTCAACCTGATCTAAGAAAATTAAGATCTTAAACCATCTGTGCTTTTCACAGGGGCTCAGCAGATACTTACTGAAATAAAACAATACATTTTTTTTGTTAAAGGTTATTTTTGTAAGGAACATGTCTGTGTTTAGTCAAGAACCTCATTTTTAAATTTATACAAACCAGTATGGCATTCTGGAGCTTTATTTGTTTATTAATCAGTCACAACAATAATAAAACACATTCTAAGTATCAATGAGATATAATTTAAAATCAAATTATTTATATACAAAAATTTATATTTCCCAATGGAATGAAAGAAAATATATTCACCATGTTATTTCTTTAATCAGTTGTTATAATTACCTCTCATTTCTCTTGGACCTGTGATTAGGCCAGCCAACTTTAAAATCAGTGCCACTGGGGAAACCCAGAGTTAGGGGTAAGAACTTACAAATGTACTACTTACAGCTAAATAGCATCTCTACTTAACTATTCACTTAACTACTCTTGAATGGGGACAAGGAGGCTCAGATGATGGCACCAAAACTCAACTTGGAGATCTGTTCTTAGACAACCTCTCTTCATCATAATAGCTGGGTTGTGAAATATATGGAGAAAGTCACTTCGCAGCTGACACTAAGCAGTAAAGAGGAAAAAGGGGCCCAGGTTATTACGAGATTATAAATGTGCTAGTATCAACTAATGCCTCTCAACTCCAAATTTTCTTTTCAATATATGTTCAGCCACAGTGAACAGAATCCCTTTAAACATTTTTCTTCTACACTGAGCAAGATGCTAAATTTCTCAGTAGAGAGCACTAGAGGGACACTACAGGAGGAAGGGGCTCTCATGTTTGCTGCACACAGGCTGGGGTGGGGGGGAATGAAATCTGCTGGAGGTCTGCCCCAGCCGTGAACCCAGAATGTACGGTTCCTTGGCAACCTTGTGGTTTTGGCCTGGCCTGGTGATAGCCTTCCCATGGCCTTCTCCACGTGCAAACCAGCGTTCTGAAGGCCTTCTGCCTACATCATTCCCTCCTGCCTATCCAAGCCTATGCCACCTTTGCATACCCACACCCTTAACTGCTCATTGCCCATGCCTTCCTGGCACTCCAAAGGGCTGCTTCCTGCTTGCCCAGCAAATTCAAAACAGTACAGCCTGGGCAAAGAGGCAAGGTTCTCTGCTATTCTGTAGGCTGAACTATACTTTCTCCAACAAGTTTTGAACCCCAGTCTTGGGGAGGCGGAATTCCTTGCACCTTTGTCCTTCCTGGGTATATATACTCCCTCAGCTCAAAGGAAATACACAGAGTTTCCTTATATCCTTTGGTCACTTATTTCTTAGAGTTTTACAATTCTTTCTCTTTCTTTTTTCTCTTTCTTCTTTTTTTTTCTTTCTTTCCTTTCTTTCTCTCTCTCTCCCTCTCTCTCTCTTGCCTTTCTTTCTCTCTTTCTTTCTTTCTTTTCTCTCTCTCTCTCTCTCCCTCCCTCCCTCTCTCTCTCTTTCTTTCTTTCTGTTTTTATTTATTTTCCCTGCATTGGGTCTTTGTTGCTGCAAACGGGCTTTCTCTAGTTGCGGCGAGCAGGGACTACTCTTCGTTGCAGTGTGAGGGTTTCTCATTGCAGTAGCTTCTCTTGTTGCAGAGCACACGCTCTAGGAACGCGGGCTTCCGTAGTTGCAGCACACAGGCTTAGCAGTTGTGGCTCGTGGGTTCCAGAGCGCAGGCTCAGTAATTGTGGCGCACAGGCTAAGCTGCTCTGTGGCATGTGGGATCTTCCCAGAACAGGGCTCAAAACTGTGTCCCCTGCATTGGCAGGTGGATTCTTAACCACTGCACCACCAGGAAAGTCCAACAATTCCTTATATTAAACTTCCCCTGTGTAATCTACTACATGGTTTCCATCTACTGATTGGATGTAAATTGATTCAATGACCAAAGTCAAAGTGTGGGATTTCCTGTAGAACAGGGGTCCCCAACCCCCGGGCCATGGGGGGAATCAGGCCACACAGCAGGAGGTGAGCGGCTGGCGAGCAAGCGAAGCTTCATCTGCCGCTCCTCATGGTTCGCGTTACTGCCTGAACCTTCCCTCCCACCCCCGTCCATGGAAAAACAGTCTTCCACGAAACCGGTCCCTGATGCCAAAAAGGTTGGGGACCGCTGCTGTAGGTGGTACTGCCTGATCTGTCTACTGAGAATGCTTTAATATAAGTATAGTATTAAAAAATTAAGTAGTTTATATATTTGGAGCCTAGACTAAGACATTAAATCTTATGTATTAAAATATTAATCCTTTAGATGTTTAAAACTGGACAAACTGACAATTAAGTTTAATATTAACAGAGAACAATTTTAGAAGAATGCATTCTAAAACTTATTTTTAAAAGAATATTGTTCGAGGGAGACCTTCAAGATGGCAGAGGAGTAAGACGTGGAGATCACCTTCCTCCCCACAAATGAATCAAAAATACATCAACATGTGTAACGACTCCTACAGAACGCCTACCAACACTGGCAGAAGACCTCAGACTTCCCAAAAGGCAAGAAACTCCCCACGTACCTGGGTAGGGCAAAAGAAAAAAGAAAAATCAGAGACAAAAGAGTAGGGAGGAGACCTGCTCCTCTGGGAGGGAGCTGTGAAGGAGGAAAAGTTTCCACACACTAGGAAGCCCCTTCACTGGCAGAGACAGGGGTGGCAGCGGGGAAGCTCTGGAGCCACAGAGCAGAGCCCAGCAACAGGGGTGCAGACGGCAAAGCAGAGAGATTCCCACATAGAGGATGGGTGCCGACAGCACTCACCAGCCTGAGAGGCTTGTCTGCTCACCCACTGGGACGGGTGGGGGTTCGGAGCTGAGGCTGGGGCTTTGGAGGTCAGACACCAGGGAAAGGACTGGGGTTGGCTGCATGAACACAGCCTGAAGGGGGCTAATGCACCACAGCTAGCCAGGAGGGAGTCCAGGGAAAAGTCTGGACCTGCCTAAGAGGCAAGAGACCATTGTTTTGGGGTACGTGAGGAGAGGGGATTCAGAGCACCACCTAAACAAGCTCCAGAGACGGGCGCGAGCCATGCCTATCAGCTCAGACCCCAGAGACAGGCGTGAAATGCTAAGGGTGCTGCTGCAGCCACCATGAACCCTGTATGCAAGCACAGGTGACTACCTACACACCCCTCCCGGGAGCCTGTGCAGCCTGCCACTGTCAGGGTCCCAAGATCCAGGGACAACTTCCCGGGAGAACACACAGCACGCCTCAGGCTGTTGCAATGTCATGCCAGCCTCTGCCACTGCAGGCTCACCCCGCATTCCAATTATGACTACCGTACCCCTGCCTCTCCCCGGCCTGAGTGAGCCAGACCCCCTAATCAGCCGTTGCTTTAACCCCATCCTGTCTGGGCGGGGCACAGATGCCTGAGGGCGACCTACACGCAGAGGTGGGGCTAAAACCAAAGCTGAACCCCAGGAGCTGTGCAAAAGAAGAGAAAGGGAAATCTCTCCCAGCAGCCGCAGGAGCAGCAGATTAAATCCCCGCAATCAACTTGATGTACCCTGCATCTGTGGAATACCTGAATAGACAACGAATCTTCCCAAAATTGAGGTGGTGGACTTTGCGAGCAACTGTAGACTTGGGGTTTGCTTTCTGCATCTGATTTGTTTCTGATAATTATCTTAGTTTACTTTTTAGTGCTTGCTATCATTAGTGGATTCGTTTTTCTTTTTTTTTTTTTTTTTCCTTCAGTACGCGGGCCTCTCACTACTGTGGCCTCTCCCGTTGTGGAGCACAGGCTCCGGACGCACAGGCTCAGCAGCCATGGCTCACGGGCCCAGCTGCTCTGTGCAATGTGGGATCTTCCCGGACTGGGGCACGAACCCATGTCCCCCGCATCGGCAGGTGGACTCTCAACCACTGCGCCACCAGGGAAGCCCCTTTTTTAAATTTTTTACAATTTTTTTATTTTTTCTCTTTTCGTGATTGTGTATGTTTCTTTGTGTGATTTTGTCTGCTTAAGATTTGCTTTTACCATTTGTCCTAGGGTTTTGACTGTTCATTTTTCTTTCTTGCTTTCTTTTCCTTGTTGTTTGTTTGCTTGTTTTCTTTTTATGGTGTGTGTGTGTTTATGTTTCTTTGTGTGATTTCTGTCTGTTTAGTCTTGCTTTTACCATTTGGTTTGGGGTCCTATCTGTTCGTTTTTTTGTTTTGTTGGGTTTTTTTCTTACTTTTCTTCCAAGCCGTATGGCTTGCAGGGTCTTGGTGCTCTGGCCGGGTGTCAAGCCTGAGCCTCTGAGGTCGCAGAGCCGAGTCCAGGACATTGGTCCACCAGAGACCTCCCAGCCCCACATAATATCAATCGGTGAGAGCTCTTCCAGAGATCTCCGTCTCAATGCTAAGACCCAGCTCCACCCAGCGGCCAGCAAGCTCCAGGGTTGGACGCCCCATGCCAAACAACTAGCAAGACAGGAACACAACCCCACCCATTAGCAGAGAGGCTGCCTAAAGTATTACTAAGTTCCCAGACACCCCAAAACACACCACCAGATGCAGCCCTGCCCACCAGAAGGACAAGATCCATGGCCACCCCCCCAGAACACAGGCACCAGTCTCCTCCACAAGAAAGCCTACAAAAGCCACTGAACCAACCTCATCCACTAGAGGCAGACACCAAAAACAACGGGAAATACAAACCTGCAGCCTGCAAAAAGGAGACCCCAAACACAGTAAGTTATACAAAATGAGAAGACAGAGAAATATGCAGCAGATTAAGGAGCAAGGTAAAAACCCACCAGACCAAACAAATGAACAGGAAATAGTCTACCTGAAAAAGAACTCAGAGCAATGACAGTAAAGATGATCCAAAATCTTGGAAACAGAATGGAGAAAATACAAGAAATGTTTATCAAAGACCTACAAGAACTAAAGAACAAACAAACAATGATGAACATCAGAATAAATGAAATTAAAAGTTCTCTAGAAGGAGTCAATAGCAGAACAACTGAGGCAGAAGAATGGATAAGTGACCTGGAGGATAAAATACTGGAAATAACTGTCACAGAGCAGAATAAAGAAAAAAGAATGAAAAGAATTGAGGATGGTCTCAGAGACCTCGGGGACAACATTAAATGCACCAACATTCAAATAATAGGGGTCCCAGAAGAAGAAGAGAAAGAGAAAGGAGCTGAAAAATATTTGAAGAGATTATAAGTTGAAAACTTCCCTAATATGGGAAAGGAAATAGTCAATCAAGTCCAGGAAGCGCAGAGAGTCCCACACAGGATAAACCCAAGGAGAAACATGGCAAGACACATAGTAATCGAACTATCAAAAATTAAATACAAAGAAAAAATATTAAAAGCAGCAAGGGAAAAGCAACAGATAACATACAACAGAATCTCCATAAGTTTAACAGCTGATCTTTCAGCAGAAACTGCAAGCCAGAAGGGAGTGGCATGGTATACTTAAAGTGATGAAAGGGAAAAACCTACAACCAAGATTACCCAGCAAGGATCTCATTCAGATGTGATGGAGAAATTAAAACCTTTTCAGAAAAGCAAAAGTTAAGAGAATTCAGCACCACCAAACCAGCTTTACAACAAATGCTAAAGGAACACAAGAGAAGGAAAAGACCTACAAAAACAAACCCAAAACAATTCAGAAAATGGTAATAGGAACATACATACTGATAACTACCTTAAACATAAATGGATTAAATGCTCCAACCAAAAGACACCAACTGGCTGAACGGATACAAAAATAAGACACATATATACGCTGTCTACAAGAGACCCACTTCAGACCTAGGGACACATACAGACTGCAAGAGAGGGAATGGAAGAAGATATGCCATGCAAATGGAAATCAAAAGAAAGCTAGAGTAGCAATACTCATAACAGACAAAATAGACTTTAAAACAAAGACTATTACAAGAGACAAAGAAGGACTCTACATAATGATCTATGGTTCAATCCAAGAAAAAGATATAACAATTGTAAATATTTATGCATCCAGGCTACCCTGGTGGTACTGTGGTTAAGAATCTGCCTGCCAATGCAGGAGACACGGGTTCAACACCTGGTCAGGGAAGATCCCACATGCCAGGAAGCAACTAAGCCCATGCAAGACAACTACTGAGCCTGCACTCTAGAGCTCGCAAGCCACAACTACTGAGCCCACGTGCCACAACTACTGAAGCCTTTGAGCCTAGAGCCCATGCTCTGCAATAAGAGAAACCACCACAAAGAGAAGCCAGCTCACCGCAATGTAGAGTAGGCCCCACGTGCCGCAATTAAGGAAAGGCCCACGTGCAGCAACAAAGACCCAGTGCAGCCATAAATAAATAAATAAATAATTTTTAAAAATCTTTATGCACCCAACATAGCAGCACCTCAATACATAAGACAAATGCTAACAGCCATGAAAGGGGAAATCAACAGTAACACAATAATAGTAGGGGACTTTAACACCCCACTTTCACCAATGGACAGATCATCCAAAATGAAAATAAACAAGGACGGACTTCCCTCATGGTGCAGTGGTTGAGAATCCATCTGCCAATGCAGGGGACACCTGTTCGAGCATGAGCCGGGAAGATCCCACATGCTGTGGAGCAACTAAGCCTGTGCGCCACAACTACTGAGCCTGTGCTCTAGAGCCTGCGAGCCAAAACTACTGAGCGCATGTGCCGCAACTACCGAAACCCACGAGCCTAGAGCCCATGCTCCGCAACAAGAGAAGCCACAGCAATGAGAAGCCCATGCACCGCAACGAAGAGTAGCCCCCATTCACTGCCACTAGAGAAAACCAGTGCACAGCAACAAAGACCCAATGCAGCCATAAATTCATTAATTAATTAAGGAAACACAAGCTTTAAATGACACATTAGACGAGATGGACTTGGTATTTATAGGACACCCTATCCAAAAACAACAGAATACACTTTCTTCTCAAGTGCTCATGGAACATTCTCCAGGATAGTTCATATATTGGGTCACAAATCAAGCCTCGGTAAATTTAAGAAAACTAAACTCATATCAAGTATCTTTTCCAACCACAAAATATGAAACTAGATATCAATTACAGGAAAAAACTGTAAAAATAACAAACACATGGAGGCTGAACAATACACTACTAAATAACCAAGATATCACTGAAGAAATCAAAGAGAAAATCAGAAAGTACCTAGAAACAAATGACAAGGAAAACAAGACAATGCAAAACCTATGGGATGCAGCAAAAGCAGTTCTAAGAGGCAAGTTTATAGCAATACAACCCTACCTCAAGAAACAAGAAAAATCTGAAACAAACAACATAACCTTACACCTACAACAATCAGAGAAAGACAAAGAACAATAACAACAAAAAAACTCAAAGTTAGCAGAAGGAAAGAAATCATAAAGATCAGATCAGAAATAAATGAAAAAGAAATGAAGGAAACAATAAGAAAGATCAATAAAACTAAAAGCTGGTTCTTTGAGAAGATAAACAAAATTGATAAACCATTAGCCAGACTTATCAAGAAAAAAGGGAGAAGACTCAAATCAACAGAATTAGAAATGAAAAATGAAAAGTAACAACTGATACTACAGAAATACAAAGGATCATGAGAGATTACTACAAGCAACTATATGCCAATAAAATGGAAAAATTGGACGAATTCTTAGAAAAGTACAACCTTCTGAGACTGAACCAGGAAGAAAGAGAAAATGTGAACAGACCAATCACAAACACTGAAATTGAAACTGTGATTTAAAATCTTCCAACAAAACAAAAGCGCAGGACCAGATGGCTTCACAGGTGAGTTCTATCAAACATTTAGAGAAGAGCTAACACCACTCCTTCTCAAACTCTTCTAAAATATAGCAGAGGGAGGAACACTCCCAAACTCATACTACAAAGCCACCATCACCCTGATAACAAAACCAGACAAAGATGTCACAAAAAAAAGAAAACTACAAGCCAACATCACTGATGAACATAGACATGAAAATCCTCAACAAAATACTAGCAAACACAATCCAACAGCACATTAAAAGGATCATACACCATGATCAAGTGGGGTTTATTCCAGGAATGCAAGAATTCTTCAATATATGCAAATCAATCAACGTGATACACCATATTAACAAACTGAAGGAGAAAAACTATATGATCATCTCAATAGATGCAGAAAAAGGTTTCGACAAAATTCAACACCCATTTATGATAAAAGTCCTCCAGAAAGTAGGCACAGAGGGAACCTACCTCAACATAATAAAGGCCATATATGACAAACCCACAGCCAACATTGTTCTCAACAGTGAAAAACTGAAACCATTTCCTCCAAGATCAGAAACAAGAAAAGGTTGCCCACTCCACCACTATTATTCAACGTAGTTTTGGAAGTTTTAGCCACAGCAATCAGAGAAGAAAAAGAAATAAAAGGAATTCAAATTGGAAAAGAAATAGTAAAATTGTCACTGTTTGTAGATGACATAATATTATACATAGAGAATCCTAAATATGCTACCAGAAAACTACTAGGGCTAATCAGTAAAGTTGGTAAAGTAGCAGGATACAAAATTAAGGCACAGAAATCTCTTGCATTCCTATACACTGACGAAAAATCTGAAAGAGAAATTAAGGAAACACTCCCGTTTACCACTGCAACAAAAAGAATAAAATATCTAGGAATAAACCTACCTACGGAGACAAAAGACCTGTATGCAGAAAACTATAAGACACTGATGAAAGAAATTAAAGACAATACAAACAGATGGAGAGGTATACCACGTTCCTGGACTGGAAGAATCAACATTGTGAAAATGACTACACTACCCAAATCAATCTACAGAGTCAATGCAATCCTGATCAAATTACCAAAGGCATTTTTCACAGAACTAGAAAAAAAAATTTTTTAATTTGTTCAGAAACACAAAAGACCCCAGATTGCCAAAGCAAACATGAGAAGGAGGAATGCAGCTGGAGGAATCAGTCTCCCTGACTTCGGACTATACTGCAAAGCTACAGTAATCAAGACAGTATGGTACTGGCACAAAAATAAATATAGATCAGTGGAACAGGATTGAAAGCCCAGAGATAAACCCACAAACATATGGTCACCTTATCTTTGATAAAGAATGCAAGAATATACAATGGAGCCTCTTCAATAAGTTGTGCTGGGAAAACTGGACAGCTACATGGAAAAGAATGAAATTACAACACTTCCTAAAACCATACACAAAAATAAACTCAAAATGGATTGAAGACCTAAATATAAGGCCAGACACTATAAAACTCTTAGAGGAAAACGTAGGCAGAGCACTCTATGACATAAATCACAGCAAGATCCTTTTTGACCCACTTCCTACAGAAATGGAAATAAAAACAAATATTAACAAATGGGACCTAATGAAACTTGAAAGCTTTTGCACAGCAAAGGAAACCATAAACAAGACAAAAAGACAAACCTCAGAATGGGAGAAAATATTTGCAAATGAAGCAACTGACAAGGGATTAATCTCCTAAATATACAAGTAGCTCATGCAGCTCAACAGCAAAAAAACAAACAACCCAATCCAAAAATGGGCAGAAGACCTAAATAGACATTTCTCCAAGAAGATATACAGATTGCCAAGAAATACATGAAAGGATGCTCAACATCACTAATCATTAGAGAAATGCAAATAAAAACCACAATGAGGTATCACCTAACACCAGTCAGAATGACCATCAGTAAAAAATCTACAAACAATAAATGCTGGAGACCGTGTAGAGAAAAGGGAACCCTGCTGCATTGTTGGTAGGAATGTAAATTGATACAGCCAGTATGGAGAACAGTATGGAGGTCCCTTAAAAAACTGAAAATAGAATTACCACATGACCCAGCAATCCCACTACTAGGCATACACCCTGAGAAAATCATAATTTAAAAAGAGACATGTATCACAATGTTCACTGCAGCACTATTTACAATACTCAGGACATGGACGCAACCTAAGTGTCCATCGACAGATGAATGGATAAAGAAGATGTGGCACATATATACAATGGAATGTTACTCAGCCATAAAAGGAAATGAAATTGAGTTATTTGTAGTGAGGTGGATGGACATAGAGTCTGTCATACAGAGTGACGTCAGTCAGAAAAAGGAAAACAAATACTGTATGCTAACACATATATATATGGAATCTAAAAAAATAAAATGGTTCTGATGAACCTAGGGGCAGGACAGGAATAAAGACACAGACATAGAAAATGGACTTGAGGACACGGGGAGTGGGAAGGGTAAGCCGGGACAAACTGAGAAAGTAGCACTGACATATATACACTACCAAATGTAAAACAGCTAGCTAGTGGGAAGCAGCTGCATAGCACAGGGAGATCAGCTCGGTGCTTTGTGACCACCTAGAGGGGTGGGATAGGGAGGGTGGGAGGGAGGGAGACGCAAGGGGGAAGAGATATGGGAACATATGTATACATATAGCTGATTCACTTTGTTATATAGCAGAAACTAACAACGTTGTAAAGTAATTATACTCCAATAAAGATGTTAAAAAAATAATGACAAAAAACAGTTACTTGAATATTTCTGTATCAATAATTAATGTCAAATATAACTAAGATAAAGAGAGCTTACTGAATGCCGTTTAGTATCCTCCTCCAAAGGAATGACATATAAAACTACTGAACTAAAAGTTCCTTCCCTAAAAAACAAGCTGGAAAAAAAAAATTCTGAACCAGCTTTCACAATAGACCAAGATATGTTAAACTTAATTCCATATTGAAAAAATTCAGGGTAGGTTGGGAGTAACATTCAGTACCTTTATGAATGAGAGCAGACCATCGTGACTGGCAAAGTACAGTAGAGGTCTTTTCCCTAGAGCCTGGAATACAACTGCCTACGAAGAGGACAAAAGAGGCAAGGAGGAAGTAGCCCTCCCTGTAAAGCATGTGGAATATAAAAGAAGTAGCCCTCCCTGTAAAGCGTGTGGTTCTTTTTGGAGCACGTAGGAGCAGCATGTAAAGTAAACCTACCGATTCAGCACTGTGATTAGCACTATGCGAGCTTTATAGCTATTTGCCTACACATGTGTGGTAATTTATGACTAGAGCAGTTGCCTGTATGGTTTTAGCTTTCTGATACAACAATGAGATTTGGTAATATGATAATGCAGATTTTCAAGGCTGAATAAGGTTTCTCTGGGTTTGATGAGTTTTTTAAGTTATCACTTTAATTGACAAGGAAAAAAAGGTACCACCAGCAAAAATATATCCCCTGCAGAGAAACAAAGCCACAGGTCTTCGGGGGCTAGGCTGTGCCTAAAAAACACTCCCAGACACCAGCCTTACAGCAAGGATGAAGCATATGCAGGTGCAGTTGTTGTTATCTGCCTGGACTAATCTAAGCAAATAAAACCATCCTGGGAATTGTCTGTGCAGATGGCTGGCTCAAAGAGAGCCCCAGCTGTTCCCACCACAGGCATACCAATTATGGAATTTTTTTTTAATGTTGCTAATAAACAACCAAATAGGATTTCTGTGAATCCTTTACAGATGATGAAACTAAAACGTCAGGTGAGATCTTCTTGATGGTTTCAAACAAATAGATTAATGAAGCTTTTATTCCTTCTGTCTGGAATAAAAACAGGCCACATTCTATTCAAAACAAGTATCTCCAAGTGTTCACTGATGAATGCCAATAATTCAGAAAATGTGTAGTGTTCCCAGAAAACCTCAAAGGATTACAAAATGATGTGATAAAGGAAGAGAGTATTTTCCTTTACAGTAAACATTTTTATGAACCCACACAGGAAAAAAAAAAGATGTATTCACATACTATACTGCACAAGAACACTTATTACAAAACTACTCATTTTACAGCTTGGTGCATGTGATGGTCAACTTGGAGGGGGTTTTGGATGAGACTAACATTTAAATTGGTGGACTTTGGGTAAAGCAGATAGTCCTCCATAATGTGGATGGGCCTCCGCAAGTCAGCTGGAAGCCTGTATAGAGCAGAAAGACCAGCCTCCCTGAACGAGAGGGAAAGGAGACTATCTTTGGACTTTATCTGCAACACCGGCTCTCCTGGGTCTCCAACCTGCCAGCCCACACTGTAGATTTTGGACTCACTATTCTCCATAATTGTGTGAGCCAATTACTTATAATAAATCTCTTCCTATGTGTACACACATCCCATTGGTTCTGTTTCTCAGGAGAACCCTGAATAATACAGTGGGACTAATATTGCTTGTAATGGTGATGAGATACTGCCAGGGCAATATAATCTGTCAAGCTTTAACATCCAGTAATGGGGGAAAAAAGTGTATCCAACTCTTTAGTCTAGCGCCTTTTTTCCTTGATAAGACCACCCCCAAAGGAGATCTTCTACCTCATCTTCAACTGTCTCTCAGGCCAGCTGGTGAGAAGCAGCACTGTGAAGTCACAGTCTTTGTTCTGAGGGAAAGCAGGAAGGAGGACAATACGGCAGAGTAGAAAAACTTGAGCTCACCCTCCCTGATGAAAACACCAAAATCACAACTAGCTGCTGAACAACCATTGACAAAAAAAGACTGGAATCTATCAAAAAAGGCATTCTACATCCAAAGACAAGGAAGAAGCCACAACGAGACAGTAGAATGGGCGGTTTCACAATATAATCAAACCCCATACCAACCGAGTAGGCGACCCACAAACTGAAAAATACTTGTATCACAGAGGTTCTTCCCAAGGAGTGAGAGTTCTGAGCCCCACATCAGGCTCCTCAGCTTGGGATCTGGCATTGGGATGAGGAGCATCCAGAGCATTTGGCTTTCAAGGCCAGTGGAGCTTGAGTGCAGAAGCTTCACAGGACTGGGGGAAAGAGAGACTCCATTCTTGGAGGGCACACACAAGGTTTCATGTGCACTGACCCACAGCAAAGCAGTAACTCCACAGGAGCCCAGGCCAGACCTACCTGCGGGTTTTGGAGGGTCTCCTGGGGAGGTGGGAGTTGGCCGTGGCTCACTGTGGGGGACAAGGACACTGGTGGCAGAGGCTCCAGGGAATATTCATTGGCATGAGCTCTCCCAGAGGTCGCAATTTTGGCATCAAGACCTAGGCCCACGCAACCCCCTGCAGGCTCCAGTGCTGGCTCCAGGGCTGCGACACCTCAGGCAAAACAACCAACAGGGTGGGAAGACAGCCCCACCCATCAGCAGACAGCCTGCCTAAAGTTATCCTAAACACACAGCCACCTCTAAACACACCCATTGACTGGGCCCTGCCCATCAGAGAGACAAGACCCAGCTCCACCCACCAGTGGGCAGGCACCAGTCCCTCCAACCAGGAAGCCTGCACAAGCCTCTTAGACAGCCTCACCCACAAGAGGGCAGACAGCAGAAGCATAAGGAACTACAACCCTGCAGCCTGCAGAATGGAGACAGCAATCACAGAAAGTTACACAAAATGAGATGACAGAGAAATATATTCCAGATGAAGGAACAAGATAAATCCCCAGAAGTATAACTAAGTAAAGTGGAGACAGGCAATCTGCCAGAAAAAGAATTCAGAGTAATGGTAGTAAAGATGATCCAAGATACTGGAAAAAGAACAGAGGCACAGGGAATTCCCTGGCTGCCCAGTGGTTAGGACTCCGTGCTTCCACTACAGGGAGCACAGGTTTGATCACTGGTCAGGGAACTAAGATCCCACATGCCACACAGCGCAGCCAAAAAATGAAGAATGGAGGCATAGACCGAGAAGACACAAGAAATGTTTAACAAAGAGCTAGAAGATTTAAGAACAAACAAACAAAGATAAACAACACAATAACTGAAATAAAAAAACGCTAGAAGGAATCAATAGCAGAGTAACTGACGCAGAAGAAAGAATAAGTGAGCTGGAAAACAATCAAGATTGGTGGAAATCACCACTGCAGAACAGAATACAGAAAAAAGACTGAAAAGAAATAAGGAGGGACTTCCCTCATGGTGCAGTGGTTAAGAATCCGCCTACCAATACAGGGGACACAGGTTCAGTCCCTGGTCTGGGAAGATCCCACATGCCGTGCAGTAACTAAGCCCATGCACCACAACTACTGAGCCTGAGCTCTAGAGCCCGCGAGCCAAAACTACTGAAGCCCTTGTGCCCTAAAGCCCGTGCTCCGCAACATGAGAAGCCACCGCAATGAGAAGCCTGCACACCACGATGAAGACTAGCCCTCTCTCACCGCATCTAGAGAAAGCCTGCATGAAGCAATGAAGACCCAATGCAGCCAAAACTAAATAAAATTTTTTTAAAAACCCATATGATCATCCCAATATATTCAGAATAAGCTTTTGACAAAATTCCACACCCATTTATGATAAAACCTTGCCAGAAAGTGGGCATACAGGGAACATAGCTCAACATTATAAAGACCATACATGACAAACCCATAGCTAATGTCATAGTCAACAGTGAAAAGCTGAAAGCACTTCCTCTAAGAACAGAAACAAGACAAGAACGTCCAGCCTCGGCACTTTTATTCAACATAGTTTGGACGTCCTAGCCACAGAAATCAGAGAAGAAAAAGAATTAAAAGGAATACAAATTGGAAAAAAGAAGTAAAACTGTCACTGTTTGCTGATGACATGATACTATACATAGAGAATCCTAAAGATGCCACCAGAAAACTACTAGAGCTAGTCAATGAATTTGGTAAAGTTGCAGGATACAAAATTAATGCACAGAAATCTCTTGCATTCCTATACACTAATGGTGAAAAATCTGAAAGAGAAATTAAGGAAACACTCCCATTTACTATTGCAACAAAAAGAATAAAATACCTAAGAATAAACCTACCTAAGGAGGTAAAAGACCTGTACTCAGAAAACTATAAGACACTGATGAAAAAAATCAAAGATGACACAAACAGATGGAGAGATATACCATGTTCTTGGATTGGAAGAATCAATATTGTGAAAATGACTATACTACCCAAAGCAATCTAGAGATTCAATGCAATCCCTATCAAATTACCAATGGCATTTTTTATGAAACTACAACAAAAAATCTTAAAATTTGTATGTAGACACAAAAGACCCTGAATAGCCAAAGCAGTCTTGAGGGAAAAAAATGGAGCAGGAGGATTCAAACTCCCTGACTTCAGACTATACTACAAAGCTACAGTAATCAAGACAATACGGTACTGGCACAAAAACAGAAACATAGATTAATGGAACAAGATAGAAAGCCCAGAAATAAACCCACGCAGCTATGGTCAACTAATCTATGACAAAGGAGGCAAGGATATACAATGGAGAAAAGACAGTCTCTTCAGTAAGTGGTGCTGAGAAAACTGGACAGCTACATGTAAAAGAATGAAATTAGAACACTCCCTAACACCATACACAAAAATAAACTCAAAATGGATTAGAGACCTAAATGTAAGACCAGATACTATAAAACTCTTAGAGAAAAACATACGAAGAACACTCTTTGACATAAATCACAGCAAGATCTTTTTTGATCCACCTCCTACAGTAATGGAAATGAAAACAAAAATAAACAAATGGGACCTAATGAAACTTCAAAGCTTTTGCACAGCAAAGGAAACCATAAACAAGATGAAAAGACAACCCTCAGAATGGGAGAAAATATTTGCAAACGAATCAATGAACAAAGGATTAACCTCCAAAATATATAAACAGCTCATGCAGCTCAATATGAAAAAAACAAACAACCCAATCCAAAAATGAGCAGAAGACCTAAATAGACATTTCTCCAAAGAAGACATACAGATGGCTGAGAAGCATATGAAAAGCTGCTCAACATCACTAATTATTAGAGAAATGCAAGTCAAAACTACAATGAGCTATCACCTCACGCCAGTTAGAATGGGCATCATCAGAAAATGTACAAACAACAAATGCTGATGAGGGCGTGGAGAAAAGGGAACCCTCTTGCAACGTTGGTGGGAATGTAAATTGATACAGTCACTATGGAGAACAGTATGGAGGTTCCTTAAAAAACTAAAAATAGAATTACCATAGGATCCAGCAATCCCACTACTGGGCATATACCCAGAGAAAACCATAATTCAAAAAGACACATGCACCCCAATGTTCACTGCAGCACTATTTACAATAGCCAGGTCATGGAAGCAACCTAAATGCCCATCGACAGATGAATGGATAAAGAAGATGTGGTACATATATACAATGGAATATTACTCAGCCATAAAAAGGAATGAAACTGGATCATTTGTTGAGACGTGGATGGATACAGAGACTGTCATACAGAGTGAAGTAAGTCAGAAAAACAAATATCGTATATTAACGCATATAGGTGAACTTAGAAAAATGGTACAGATGAACTGGTTTGCAGGGTAGAAATAAAGACACAGATGTAGAGAACAAACATATGGACACCAAGGGGGGAAAGCGGCAGGAGGGGTGGGGGTGTGATGAATTGGGCGATTGGGATTGACATGTATACGCTGATGTGTATAAAACTGATGACTAATAAGAACCTGCTGTATAAAAAAAAAACTAGACAACAATAAGGGTCAGCAAGAATGGGAGAAATTGGGAGCTGGGTAACATTGCTTGTGGGAATGCAAAGTGGAGCAGCTGCTTTGGAAAACAAGTTTTCAGTTTCTCAAAAGTTAAATATAGTTACTTTATGACCTAGCAATTCCACTCCTAGAAATATAACCAAGAGAATGGAAAAGATATGTCCACACAAAAACTTGTGCACAAACATTTATAGCAACATTATTCATAGCAGCCAAAGAGCAGAAACAACCCAAATGTCCTTCACCTGATGAATGGATAAACAAAATGTGGTATAATCCATACAATGGAATCTTATTTATAAGGTCATAAAAAGGAAAAAAGTAATGATACATTCTACAACTTGGATAAATCTTGAAAACATTATGCTAAGAAGGCAGACACAAAAAGCCATATGTTGTATGGCTCTGTTTATATGAAATGTCAGGATAGGCATAACCATAAAAAGAGAAAGTATGTTAGCGGTTGCCTAGGTCTGGAGAAATGGCTGGGGTGAGTGCAAGGGGAGTAACTGATAATGGGTACAGAGTTTTTTGGGGAGGGTGATAAAAATATTCTGGAATTAGATAATGGTGACAGTTATACAACCTTAATATAATAAAAACCACTGATTGTATACTTTAAATGGGTAAATTTTATGGTATGCAAATTATATTTCAATTTTTTAAATAAGCAGAATAAAACAGAAAAAAATCTAGTCCCATCCATAATGCAGGGCTTCTCAAATTATCTGTGGGAGAAGAATGCTTTTGTTCTTGTTAGTTTTAAATTTCCAATCTATTGCAGAAACTTTCATAAAATCCAACAGAAGTCAATTATTAGAATGTGAAATGTGAAAAGGCACACAAAGTACAAGCTTACATTTTCTACAATTGGTTTCAGTAAATACAAAATTATTAAAAGGAAAACAGTGATAAAGATACCTTTTTAAAAGTAGCCAGAGTGAAAAGACAGAGGAGCAAATACAGGAATGACTGAAGATTTCTTGTCAAAAACTGCACGCAATAAACCAGTGGAACAACATTCTTTAAAATACTGTCAACCTAGAATTCTATATCCAGAGAAAATATCTTTCAGAAGTGAAGGCTAAATAATTTTCAGATATACAAAAGATGAACGAATTTATTACCAGTAAACCCACACTACCAAAAAAAAAAAAAAAAATTTAAAGGACGTCCCTCAGGCAGAAGGAAAATGATACCAGATGGAAATATGGACCTACATAAGGGAACGAAGAACACTGGAAATGGAATCCACATGGATAAATATATAAAATTCTTTCCTATGATTTAAACCTTATTAAACGATAAATGACTATTTAAGCAACAACAACAAAAAAAACCCCAATGTATTATGGAAGTTATAATATAAATAAAAGTAATATGCATGACAACAGTAGCACAAAGGCCAGAAAGGGAGAAACAAAAGTATACTATCACAAGGTTCTTACACTATATGTAATACCATATAATACCACTGAAAATAGACTATAAGTTTATTACCTTAAACCCTAAAGCAATCAGTAAAACAACAAAGAATCACCTAATTGGCCAACAAAGGAAATGAAATGGAATCACAGAATTTCTCAACTAATTCAAATTCAAAAGGAAGAGGAACAGAGAATAAATATAGCAAGATGATACTCTTAAAGCTAAGCACATCAATAGTCACAATAAATGTAAATGGTTTAAACACCCAACAAAAAGACAGAAATTATCAAATTGGATTTTTAAAAAAGACTCAACTGTATGCTGTCTAAAAATACACAGTTGAAATAGAAAGATATAAACAGATTAAAAGTAAAAGGATACAATTAACACTAATCAAAAGAAAACTAGAGTAGCTATATTAATATCAGACAAAATAGATTTCAAAGCAAAAAATATTACCTTGATTTTGAAAAAGGTCATTTCACAATGACAACAGGGTCAATTAATTACAGGACATAATTTTAAATGTTATGCTCTCAAAAACAAAGTTTCAGTATATTTGAAGTAAAAACTGATAGAACTGCAAAGAGAAACAGACAAATCAACATTTATAATCAGAGATTTCCAGCTCTCTCTCAATAAGTGAGAGAACAAGCAGGAAAATCAGTAAGGATAGGATAGAATTAAACTACACTATCTGCCACCATGACATCATTGACGCTTATAGAACACACCACCCAAAAAGAGCAGAATAAACATTATTCTCGAGTGTATATGAAATTTTTTCCAGGATAGACCATATTCTAAGTTGTATTTCCAGCCTCAATAAATTTAAATTTAAAAGGATCCATGTCATACAAAGCATGATCCTTTGACCATGATGGAATTAAATTCAAATTCGATCATATACTGGAAAACAGAGTATGGTTGAGAAAAATTAAGGAAGACTTAAGTAAGAGGAAAGATATATCTTGTTCATGGGTTAGAAAACTCGTATTGATAAGATGTCAATTCCTCCCCCAAATTGATGTATAAATCAATACAATCCCAATCAAAATCTCAGCAGCTGACAAGTGATTCTAAAAGTCATATGAAAGTGCAAAAGGGCCTAGATTAGCCAAAATAACAAAATTGGAGGCTTAACAATACCTGATTTCCAGACTTATCACAAAGCTACAGTAATGAAGACAGCACTATTGCCATAAGATAGACAAGCAGATCAATGGAACAGAACTGAGAGTCCAGAAATAGTTCTACGCATATAATAAACAACTACTTTTTGACAAAGATGGAAAGGCAATTCAATGAAGAAAGACTAGCCTTTTCAACAAATGATACTGAAACAGCTGGATATCAAAAAAAAAATTTGATCCATACTTGATACCCCATACAAAAATCAACTCAAATTAGATCACAAATATAAATGTAAAACTTAAAACTATAAAATTTCTATAAGAAAACATAGGAAAAATTTTATAACATTGGGTTGTGGAAATCTCTTAGATGACACCCAAAGCATAATTCAAAAGAACAAATTGATAAATGCGATTTCATCAAAATTAAAAACTTCAGCTCTTCAAAAATACTGTTAGGAGAATAAAAAGACAAGCTACAAGTTGAAAGAAAATATTTGCAAATCATATATCTGGTAAAGGAATAGTATCCAGAATATATAAATAACTATCAAAACTCAATAATAATAAACAAACCAATTAAAAACTGGGCAGAAAATTTGAATAGATGTGTCATCAAAGAAGATATACAGATAGCAAATAAGAACAAGAAAGCATTCTCAACATCATTAGTCATTATGGAAATGCAATTTAAAAAATATAATGCAATTTAAAAATCACTACATACCTATTAGATGGCTCAAATTCAAAAGACTAACTGTACCAAATGCTAGCAAGGATGTGGAGGAACTAGAACTCACACCGTGCTTGAAGAAATGTAAAGTGGTATAACTATTTGGGGACATACTTTGACAGTTTCTTTAAACATTCTTTAGACATATGATCCAGATATTCTTACTCCTAAGTATAAATGCCGACTGCCCTTGTATCTGCAACAGCCAAAACCTGGCAATAACACAAATGTCCATCTACAGGTGGTGAACAGATAAACTTGTGGTATACCTATACAAGGTAATACTACTCAACAATAAAAAGGAAGGAACTCCTGATACATGCAAGGCATGGACAAACCTCAAAATAATTATGCTGAGTGAAAGAAGCCGGGGGGAAAAAAAAGTACATCCTGTGTGATTTAGTATGATTTCAAATAAAACTCTGGAACAGCTCTCAGCAAGCTTTTTCTGTAAAGGGTCAGATAGTAAATAAGTATCTTAGGCTTTGCGAGCCATACAGTTTCTGTTGCAAACACCCAACTCTGCTATTATAACATGAAAGCAGCCATAGATAATACATAAACAATTGGGTTTTGTTGTGTTCTAGCAAAACTTTATTTGCAAACATGGCAGCAGGCCAGATTAGCCCACAGGCCATAGTTTGCCAAACCCTGCTCTAGAAATCTGAAATAAACCTATAGTGACAGAAAGTAGATCAGTGGTTGTAGCTGGAGTGGGGGAAGAAGAGGGGTGACACAGGACGGGATGGAAGAAAGTAGAGGGACACAACAAGACTTTTGGGAGTGAAGGATATGTTCACTATCTTGACTGTAGTGATAGTTTTGGGGCTGTACATATATGTCAAAACTTATCAAATTGTACTCTTTAAATATATGCAGCTTACTGAATTATCATATATATTCAATAAAGCTGTTAAAAAAAGAATTATGAGAGGTGTGGATTTTGAAGAGGGGTAGATGATGTGTACAGTCTTATACATGTTGAACTTGAAGTACCTGTGGGATATTCACATGGAGACATCTAATAGGCAGCTAGCACATGTACCTAAAACACAGGAGAGAGATATCTGAAGGGGATACAAAATTTTAGGAGTCCATAAGATACTTGAGGTCATGAATACGAATGTTATCATCCCTGACAGCGTACACTGAGAACAGCAATACTTTTTCTTCAAAATTAACTCCCTTGGGCTTCCCTGGTGGCGCAGTGCTTGAGAGTCCGCCTGCCGATGCAGGGGACATGGGTTCGTGCCCCGGTCCGGGAAGATCCCACATGCCGCGGAGCGGCTGGGACCATGAGCCATGGCCGCTGAGCCTGAGCGTCCGGAGCCTGTACTCCGCAACGGAAGAGGCCACAACAGTGAGAGGCCCGCGTACCACAAAAACAAAACAAAAAAAAATTAACTCCCTTGCAGTAAGATATAATAAAAGGACACGGGGGAAATACCAATATAATCAGTTACGCAAAGGTCCATGTTGTACTTTCTATTTTTTATCATTAAATGGCTCAATTACCATACCTTACTGATTTAAATAATATCAGTGCTTTCCCTATTGATGGTTTCCCTAAATTATGGGTCTGGAGAACATTTTGTTTTCTATCAAATATTATCCTCACATTAAAATAAAAAACATTTAAATTAAGGAATAACTATGAAAAGTTTTAATTTTTTGTTTTTAAAAGATGAAAAAATAAGCAAAGGGGGAAAATGTTCAAGTATTATAAACCAAACCACCTTTGAGTGATACTGATTGATATTAATGAATTCAGCAGTGATGTTTATATAATGAATTTTTTTTTTTTCGTGGTACGCAGGCCTCTCACTGATGTGGCCTCTCCCGTTGCAGAGCACAGGCTCCAGACGCGCAGGCTAAGCAGCCACGGCTCACGGGCCCAGCCACTCTGCGGCATGTGGAATCTTCCCGGACCGGGGCACGAACCTGCGTCCCCTGCATTGGCAGGCAGACTCTCAACCACTACGCCACCAGGGAAGCCCAATATAGTGAATATTTTTAATGATATACTCCTCCCCCCCTTTTTTGTTAGAAATCTGGATCTTTATGCAGTATTAGAAGTGCTTAGGGCTTCCCTGGTGGCGCAGTGGTTGGGAGTCTGCCTGCCGGTGCGGGGGCCACGGGTTCGAGCCCTGGTCTGGGAAGATCCCACATGCCGCGGAGCGACTGGGCCCGTGGGCCACGGTTACTGAGCCTGTGTGTCTGGAGCCTGTGCTCCGCAACAAGAGAGGCCGCGATAGTGAGAGGCCCGCACACCGCGATGAAGAGTGGCCCCCACTTGCCGCAACTGGAGAAAGCCCTCGCACAGAAACGAAGACCCAACACAGCCATAAAAAAAAAAAAAAAAAAAAGAAGTGCTTAAAGCAGCATATGTTTATATCCCAACTGAATTTAAAAAGAAAAGGCAAAGATAGTTACTGAGTAGATAACATGATAATCACTCTTGTGGAGGGCATATTCTATACATAAAATGACTCTGGAAGAGGAAAGGCAAACAAGCTATCATTGCTGTCACATAAAAGGTACCAAATAAATATTTATTCAACGACTATAAATTAAAAGAAGTGTGTCTTTGGAAACACTTTGGAAAGGCATGTGGTATTCTAACGACAAAAATATCTCCTTTAATATGTCTACCCAACAGCTACTCTGAGGTCAGAAATGGATAAATGAAATTGGTAAAGTGCAGGATACAAAATTAATGCACAGAAATCTCTTGCATTCCTATACACTAACAACGAAAGGTGAGAAAGAAAAATTAAGGAAACAATCCCATTCACCACTGCAACAAAAAGAATAAAATACCTAGGAATAAACCTACTTAAGGAGGTAAAAGACCTGTACTCAGAAAACTATAAGACACTGATGAAAGAAATCAAAGATGACACAAACAGATGGAGAGATATACCATGTTCTTGGATTGAAGAATCAATATTGTGAAAATAACTATACTACCCAAAGCAATCTACAGATTCAATGCAATCCCTATCAAATTACCAACAGCATTTTTCACAGAACTAGAACAAAATATCTTAAAATTTGTATGGAGACACAAAAGACCCCCAATGGCCAAAGCAATCCTGAGAAAGAAAAACGGAGCTGGAGGAATCAGGCTCCCTGACTTCACACTATACAACAAAGCTACAGTCATCAAGAGAGTACAGTACTGGCACAAAAACAGAAATATAGATCAATGGAACAGGACAGAAAGCCCAGAGATAAACCCATGCACCTATGGTCAACTAATCTATGACAAAAGAGGCAAGACTATGCAATGGAGAAAAGACAGACTCTTCAACAAATGGTGCTGGGAAACTGGACAGCTACATGTAAAAGAATGAAATTAGAACATTCCCTAATACCATTCACAAAAATAAACTCAAAATGGGGGCTTCCCTGGTGGCGCAGTGGCTGAGAGTCTGCCTGCCTTTGCAGGGGACACGGGTTCGTGCCCCGGTCCAGGAAGATCCCGCATGCCGCGGAGCGGCTAGGCCCGTGAGTCATGGCCGCTGAGCCTGCGCGTCCAGAGCCTGTGCTCTGCAACGGGAGAGGCCACAACAGTGAGAGGCCCGCATACCGCAAAAAAAAAAAAAAAAAAAAAAAAACAACTCAAAATGGATTAAAGACCTAAATGTAAGACAGGACACTACAGAACTCTTAGATGAAACTCTTAGAGGAACTCTTAGACCAGACACTATAGAACTCTTCACCCACCTCCTAGAGTAATGAAAATAAAAACAAAAATAAACAAATGGGACCTAATGAAACTTCAAAGCTTTTGCACAGCAAAGGAAACCATAAACAAGACGAAAAGACAACCCTCAGAATGGGAGAAAATATTTGCAACCAATGCAACTGATAAGGGATTAATCTCCAAAATACACAAACAGCTCCTGCAGCTCAATATCAAAAAAAACAAACAACCCAATCAAAAAATGGGCAGAAGACCTAAATAGACATTTCTCCAAAGAAGATATACATATGGCCAAGAGGCATGTGAAAAGATGCTCAACATCAATAATTACTAGAGAAATGCAAATCAAAACTACAATGAGGTATCACCTCATACCAGTCAGAATGGCCATCATCAAAAAATCTACAAACAATTAATGCTGGAGAGGGTGTGGAGAAAAGGGAACCCTCTTGCACTGTTGGTGGGAATGTAAATTGATGCAGCCAGTATGGAGAACAGTATGGAGGTTCCTTAAAAAACTAAAAATAGAACTACCATATGACCCAGCAATCCCACTTCTGGGCATATATCCTGATAAAAATCATAATTCAAAGAGACACATGCACCCCAATGTTCACTGCATCACTATTTACAATAACCAGGACATGGAAGCAACCTAAACATCCAACAACAGCTGAATGGATGAAGACGATGTAGTACATATACACAGTGGAATATCAGCCATTAAAAGGAACGAAACTGGGTCATTTGTAGAGATGTGGATGGACCTAGAGACTGTCATACAGCGTGAAATCAGAAAGAGGAAAACAAATATCGTATATTAATGCATATATGTGGAATCTAGAAAAATGGTACAGATGAACCTATCTGAAAAGCAGATACAGAGACACAGATGTAGAAAACAAACATATGGACACCAAGGGGGGAAAGGGGTGGTGGGATGAATTGGGAGACTGGGACTGACAGGTAGGTATACACTGCTATGTATGGAACAGATTAACTAGTGAGAGCCTGCTGTACAGCACAAGGAACACTCCTCGATGCTCTGTGGTGACCTAGATGGGAGGGAAATCCAGAATGGAGGGGATATGTGTATACATATGGCTGGTTCATCTCGCTGTACAGCAGAAACTAGCATAACATGGTAAAGCAACTATATCCCCATAAATAAATAAATAAATGTGTTGGCACATTAGGTAACTCAAAGCAAACAGTTGAGAAAACACTGATTTAAAAACTAAATTTGTTAGAAAAATGTTTGCCTTGGAAATCTACCCTGAAATTAGTAATTTATGTAGCACATATTTATTTACAGACCCCCACAGGAAGGTCCTTGGCCTACTACAAGCTCACCCATTAAAACTTATGATAAAAGATTTTAAATGTACAACTATAAATCTAAGTGGTCACACTGTCATGAGGATTCCATGGGGAATGAGATACATATTGTTAAGTTCTGGTCAGATGCTTAGCTGAGTAGAAGATGCAGTTGCAGGAATCATACATTAAAGAATATGCAGAGGATTTAAACACATTGGTGAAAATTAGAAGTATTTTTAAAATTCAGTATTTTGCCCAATTAAAGCTGAACAACAACAAAATGGGAAAACTTACCTAGACAGAAGTCTAATAATCATATTTTTTTAGTAGGGTTTTTAAATTTTTTGTTTTGTGTTCTAGTAGGCTTTTATTTTGTTTTGTCTTATTTCGGGTTTGGTTTGGTTTTTACAAGTACAGAGATGTATTCTGATGCTGATAAACTTTTAGTAATTTTACTAAAAGGCTGCCTCTTTTCACTAATACCAGTGAAAAAGTGGTAATAAGCACTGAAGAAACTAAGGGAACAAAGGAGGGGCCGCAGATTGAGAAAACAGCTTTAAGAGGCCTCATAACTTCGTCGAAGATAAATTTTGAGATAAGGTAACTGGCAACTGTGCAAAAATATTTTATCATGCAAGTTGCATGCATATCTGCTTTTTATGATCTTTTTAAAAGTATTTTAGACTCAAATTTCTTAGAAGGGAGTCCAGTTTCCAAACGATTTCTTAAGTGGGCTATCTCTGGAACCATGGCAATAGAAAGTCTGAATGACTTCTCGAGAGCCCAGTAAGCCCTGTGTTTGTCAGCACCGACAGAGTTTGAGATTTACAACTGGGCTTCTTAGTCACTCCTACACCAAAAAGATAAGGAATCTCACACGTAGTGAAAGGTACTGATTTAAGCCTTGATGTAAAGTAACATGCTCAGGTAGAAGATAAATCAGCTTTTATTTACAAAAAAAAAAAAAAAAAAAAAACCCAGAGACTTAAGTGAACCCTTGTGTAGATTGTCCTTTAGGAAAGTTTAGACTTTGGTTCCCCTTCTTTTGAATTCCTCCCACTCCCAAGACTTTGGCAGATGTCACTGATGACTTCTGTATGACTCTGTGGCTCATCTTGTGACCATATTCTGACTATAACAAGAAACTAGTTGAGTGAATGGTCATTTGCCACCTTGCTCTCATTTCCTTATTTCCCAGCAAGCATCCTTTTCTCTATTCTGGCTTTCTTTCATTCTGTCATTTAGACTTGAAACTTTAAGCTTCCATTTCCAAATAATTCCACTACTTTCAAATTTAACTAGAAAATTTATTTCTGTGAAGTTTTCCAACAAATAATTCATATTAGCATTCCCAATTGGCTAAAACATTACACTTACGGTGTCTTCAACCTATTCTCACCTAGCTTACTTTTAACATTTTAAAAATAACCATTATGAAATATTTATTTTACACAAAGGTATAAAGAAAAACATAATGAACTTCCATGCACTCACCACTTAGTTTAAAAAATAAAACTAGCAATATAGTTGAAGTCTCTGTGTATTCATTCCTAATATCATTCCCCTCTCCCTCCCCAGACCCCATCACCACAAGAGATAACCTCTATCTTGAATTTTTACCTAATACATTTTCCATTATCTCCCTAGACTCGTATGTTTAGACGAATTAAAATGTTTTCTTTTTTGTATATTATATACAATAATCAATAATAATCAGTACTTCAAAAAAAATTCCAGAATCTGAAAATTCAGAAAAAAGACTTCCATGACATGATTTCGAACCTGAGTCACTGAACATGAGTTAAATTTTTAACATGTTTATCCCAAAATGATAGTTACCATTTGACATGCACACAAATCCTATAGAGAACTGTGGCAAAAATAAAGTAGCATATCTGATATTTGCCTTCCTGCAGAAACTCTCACCTAGACTAGAACAAAAGATCTACAGTATGTAGAAAATTTAAAACAAACAAAAAAAAAGACTCCTAAAGAATTAACTATGCCATATTTTTTTGACAGAACTGTAAGAATAGAAGTTAAAAGAAACACGAGACTGCTTAAAGAGAATATTCCTTTTCTTCTAACATGGCTGTAAAGAGCAGTGTCTTGATTCCTGCCTCACCTGAGGTTTATTCAGAAGTTAGGAAAACCTTATAGAATTATGGACAAGCATAAAAGGCTCTATAAATAACACTAGTGGAATCATTTAATGAAATAATCTTATTCATTATTCTTAGTGAGTTTTTATTATAATTCATTACCAGATAGTGCCAAAAGGAGAATTCCAGTTGTGATATATATGGAAAAAAGACACAGTGGACTATCAATACCAGAATATAAAATAGTAATTAAGCTAACCAATATTTATTAAGCACTTCTGAAGTGCCAGGGATAGAACTATGTGGGGCAGAGAAGGGGGAGGTACATAGTAGCTTAATCTCTGGAATATAATGGACCCTGCCCTTAGGGCCAGAAGCTAAAACAACTTAACAATTTAAATTTCAAATAATACTTTCTAAGTTGATTACTATAAGAAAATAAATGAACACAAAAGTTACTAAAAGAACATAACTGGATTAAGTAATTTTATCTCAAGTTTTATTTGTATATTGAGAAATATTAGGATTACATTAAAAGGACTCAAGTAATTGTTCAGATACTTGAATATATCCAGACTTAAGAAGAATTAGCAGCATTTTTTCTGATATTCCTTACCATGTAGACATGTCCCTAGAGGCTACCTTTATAGTAAATTAATGAAGCAAATTAAAGAAGCTCAGATATTCAAGGCATTATAATTTTAAATGGTGGTAGTAGCTAGATTTTAATGATCCCTTTAAAGATTCCCATCAGAAACCTATCCTAAAATATTTCAATTAAAATGAACTAATGTATCTAAAAACACTTAGCATCACACTTTGCTAGATAGATTCTTAATAGAAGTTAAAACAACAACAGCAATTAACCCTATCTAAGGAGCAATAAAGCTCGTGCTTTCAAACTACAGAAGTACACAGTTTTATTGATACTAACTAAAAAAACCTTGGAAATGATCTTGTCTAACACAGTTTTGTTTGTTTGTTTTTTGACTGCTCTGCACAGCTTGCAGGATCTTAGTTCCTTAACCAGGGATTGAACCCGGGCCCACGGCACTGAAAGTGCAGAGTCCTAACCACTGGACGGCCAGGGAACTCCCTAACACAGTTTTACTAACTAAAAAAAAACCTTGAAATGATCTTGTCTAACCCCTCAGTTTTAAAAGGTAAGGGAACTAAGGCCTAATGACTTAGCCAGCTAGCACCAGAGCCAGGATTAAATCCAAGTCTCCTAACATGCTTTTGCAAATTCTTTTGTTGAGCTAAAATTATGAAGGAAAAAAAAGGCAGACCCACCAAAAGCTTTGTTTTCAATAAGAAGCATTAGACTCTGAGACAGAAGGCCACATTCTTACTCCAGCTCTCACTAATTATAGCCTTAGGCAAGTCACCAAGACTCTCTGAGATTCCGTTTTTGTACATAAAATGAGAAGACCAGGCTAGATCAGTGATTCTCAGTCTTGGCTATGCACTGGAATCCTTTGAGTGGCTTTTTACAAAATAGCGATACCCAGGTCCTACCTTGCAAGATTCTATTTTAAATGGCCTGGGATGGTGCCCTCGCATCAATATTTTTTTAAAAGTTTCCCAAGTGATTCCAATGTGCAACCAAGATTAAGATCCACTGGACTAAAAAATCTGTAAGGTCCCTTTTATCATCTAAAATTCTAATTCATTTTTCCTAGTTTTGGCTGTAGTCATTTGCCTGTGGGTTAACTAATGGGTAGATTAGACACAATAAATGCACACAAATCCAGAAAAAAAAAAAAAAAACTGTCCCTGTCTAGACCTTGCAGACATTCATAGTATGGGTAGATTCCATACCACAGTCCCTTAGTGATTACTGAGGCCTATTATGGAGAAAGGTTCTGCTCCTTCCCCTACGTATCCTACAAAGGGAGCTCAATTAGTATCAAACTCTTGGCCCTCTCTATGCCTTTCCTCTCTCTACCTAAGGAAAGAGAGAATGGTTTACCAGTTGGCAAATTTGGAAGAATAAACTGTGTGTACTTGGCTCAGCTCCCTCCTTTTACCTCTTTGGAATGAGTCAACCACAGAGAACACAAGTCTGACCTGCTTCTCTAAGGATAGTCTCCACATTGGCACTCATCTCAGTCCAGTGCTGTTATGACTGGGTGGATAAGCCTTCCAATTCTGAGCTTCAAAATTTGGAAGCCCAACTGCCAGCAAATATATGCTGCATCCTCCAATTTAGTTTTCATTAGAATGAGGGTGATATTTTGGTTCCCAGATACTTATTCTTATCTTATTTCTCAGCTGGTTCAGAACTCAGTGTAAGAAGAGGAATGCTATTTATTGAGTCCCCTCAGATATCTCAACAAGACCTACTCTGTATTAGATAATACCACAGGAATACAAAGATGGTGTGCTTAGTGATTTGGCAAAATTCACAGTGAGTGAATGAACAAATGAACAAATAAATATTATACTTGTTATGGACTGAACGTTTGTGTCCACCCAAAATTCATATGTTGAAATCCTAATCTCCAATGTGACTGTATTAGGAGGTGGGGCCTTTGGAAAATAACTGGGTCATGAGGGTGGAGCCCCAATAAATGGGATTGGTGCCCTCATAAGAGACACAGGAGAAATGATCTCTCTCTCTCTGCCACGTGAGGATACAGCAAGAGAGCAGCCATCTATAAACTAGGAAGAGGGCCCTCTCCAGAACACAACTGTGATGGCAAACCTGATCTTGGATTTCTAGCTTCCGGAACTATGAGAAATAAATATTTGTTGTTTAAGCCATCCAGTCTGTGGTATATTTGTTATAGCAGCCCAAGGTGACTAAGACAATAGTAGAGAGAGAATGTCACATCTACTCAAGAACTATATTTTAACCAAAGGAAGTCGTATCAATCTTGCCTTAATTCAGGGTTTCCCAACCTTGTCATTATTAATATTCTGGGCTGGAAAATTAATTAAAAAAAAAACACTTTACTGAGGTATGACTGACATACAAAAAGTTGTACATATTTAATGTATACAATGTATACAACTTGGTGAGTTTGGAGATAAGCATACACTGTCAAACCACCACCACCATCTATTTCATAACATATTTATCACGTCTAAAAATGTGTTAATAATGCTTTTTGTGAAGGGCTGTCCTGTACCTTCTAGGAAGTTTAGCTGCATCCCTGGCCTTTACTCATTAGATGGGAGTAGCAACACCCCAGTTGTGACAATCAAAAATGTCTTCAGATACTGCCAAATATCTCCTAGGTAGCAAAATCACCCACTGTTGAAAACCAATGCCTTAATTTGATGTCAGTGAAGAAAGCAAAAGTGTGACGACCTCTTAAAAGAGCAAACACAGAATCATAGTTTACAATGGGCAGAAAGGTCTTCAGAGCTCAGCTAGTCCAACATTCTGCATTTTTAGATAAGAAATCACAGATGTGGAAATATTAATATTTATTACCAATCATTTATTGAAGCAGAATCTCTTACTTTTAAAATCAGCAACCTTGTCAATAAAATTGCAAATAGAAGCATAACCCAGGAATTTCCTACTTGTTCTTCCCTCCTGGAAACATTAATCAGTATTATTTCTGGAGCAGTGCCACATCACTTTAAAATATGTGAAATAGGGCATCCCTGGTGGCGCAGTGGTTGAGAGTCCGCCTGCCGATGCAGGGGACACGGGTTCCTGCCCTGGTCCGGGAAGATCCCACATGCTGCAGAGCGGCTGCGCCCGTGAGCCATGGCCACTGAGCCTGGACATCCGGAGCCTGTGCTCCACAACGGGAGAGGCCACAGCAGTGAGAGGCCAGCGTAATGCAAAAAATTAAAAAATAAATTAAAAAAAATATGTGAAATATATTTCCTCCAATTCCTGTTCTTGTTCTTGTAATACCTGTGAGAAATCTTTAGAATCCATGCCCACTACTAAAGGTAAAAACCATGGTTCTTACTATATGTACCACCAAAAATAAATAGATGAAGACACAGAAGGGTGGTCACTGACATGGCAGAAATGAAGGAACTAAAATATTAATAGAAAGTACAGAACCTATCACGTATTACTTGGCAGAGAAACAAGTAGTAATTAATGTAGTCTTGCCGTCTCCAACCAATCCTCCACAGTAACCTTTCTCAAGAAGTTCCTTCTAAAACACAAATCTGATTATGTTTCTCTCAGCCTGGCTTCAAATCCTTCAGTGGTTCACAACATCCATCATCTTCAAGATAAAAACCAAATTTCCTAGAATGCTATGCAAAGCCTTCCATGATCTTGCTCCTGCCCCGCTCTCCAGCCTCATCTCTTTTCCCTCTCCCACACAGACCCTACATTCCAGCCATTCTGTACTCCCTGGAGAGAAACCCATGAACCTATGTTTTGTAAGCAGAGTAAAAGTGAGATCAATCCAACTGCGCATAATATTTGTTTACAAACCCATCCTGCAGTTGTCAGGTCCAGGATCACTTCCGCAGGGAACAATGCCCCAACCCCAACTCTAATACCTGTTCTCAGAGCGCCTTAAACCTCTCCTTCACTGCGTTTATCACCATTACAGTTTTTGAAATTATTTGTGATTATTTTATTCATCTCTTTCTCCATACAGACTGTAAAGCCCATTTAGGGCAGGAAGTGTGCCTGTTTTCATGCTCCAGTATGTCCCCAGTGGAGGTACTACATATGCCTGACATAGAGCAGATGCTCAAAAAATATCTGTCAAATAATTAAATGAATGTTCTTTTATATCTACAAGTCTTCTCACAGTTCTATGTTCTACCTGTAACGACACTCCTTTCTTTCCTTCTTTATCTGGCCAATTCCTGTTTTCCTTTAAAACTCAGCTCAGTATCCCTCACCCTGGAAGTCTTCCCCGACTCCTAAGTCTAAGTTAGATACTCCCCTTCTGTACTCTCATAGCATCCTGGATACAGTTTCATACACTTGACAGCACATATACTTGATAGCAGTTTTCTATTTATTTGTCTATCTCTCCCTGTCTCTCCCACTGGACTGTGAGCCCCTTAAGAATAAGGACTGTGTCTATCATCTGTATATGCTCTAGAGGTAGCACAAGTGCCTAACATAAAGGGGGCATTCAGTAAATGTTTAAATGTATATAGATGTGCATGTACCGCATTTTATTACATAGGTTCACACCTGTCTGCACAAACCTCTCCTTAGTAAAAACATTATAGGGATAAAATAAAACTGGAAATAAACACCAACATTTAACTTACCTTGTAGTTTTCCAGAAAGGACTGTAACCTAACAAAATTGCTTTTAAACAATTTTACTACTATTCTCCTTGGTGTGCTTTAAGAATAACAGAATTTAAAACCCATATCAGGGGACTACCCTGGATGGCCAGTGGTTAAGACTTCGCCTTCCAATGCAGGGGGTGTGGGTTCGATCCCTGGTTGGGGAGCTAAGATCCCACATGCCTCGAGGCCAAAAAAACAAAACATAAAGCAGAAGCAATATTGTAGCAAATTCAATAAAGACTTTTAAAACGGTCCACATCAAAAAAACCCCACAAAAAACCCATATCTGAACACTATATAGAATCTAAACAAAAATTTTAAAATAACAAATCAGTTCTAGGAAAATAAGAAAGTTAAATGTTGTACTCAGTGCAAATTGAGTCATTTTTAAATAATAATATTATCTCAAGAACCACTCTACCATGTTATTTCATTACTGAATTAAGAATTCCCCTACAAATGACTTTGCAAACCCTTTACAGACAATGGTAATGACTTCTGTAAATTTCTCCTAGGTCCTTATATTGAGAGAGAAGAGTTAGTTGCTAAAATAACTTCATTTTTCTTAACACATCATCTATCTCTCCAGACTTTTAAAACATTAAATGTTCTTCCAATGATTCTTTAACGGACATAATTAAAACAATATAATGATGGAAGCTTATGTTACTTGGCTGCTTCTATTACAGCTCATAAATGACTGCACGTTTGCCCTACTTATGAGCTAGTCTCTCCTAAACCAAGAAAAACCAAAGCTTTCAAGAAACTAATGAAAGGTTAATGACCAGGAGACTCCCCTTTTTTCTATCTTACAACTTTATTTAAAATGCAATAAAATGGAAACTCAACAGAGAGAGAAGACAGGGATAGGACCTAAAAGAAGAGTAATGGGGGGGGGGATTGAGCCTGAGAGAGGAGAAGGAGTTTCTTCTTCAAAAACCCCCCAACCACGACTACTACCCCCTCAGCCCTCCACTAGCCTCCCTCCTGAGCACCCTCCATTCTCCTCTTTACTGTGACAGTAAGAGAGAAAGAGATCAAAAGCCTCTTAGCCACACAGACCCTTCTCTGCTGCTACTGCTGCCACAGCTTGGCCCTGGCTGGAGACATCTCACTACACTCAAGAGCAGCCAATTCCCCAGCTCTCCTCCTCCTTCACCTCTTCCTCCTCTACTCTCCCCACCCTTTATTACCCTTTGTGTCATCCTCCACAGCTCCAGGAAAGGCACTAAAAAGTGGGGAGCAGAAAAGATGCTTATTGAAGATATCAGTTTGTGCGTGTGGGAAGTAGATATGGTTTACAGACAAGATCCTTAAAAAACAGACACTCAAGGAACAAGGAAATAAACACCAAAAGCCAAGAACACAGAGTATTTTCCTTCATCAATCCGTGGAACCATGATACTCCTCTAATTCCATCAAACACAAAGGAATGACCACCTTGACAGATGGCCACAGAGGATGTCAACAATTTGGGGGGGTAGTTAGAAAGGCAATTAGAACATAGCAGGTATGGACAGAGACAAGATGGCAGAGTAGAAGGACATGAACCCACCTCTTCTTACGAAAACACCAAAATGACAACTAACTGCTGAACCATCAACAACAACAACAACAAAAATGCTGAAACTTACCAAAAAAGATATCCTATATCCAAAGACAAAGAATAAGCCACATCGAGATGGTGGGAGGGGCACAATCATGATAAAATCAAATCCCATAACCACCAGATGCGCGACCCACAAACTTAGAAATAATTATACCGCAGAAGCTCTCCAACAGGAGTCAAAGTTCTGAGCCCCACGTCAGGCTCCCCAGCCTGGGCATCTGGCATCAGGAGGAGGAGCCTCCAGAGCATCTGGGTTTGAAAGTCAGCGGAGTTTGACCGCAAGAATTCACAGGGCTGGGGGATACAGAAACTCCACTCTTCGAGGGCGCACACAAGGTATCATACACATCACGACCCAGGGAAAGAAGCAGTGACCTCATGAGAGCCTGGGCCATACCTGCCTGCTAGTACTGGAGGGTCTCCTGTGGAGGCAGGGGGTGGCTGTGGCTCACTGTGCAGAAAAAGACACTGGTGGCAGTAGTTCTGTGGAGTACTCATTGGCATAAGCCCCCGTGGGGCTGCCATTTTCTCACCAAGACCTGGCCACACCCAAAAGACCGTAGGCTCCAGTGCTCCGACGTGCCTCAGCCCAAACAACCAACAGGGCAGGAACACAGACCCACCCATCAGCAGACAGGCTGCTTAAAGTCTTCCTGAACACACAGCTGCCTGCTAAACACACCCCATGACACAGCCCTGCCCACCAGAGGGACAAGACCCCACTCCACCGACCAGTGGGCAGGATCCAGTCCCTCACACGAGGAGGTCTGCACAAGCCTCTTAGACAGGCTCACCCAACCGGGGGCAGACAGCAGAAACAAGAACTCCAACCCTGCCCCCTGCAGAACGGAAACCATAATCACAGAAATTTACACAGAATGAGATGGCAGAGGAATATGTTCCAAATGAAAAAACAAGATAAAACTCCAGAAGGACAACTAAGTGAAGTAGAGACAGGCAATCTACCCGAAAAAGAATTCAGAGTAATGATAGTAAAGATGATCCAAGACCCTGCAAAAAGAATGGAAGCGCAGACTGAGAAGATACCAAAAATATTTAACAGGGACATAGAAAAATTAAAGAACAAAGAGAGATGAATAATACAATAACTGAAATGAAAAATGCACTAGAAGGAATCAACAGCAGAATAAATGAGACAGGAAAACGGATAAGTGAGCCAGAAGACAGAATGGTAGAAATCACTGCCATGGAACAGAATAAAGAAAAAAGAATGAAAAGAAATGTGGACAGCCTAAGAGACTTCTGTAACAACATTAAACACACCAACATTTGGATTTTAGGGGTCACAGAAAAAGAAGAGAGAGAGAAAGGACCTGAGAAAATATTTGAAGAGATAATAGCTGAAAACTTCCCTAACATGGGAAAGGAAACAGTCACCTAAGTCCACAAAGCACAGAGTCCCACACAGGATAAACTCACAGAGAGTCCCACACAGGATAAACTCAAGGAGGAACAGGCCAAGACTCAGGGTAATCAAACTGACAAAATTAAAGACAGAGAGAAAATATTAAAGAAACAAGGGAAAAGCAAAAATGACATAAAAGGGAATTCCCATAAGTTTATCAGCCGATTTTTCAGCAGAAACTCTGCAGGCCAGAAGGGAGTGGCATGATACATTTAAAGTGAAGAACCTACAACCAAGAACACTCTACACAGCAAGGCTCTCATTCAGATTCGATGGACAAATCAAAAGCTTTACAGACAAGCAAAAGCTAAGAGAATTCAACACCACCAAACCAGTGTTACAACAAATGCTAAAGGAACTTCTGTAGGTGGAAAAGAAAAGGCCACAACTAGATATAAGAAAATTACAAATGGAAAAGCTCAGTTGTAAAGGCAAACATACAGTAAAGATAGGAAATCATCCACACACAAATGTGATATCAAAACCAGCAATCCTGAGAAGAGGAGAGTATGAATGAATGCAAGATACTGGAAATGCATTTGAAATTAAAAGACCAGCAACTTAAAACAATCTTGTTTATATATAGACTGCTATATCAAAACTCATAGGAACTGCAAACCAAAAACCTACAATAGATACACACACACAGAAAGAAAAGGGGATCAAAACACATCACTAAAGTTAGTCATCAAGTCACAAGAGAAGAGAATGAAAGTGGAATGAAAGAAAAATGACCTACAAAAACAAATTCTAAACAATTAACGAAATGGCAGTAAGAACATACATATCAACAATTACCTTAAATGTAAATGGATTAAATGCTCCAACCAAAAGACACAGACTGGCTGAATGGATACAAAAACAAGACCCATATATATGCTATCTACAAGAAACCCACATCAGATCTAGGAACTGAAAATGAGGGGATGGAAAAAGGTATTCCAGGCAGACAGAAATCAAAGAAAGCTGGAGTAGTAATACTCATATCTGACAAAATAAATTTTAAAATAAACACTGCTACAAGAGACAAAGAAGGACATACATAATGATCAAGGGATCAATCCAAGAACATATAACAATTGTAAATATAGATGCACCCAATATAGGAGCACCTCAATATATAAGGCAAATACTAACAGCCATAAAAGGAGAAACTGACAGTAACACAATGATACTGGGGGACTTTAACACCCCACTTACATCAATGGACAGATCATGCAGACAGAAAATCAGTGAGGAAACACAGGCCTTAAATGACACATTAGACCAGATGGACTTAATTTATATTTATAAAACATCCCATCCAAAAGCAACAGAATACACATTCTTCTCAAGTGCACATTGATCACATGCTGGACCACAAGGCAAACCTCAGTAAATTTAAGAAAATTGAAGTCATATCAAGCAGCTTTTCCAACTGCAACGCTATGAGATTAGAAACCAACTACAAGAAAAAAACTGTAAAAAACACAAACACGTGGAGGCTAAACAATATGTTACTAAACAACCAATGTCTCACTGAACAAATCAAAGAGAAGATCAAAAAATACCAAGAGACAAATGAAAACGAAAGCACAACAATCCAAAACCTATGGGACACACCAAAAGCAGTTCTAAGAAGGAAGTTTATAGCAATACAATCTTACATCAGGAAACAAACAAACAAAAAATCTCAAACAACCTAAACTTACACCTAAAGCAACTGGAGAAAGAACAAACAAACGCCAAAGTTAGTAAAAAGAAAAAAATCATAAAGATCAGAGCAGAAATAAATGAAATAGAGATGAAGAAAACAACAGAAAAGATCAATGAAACTAAAAGTTGCCTCTTGCAAAAGATAAACAAAACTGATAAACCTTTAGCCAGAGTCATCAAGAAAAATGGGAGAGGGCTCAAATCAATGAAATTAGAAATGAAAAGGAGAAGTTACAACAGACACCACAGAAATACAAAGGATCATGAGAGGCTACTACAAGCAACTATATGCCAATAAAATGGACAACCTAGAAGAAATGGACAGATATTTAAAAACGTACAATCTCCCAAGACTGAGCCAGGAAGAAATAGAAAATATGAACAGACAAATCACAAGTACTGAAATTGAAACTGTGATTTAAAAAATTCCAACAAATAAAAGTCCAGGATCAGATGGCTTCAAAGGCGAATTATATCACTTAGAGAAAAGTTAACACCCATCCTTCTGAAACTGTTCCAGAAAACTACAGAGGAAGGAACACTGCCAAACTCATTCTATGAGGCCACCATCATCCTGATACCAAAACCAGAAAAAGATACCACAAAAAAAGAAAATTACAGGCCAATATCACTGAACATTGATGCAAAAATCCTTAACAAAATACTAGGAAACTAAATCCAACAATACATTAAAAGGATCATACACCATTATCAAGTGGGATCTACCCCAGGGATTCAAGAATTTTTCAACATCCATAAATCAATCAGTGTGATACATCACATTAACAAAATGAATTAAAAACATATGATCATCTCAATAGGTTCAGAAAAAGCTTTTGACAAAATTCAACACCCATTTATGATAAAAAGTCTACAGAAAGTGGGCATAGAGGAAACATACCTCAACATAATAAAGGCCATATATGGCAAACCTAGAGCTAGCATAACATTCAAAAGCTAAAAGCATTTCCTCTAAGATCAGGAACAAAACAAGGATGTCCACTCTTGCCACTCTTACTCAACATAGTCTTGGATGTCCTACCTATGGCAATCAGAGCAGAAAGGAATAAAAGGAATCCAAATTGGAAAAGAAGTAAAATTGTCACTGTTTGCAGGTGACATGATAACTATACACAGAGAATCCTAAAGATGTCACCAGAAAACTACTAGTGCTAAACAATGAATTTGGTAAAGTTGCAGTATACAAAATTAATGCACAGAAATCTCTTGCATTCCTATACACTAATGATGAAAGATCTGAAAGAGAAATTAAGGAAACACTCCCTTTTACCACTGCAACAAAAAGAATAAAATACCTATGAATTAACCTACCTAAAGAGGCAAAAGACCTGTATACTCCGTAAACTATGAGATACTGATGAAAGAAATCAAAGATGATACAAACAGATGAAGAGATATACCATGTTCTTAGATTGGAAGAATCAATATTGTGAAACTGACTAGACTACCAAAACCAATCTACAGATTCAATGTAATCTCTATCAAATTACCAACAGCATTTTTCACAGAACTAGAATAAAAAATTTTACAATTTGTATGGAAACACAAAACATCCCAAATAGCCAAAGTAATCTTGAGAAAGAAAAACGGGACTGGAGGAATGAGGCTCCCTGACTTCAGACTATATACTACCAAGCTACAGTCACCAAGACAGTATGGTACTGGCACAAAAACAGAAAAATAAATCAATACAACAGGATAGAAAGTCCAGAAATAAACCCACGCACCTATGTTCAATTAATCTACAACAAAGGAGGCAACAATATACAACGGAGAAAAGACAGTCTCTTCAATAAATGGTTCTGCGAAAACTGAACAGTTACTTATAAAAAAATGAAATTAGAACATACTCTAACACCATATGCAAAAATAAACTCAAAATGGATTAAAGACCTAACTGTAAGACCAAATACTATAAAACTCTTAGAGGAAAACAGAGGCAGAACACTCTTGGACATAAATTGCAGCAATATCTTTTTTGATCCACCTCCTAGAGTAATGAAAATAAAACAAAAATAAACAAATGGGACTTAATGAAACTCAAAAGCTTTTGCACAGCAAAGGAAACCATAAACAAAACAAAAACACAACCCACAGAATGCGAGAAAATATTTGCAAATGATGCAACTGACAAGGAATTAATCTCCAAAATTTACAAACAGCACATGAGCCTCAATATCAAAAAAATAAACAACCCAATGGGCAGAAGATCTAAATAGACATTTCTCCAAAGAAGATATACAGATGGTCAAGAGGCACATGAAAAGATGCTTAACACTGCTAATTATTAGAGAAATGAATATCAAAACTACAATGAGATATCACCTCACACCAGTCAGAATAGCCACCAACAAAAAGTCTACAAACAATAGGGACTTCCCTGGTGGTCCAATGGTTAAGACTCCGTGCTCCCAATGCAGGGGGCCCAGGTTCGATTCCTGATCAGGGAACTAGATCCCAGATGCCGCAACTAAGATTCCGCATAGCGCAACTACAAGATCCCATATGTGGCAACAAAGATCCCGCATGCCACAACTAAGACCTGGCACAGCCAAATTAATTAATTAATTTAAAAGTCTAAAGCAATAAATGCTGGAGAGTGTGTGGAGAAAAGGGAACCCTCCCACACTATTGGTGGGAATGTAAATTGGTACAACCACTATGGAGAAGAGTATGGAGGTTCCTTTAAAAACTAAACGCAGAACTACCATATGATGCAGCAATCTCACTCTTGGGCATATATAAAGAGAAAATCATGGTTTGGAAGGATACATGCAGTTCAATGTTCACTGACACACTGTTTACAATAGCCAAGACACAGAAGCAACCTAAATGTCCATCGATAGATGGATGGATAAAGATGATGTGGTACATATATACAGTGGAGTATTACTCAGCCATTAAAAAGAATGAAATGGTGCCATTTGCAGCAATATAGATGGACCTGGAAATTATCATGCTAAGTGAAGTCTGACAGAGAGAGACAAATATCATATGATATCGCGTTTACGGGGAATCTAAGAAAATGAACTTATTTACAAAACAGAAACAGACTCACAGACATAGAGAACTTATGGTTACTAGGGGGAAGGGGGAGGGGGAGGAATAGATTGGGAGTTTGGGACTGACATATACACACTGCAATATTTAAAATAGATAACCAACAAGGACCTACTGTATAGCACAGGGAACTCTTCTCAATATTCTGTAATAACCTAAATGGGAAAAGAACTTAAAGAAGAATAGATACATGCATATGTATAACTGAATCACTTTGCTGTACACCTGAAATTAACACAACATTGTTAACTATACTCCAATATAAAATAAAAATTTTTGAAAAAGAGAAAAAAGAGTAATGGGAACAGATTAAGCTTCATTCAAATTTGGATAGGTACCCCACTGCCAGATCACTATCTTACTGAAAAACAGCAAGAACTGGATTACACTAATTTAGAAATGTTTTTTCAGTTTCTTTCCTGTATTTGATTTGATTCATGAGGTAAAAATACTCTTTAGGAAGCTGTCTTGTTCTAGTTTCTACTTACACATGCAGCCCATGCTCTCCACTCTTATCCCCTGGCCTGGGTTAAAACCCCACAGACCAATATCCAGTCCAATTACTGTCTCATGGGCCTCTAGAATTTAACTTCCAATCTCTGAGTTCCCTCTGGCACAAGGAGATTTGCCTTTCCTGCCTTCAAACATGGTCATGCATGAAAAGATTTTTTCTTGCTGCTATATTTAAAACAAAATGTATCTGTGTTTGCAGCAGCAGCAGGACATTCCTTCATTTTCTTATTCCATTATCTACCAGATAAACTCCTTATTGTTATAACTTACTCTTTAATATGTCATCTTTAACATTGTAAGTTTTCACTAATGTCCCTCAAAAATAAAAATATTAATTACTTTCTAAGCAGACTTTGTCCCTCTTCCCACCAACAATGCTTGTTGATCCTAATGACTGATGATAAATTGGTTCTAACATCTAGTTTACTACCACTTTATTGTAGTCATCAAATGTCAAATAAACAGTGTACCACATTTCACTACATATGCAGATGTAAAAATGAACTGAAAAGGCATGTTTAAGTGATTATGAAGTTTTGAAGTAGGCTTTCAGTTGATCCAATTCTGAATTTAAAAGTACATCACTAATCGATTTTTAGTTTTGTGTCTTTGTATTTGCATTTTTCAGAATTCTGGGTGCTTTTAGAAAAATGAAGCTAAGTTTTGCAAAATGTCCTACAAAGATCCTATACTAGGTCATAGAACACTAACACCACTATAGGTTACTTGAGAGATGTGACTGCTAATGGACAAAGAGTCATTTAGCAAGTATAAATACATTTCTGACTAATGGATAATATATACAATGGGAAAAATATACATATATATGGTTATATAACTCCCAGAAAAAGCAAAATTTTGAAAAAGTATTCATTTGCTCATTCAATAATCATATATCAATACTACATACCAGATATTGTATTACTGAATGCTAACCGTTCAACGTAAAACAGATAAGACTCCTTTACTTTCATGATACTGGCATTCTACTGGGAGAGGGTAGAGAGTATAGTAAACAGTCATTCAAAGCAAATACACAGACGTGACTGCGGTTAGAAAGAAAAGAAAGCGTGACGCTGTTACAAAGAATAGGGAGGGCCTACTCTAGATAGGATGGTAGGGAAAGGCTTCTGTGAAGAGACGGTATGTAAGAAGTGACTCGAAGGACAAGAAGAGTATGTGTTATAAGCTTACAGCACAGGAGGCTGGAGGGAGGAAGGATGGTAGGATACCATGGGGTGTGAGAATATTCGAGGCAGAGACAACAGCAAGAACAATGGTTTATAGCAAGAAAGAATTTTATGAGTCCTACAAACTGAATTCAGGCTAGTCTGATGGGAGAGTAGTGAGGAGGAAGGGTGTAATGAGATATGTGAGGTGGAGAAGTAACAAGGCCAAGATCATACAGGACAATCAAAGAAAGTTACAATGCCAGACTATACAGAAAAGCAAAGCCCAACAATATGCTGTCTATAAAAAACCCACTTTAAACATTTAGACATAAAGTAGTTAAAAGTAAAAAGATTAAGAAAATATACCATACAAAAATTAATCAAAAGGAAACTGTGCCGACTATAATACCAAAGTAGATTTCAGAACAAGGACTATCACCAAGGATAAAGAGGGATATTACATAAAAGGGCCAATTGACTAAGAAGATGTAATAATCCTAAATATGTATAAAACTGACAACAGAGCTTCAAAACACATGAAGGAAAATCAAATCTTTCCAAATTGATCTACAAATTCAATGCAAATGTAATGCAAATCCCAGGAGACTTGCAAAGCTGATTCTAAAATGTATATTTTGTAAATTGAGAAGCTGTAAATTGTAAATTTACAATGTAAATTGAGAAGCTGATTCTAAAATGTATATTTTCAACAATTTTGAAAAAGAAAAATAAAGTTGAAGGACTCACATTACCTGATTTCAAGACTTACAACAAAACCATAGTAATCAAGACAGTGTGGCACTGGTGAAGGGACAGACAACAGATAAGTGGAACAATACTAGGCTTTAGCACCTCTACAGTCAAAAGATTTCCAATAAAGACACCAAGGCAATTCAATGGAGGAAAGACAGTCTTCAACGAAAGGCGCTGACACAGCTGAATATCCATATGTTAAAAAACAATGAATTTCAGCTAATACCTAATGCTATATAAAAAACTAACTTGAAATGGAGGAGTCAATTAAATATGAAACTTATACTATAAAACTTCCAGAAGAACATATAGGAGGTAACCTTTGTGATCTTGGACTAGGTAAGGATTTCTTAAGTAGAACACAAAAAGCATGGACCATAAAAGAAAAAAAAAGGTGTCATAAAAATTTTAAACTCCTTTCTAGACACTATAAGAAAATGAAAAGAAAATCCACAGACTAGGAGAACTACCTGCAAACATATCTGACAAGGGGTCAATATCCAGAATATATAAAGAACTCTCACAACTTAACAGTAAAAAATATACAACTCAAATAAATGAGCAACAATTTGATCAGATATTTCACCAAAGAAGATTATACAGATGGCAAATAAATACATGAAAAGATGTCCAGTGTCATTAGTCATTAGAGAAATCACATTAAAACTACAACGAGATAACTACTAGACCCATATTTAAATGGATAATTTTTTTTTTAACTGACACACCAAGAGCTGACAAGGATGTAGAGCAAGAGGCATACTCGTTCGTTGATGGTGTGAATGCAAAATAGTACAGCTAACTTTGGAAAACAGTTTGGCAGTGTTTTAGAAAATTGAACATATACAATCCAGCAATCCTATTCCTAGATACTTACTCAACAGAAATGAAGATATGCATCTCCACAAAAACATGCATGCAAATGTTTATAGCAGTTTTTATCCTTAATCAGCAAAAACTAGAAACAACCCAAGTGTCCCACAACTCATGAATGAATTGTGGTACATTCATACAATGGAATATGAAACTGCAATAAAAAGGAACAAACTACTGATACACTCAACAGCATGGACGAATCTCAAGAGCATTATGTTAAGTGGAAGAAGCTACATACCACATAATTCCATTTACATAACATTCTGGAATATTATAAAAACTATAGTAAAAGGGTTGCATATTGTATGATTCCATTTATAAAACATTCTGGAAAAGCAAACCTATAGGGAACAAAACAGATTAGAGGTTACTAGGGCTGGGAGTGGGGATGGGGGGAGAGATAACAAAAGGGCTTGAGGAAAACTTTTGGGGTGAAAATATTTACACCTTGATGTGGTGATGTTTACACAACTATATACGTTTGTTTAAAATTCACAGAACTGAAAATGTGTGAATTTTACTGTCTGTGAGTTATACTTCAATGAATCTGACTTTCTAAAAAGGAAAAGAAACCAAGGATCATGGTAAGTACAAAAGGATGCCACTGAAAAAATGAAGGTAAAAGTGATAAATATCTTACAATTCTATAATGTTCATCTTTTCTTACACATTTTATCACTTTAAGACCACTCTTTAACTTAATTAATTTCTTGAATTTAAAAAAAATATCAAATGACATAATACAGTGGTCTGAGTTCAGGCTGCCAGTGTCTTTACATAGCTAACAAACTGACAGCTGAAAGCTCCAGGCGCCCTTTCTAGGTAAGACAGCTTAGAGAACTTGTTGCAAGATGATAAAAAGGATCTGTAAGTCACAGACTGAAGGAGCTGTCCTTTCAGACAAGTGAAATTCAGCGATATGTGACAAAACGGCTATAGAACAAGGTCATTACTGTTAGAACAAGGAGTCCCAAATAACTTCTCTGGGTTTCTCCAAGTACACGCAGCTGGGAAGAGAGACCTGGGAAGTAACGTAGAAAACAGAAGTCACACCGGATATTGAGGAGGCTCAGAATGGACTTTCATATGTAGCTCCTCTTACCTTCAAAGAATCCTGGAAAATAGATATTATTTTCTTCTATATTAAGGGCCTATGTGTTTCTTTGCCTTGAGTGGAACAGTCATAGGAAAAGGCAGGACTGGCTACATCATTTATGGGTCCTAGTATAAAATGAAAATGCAGGCCCCATGTTCAAAGCTTAATATTTTCAACCTGACAACAGCAAATCATTAAACTGAGCACAAAGCCCTTCTGAGTGGGGCCATCCAACTGCACAGTCACATGGCCACAAAAGCAGCCCCAGGAGAAAGTACAGTCCACTGACAAATTCATAAATATGCAAGAGATCTCTTGTCCATTCCCTTACTGCACTAATAATTATACTACAAAAATATTATTTAGTATCTTCACATTCAAATCTCCAGAGGAGATTTTATAGCTTTTTAAAAGTCCATTTGAGGAATTCTCTGGTGGTCCAGTGGTTAGGACTCTGCGCTTCCACTGCAGGGGGCGCGGATTTGCTCCCTGGGCGGGGAACTAGGATCCCACAAACCGTGTGGTGCGGCCAAAAAAAAAAAAAAAATCGCAGTTAAAAATCCATTTTAGTGGGCAGTGGTTGAGAATCCGCCTGCCGATGCAGGGGACGCGGGTTCGCGCCCCGGTCCGGGAGGATACCACATGCCGCGGAGCGGCTGGGCCAGTGAGCCATGGCCGCTGAGCCTGCGCGTCCGGAGCCTGTGCTCCGCAACGGGAGGGGCCACAACAGTGAGAGGCCCGCGTACCACAAAAAAAAAAAAAAAAAAAAAAATCCATTTTAGTGTCTCAGGAAAGTTCTCCAGGTATCTTTTATCTACCTTTTCTATTAAAATTCCCCATCTCCCTTATCTCATACCCAGGAATAACAGAAAATACCTTTCCATCACCTCCTGTATGGTGTCCCCTAAGACTCAGATACAAAGTCTCTGCCTTCTCTTTCCAAACCTGCTGATTCACTAATTTTGTGGGCCAGAATAGTAAATGTTTTGTTTTATTCATTTTCAAAGAAAGGAAAGCAACTGTTTTTACTTATCAGATCTTCTTTTTCAATTCCTGCTGAACTAGAATAACGAAAACAAAGTACAGTGAAATGTTTCCTTAACTGATTCTAACGTACATTGACATAGGATATGGATTACTGAGGTCATTCCTTATTGAGACCAATGGAAAGAAAAAGTACATCTCTCCAGGACAGATAAGGAAGGAAGCAAGGATCCAAGCTCAATCCATTCACCTTCAATGTTCATTCTCCATTCCCCACTTGCTCAGCTCAGTTTCAGTAACCATCTACTGAGTGCCCACTGCTTTCCAGTCACCGTCTGGGTACTGAGACTACAAGATTATTAAGACACAGTCCCTGCTTTATTGGAGTTTGCCTTCTGGAATATCCCTTTCCCAAGTGGAATTTCCCTCAACCATCTATATCCAGTTAAGGACTCCTTTATCTAATTCCCAATGCAGAATTAAGTACTCCTTCCTCTGAATTACTGTTAACCATTTATACCTCTCTTAAACTCTCTTATACCAATGTCCACTGAGTAAAAGGTGAAGGGATAGAGTTAAATCCTAGCTCCACCAATTACTTAATAGCTATTTAACCTATGGCAAGTTAATTAACTTCTGAGTCTCAGGTTCCACATCTGTAAAATAATGACATTTATTGAACACTTACTATGTGACACATAATTTTCTAACCCCTTTGCTCATATTAATTTATTAAATCCTCATAATAACTCTGTGAAGTTGGTTTTATTATTACATCTTAACAGATATGGAAATTGAAGTCCCTAGAAGTTAAGTAACTTACTTGCTACATGAAGTCATACAGGTAGTAAGTGTTGGAGTCTACATCCAAGTAGTCCAGCTGCTGACTCCATATTCTGAACCCCAATACTATCTGTACCTCAAAATGAGGTAATGATATCCACTCACAGAGGATCACCTAAGATAACGCATGTAAAAGCTTTTAACACGCTGTCCAGCACACAGTAGGTACTCATTAAATGTTAGTTCTCTTCCATCCCTAAGAGACTCTAAATTCCCTATGGGAAGAGTCTATTTATTTTTCTTTTTATCTCCTAACAAATCTAGTGCAGTGCTTGGCAAATAAAAGGTGATCAATACAGTCGGCCCTCCATTTCCACAGGCTATGCATCCACGGATTCAATCAACCATGGTTCAGAAATATTTCTTTTAAAAAATTCCAAAAGTTCCAAAAAGCAAAACTTAAATCTGCCGTAAGTAGGCAACTATTTACATTGTATTTACAACTATTCACATAGTATTTGTGTTGTATGAGGTACTATAAGTAATCTAGAAATGATTTAAAGTATACAGGAGGATATTTGTAGGTTATATGCAAATACTACACCATTTTATATAAGGGACTGAGCATCCCTGGATTTTGGTATCCAAGGGGAGGGTGGTTCCTGGAACCAATCAACCAGTCCCCCTGTTCTCCCTTGCAGATACCAAGGGACGGCTGTAAATGAGTCTAGTGTTCATGCACTTGACAAATAGGGACAAACTGTCCATAAAAATGCATAGCAGAAGGGTCTCGTCCAAAGTCAGCCCCCACCCCTATATGGGCATAGGGACAAGGCTCTTTTATTTTCCAATTTAAGGTATTACTGGTCTAACAGGGTTCTCTTGTCCTATGAAGATATTGGAAAATAGAAAAACTTTTCTTTCACCCAGGTATAGAGACAGTGTTGGACAAGAAACAGGACAGCAAGATCCATGATGCCAGTTTCTAAGGAATAAATCAGAAACAGAGCCCTAGCAATCCCAGGATTTCACATTTTATAGTGAAGTATAAATCGGTCCTGCTATGGCTGAAGTGATAGTTTATATGGAAATTGCTGAGCCCACCTATTTCTGAGTATTCTGAATCCTGCATGTGAGAATAGAAATGTTATATTCCACTTAGTAATCTGTAAGAAATCCTTCTTTCTGAACATAAAGATACACAACTTTTTATTTCTCTTCACTACAATTAAATGTTGAACAAAATATTTAAACAATATCAGTTTAGAAGAATGCTAAATTAATAGCCTGCTCAGGGCATCCGTGTGTCTTGGTTCAGTCTTGTATAAAGAGATTCTGTAACAGAAGCAAATATATAGTTATTGCACTACAGTGTCTACAGTTACCTGTTCTCCCTGCCCAAGGAACCCCAAGTTTAGATATGCTAGTACCTCTAGTATCAGTGCAATAAAATCAATCATTTGAAAAAATTTTATGTGTTGAATAAAATTTTAGTAGCTACTTTAAGACCCTAATTACAAGTCAGAACAGTGTTTCTAGAAAAAAATGTACTCTACCTAACTTAAAAAGCCAATTTAATTAACACTGTCAGCCAGCTTCTAAGTGACAGACTGCCTATGGTGTCAAAATAAAATCTGAAATTTGAAATGTGACTAAGGATAAACACATTTTATTATGTAAGAAAAACGTTAAGAAATTTATTTAAATCCACTATGAATTTCACCCTTATACCACTGTGTATTGTGCTGTGTTTAGTTACTGTTGTGATACATCTCCTGAGGGTTATGTTTTCAAGGTCTCTGGCCCATGACAAAAGGAGTAAAGCAAGCTCAAACAATCTGGATTAATCAACATGAAGCTAAACGCCTGGTATGAGGTGAAGAAAAGCTAGTCTTAGTGAAAGGTAGTATCCAAGAGTCTATAAGGTCATACCAAAAACTGAGATCAAAAGCTATGATGAAAAACTGTGCACCCAAGACCCTTGGTCACAGCAGCCAACAGAAATTCCTATCTGTGGCCACACCAATGATAGACAAAGTGCTTTTGCTACGTTTTAAATGAAAGCTGTTGAAGTTGATCTGATCAACCTTTCTGCATTTAAAAGGCCTCACTAGTTTCCAAAAATGCTCCTTTACTGTTAGTATCCAGTCCCTCTCCCAATAAACAGAGTTTTAACACAAATGAATGTCCAGAAACGTTTAAATCTTAGGTCCTAGGCCCTGCCTTCTTACTGCTGATGTCATTGTTGACAAGGAATTTGGATTACAGAGAATGTAATGACAATTGTAATAATGGTAGTTACCAATACCACAAAGTATTACATTACTTCTAATTCTCACAATAACTCTACAACATAGGTATTACTTCTAGTTGACAAATCAGTAAACTAAGGCTCAGAGAAGCTAAGTTACTTACCCAAGACCACAAATATTCATAGCAAAATGAACGTTAAGTAGAAAATCTAGAATTCAAACTTGGGTCAATCTGACGGACAATAAAGACCACACTCTTCCCATACTCATTATCTTTTATAATATCTGTGTGATAATATATTATCCAAATATTATTTGTTTAAAAAAGAAACTATGCACACACACACACACAAATCTTCACAGTACCTAAGATAATACCCAAAGACTTTTCTAAATGAAAATGATCTCACAAAAGCAATGAACCTTATGTATCATCACTGTTAATAAGCACTAGAAAGTCCATGAGGATGGGGATTTTTGTGTTTTGTTCACTGTTGAAGCCTCAGCTTCTAGAACAGTACCTGGCACCGTTAGGTTTTCAATAACTATTCGTTGAGTGAACAGCAAAAATTTATGGTGGCAAATTTTTCTTTAACTATTAAAATCACCATGCTTTGTGCAAGACACATTCTGTTGTTCTCTTTTATGTCAGAATGTGACAAAAAGTCAAATACGTACAAGAATGAACAAATCAAGCACTGGTTCTTGCAGTAATTAAAGAAAGAACAACAAATTTGCAGGGAGGACGTATACTCTACAACACCTCAACAGTTTATATTTTGAGAAAATTGAAATAGAAAAAAACAGATTTTAGATTTGTATTAAAACGCATGAAAAATACTGCAAATACAAGTGTTTGGTTTTGTTTTTTTTTTTTAGCGACTATACAAATAGACCATTAAAGTTCAGGGAAGATCATAAGAGGTAAGCAGAGGTACAGCCCATGTGTAACCTACCCACAGAACAGACATTCTCTAGAAGGGCTCTTAGAGCTAAAAAGGCATTAAACACCTAAGTGAAAATGCCTCTGGAAAGGTAAACTAACAAATAAAGGGACTTTTAAAGGATCAGTAATGGTTGGAGGTCTTAGAATACTGAGAAAGGTAAGGGAAACTAAAACGCATGAGTCTGTCTTCTAGGTTCAAAAGAATCTGAAGTCAGTTACTTCAGCAATCACTGTACCCAAATCTGCTAGCAAACTTTTGGTACAAGTTCCTTTCCAAATAGCCCAATACAGCCAGCTGTTTTTAAAAATCAAATAGTATCCCTGGTAACAAGTTAAACAGAAAAGAAAAAGAGTGAGAATGGGAGATAGAGAGAAAGAAAAAGAAAGGATCTAAAAGACAGAAATGTTAGTGATGATAATACTGTTATTGCACTTTGTTTACAAAACAAGCCGCATGCTTACAATCTGATGTAAGAAAGTTACTTTTGGGATGTCCCGGGTGGTCCAGTGGTTAAGACTCTACGCTTCCAGTGCAAGGGGCATGGGTTCAATCCCTGGTTGGGGAACTAAGATCCCACATGCCGCACAGTGCAGCCAATATAAAAAATAAAAAAATAGAATTTTTTTTTCTCACATATTGAAGAATATGAGGCATCTTCACATGTTCTTTTAGGAATGTAGTCTGGATCTTGACAAACACATTCTCCCTTACAACGTGACAAATATTCTCATTCCTCTGGCTTCCTGACTATTCCAGATGCCTCCATTTTCTGTTTTGTGTGTGAATATAATTAATCCATCCGTATAGAAACACACCAAACCAAGGAATAAATTAACAAATGAAAGGGTAAGCTTATAGCAACTGAAGTAGAACTATAATTTTCAGATATCATAAAACATTTGAAGAAGCTTAATTAAATTAATAAAAAGAATAAATGGCTTAGAAACAAACGAATTAGACCATATTCTAGATAGCAAACCCTACACTCAGTGAGTTTGAGAGCTCTCCATCTCTTTTATTGAAAATGAATGAGCTTATATCTGATTAACATTGTGAAGGGCACTAGGTCCAGAAAACATAACTTTCTTTGTCTTACGATGTTGATGATTTCTTCAGTTTTTTTATTTTATGTAAAACAGATGAAAAGATGCTTCTCTGAAGTGGAAAAGAGGTGCCCCTCACTATGAATTTCCCAGGCACTTCCATCAAACCCTACCTTACAGCATAATTTGAAAAACTCTGAAACAGATGATCTCTAGGTACTTTCTCTTATAAGTTCTAGAGAACTTAGAGATAAGTTTTATCACACTAGGAACGTATGGCATTTAATCAAGTAATTAAAACTAACATTATCTGAGTTAAATCATTTAACAAATATTCACATAATTTTTTTCTTCAATTACCTATTTTCTTTAACAGAAAGTTTCTAAGTATATAAACTTGGCCTTTAAATTATTACATTTTTGAGAGACACAATGACTGAATGTAATTTAGTGAAAAAATATCATTTTTACACCCTTTTCAAAATAAAGACCTACCAAAATGATAGCTGTACAGGGAGGCTCATAAATCCATAATTCTGTTTAAAATGAATCCAAAGTTAAATACAGAAATTAGTTACACTGATCATAACTTTAAAGTAAAATATAAGTATCCTACTTTTAGCCATAATTTCACATGCACAATTTGAAACGTGTATCAATTCTAAAACGCAGATTCTCAAGCTGTTAAAAATTGTTAATGTCTTTGCTAGTTAAATGAGGTTTGATATTGCTAAATTATAAAATAATAAAAAACACATTACAGGTAGATTCACTGTCAGTTAACATTAAATTATACAAAATTATAATAAAGGCTCCTTAGCTCCTTAATCTAAATATAATATTTAATATTAGCTCAAAGCAAGCAAACTAAGACAAAACTACATTTTTGGTAACAGTTCTAATATAGTCAGTAGTTCCTGAACAAAAAAGCCATTACAAATACCAGCAGAGAGTATCTCCTGACTATTGTTAAAAAAAAAAAAAAAAGACTGACACCATCCAGAAATTATATAAAAATAATTAACACTGGGTTAGAAAAGGAATAGTCTACAATTTATACTGTTCTCAGATTAAAAATTGAAGGATCATAATTCTGTAACAATTTGATTCCAACCTATATAAAATGTTCAATTCTTTAAAAAGCTAGTTTACCAAATTGTATATTCCCTAAATTTAATCATGAGGAAATATCAGACAGGCCCAAACTGAAGGACATCCTACAGTACTCTTCAAAAGCAGCATCAAGATAAAAGACAGACTGAGGAACTGTTCCAAATTAAGAGACTAAGGAGACATAACAACTAAATGCAACATGGCATCCTAAATTTGATCCTGGATCAGAAAAGGGTATCAGTGGAACAACTGGGGCAATTTGAATAGCCTACGGAAATTAGATCAGGGGTCAGTAAACTTTTCTGTGTAAAGGGCCAAATAGCAAATATTTTAGGATTTGTGGGCCACGTAAGGTCTCTGTCACATATCCCGCTTTGCCTTTTTTTTTTTTTTTAAATAACTCTTTAAAAATGTATACTCCATCTTAAAAGGGAACCCTCTTACACTGTTGGTGGGAAGGTAAATTGGTACAACCACTATGGAGAACAGTATGGAGGTTCCTTAAAAAACTAAAAATAGAGCTACCATATGACCCAGCAATCCCACTCCTAGGCATATATCCAGAAAAAAACATAATTCAAAAGGATGCGTGCACCTTGATGTTCATGCAGCACTATGTACAACAGCCAGGACATGGAAGCAACCTAAATGTCCACTGATGGAGGAATGGATAAAGAAGATGCGGTACATATATACAATGGAATGTCACTCAGCCATAAAACGGAATGAAATAGTGACATTTGCAGAGACGTGGATGGACCTAGAGACTGTCATACAGAGTGAAGCAAGTCAGAAAGAGAAACACAAATATATAATATCGCTTATATGTGTAATCTAGAAAAATGGTAGAGATGAACTTATGTGCAAAGCAGAAATAGAGTCACAGAAGTAGAGAACAAACTTATGGTTACCAAGGTGAGAAGAGGGAGGTATGAATTGGGAGATTGGGACTGACATATGTACACTACTATGTATAAAACAGATAACTAATGAGAACCTACTGTATAGCACAGGGAACTCTACTCAATGCTCTGCGGTGACCTAAATGGAAAGGAAATCTAAAAAAGAGGGGATATATACATACATATGACTGATTCACTTTGCTGTACAGCAAGAAACTAACACAACATTCTAAAGCAACTATACTCCAGTAAAAATTAATTTTAAAAATGTATACTCCATCTTAACTTACAGGCCTTATAAAACATGCACTAAGCTTGATTTTGATAATCATACCATAAAAATATACACTCAATATTTAGGGAAATATGGGTAAAGAGGATACATGAATTTATACTATTTTATAACTTTTTCGTCAGTTCAAAATGAAGAGTTAAATAGAAGTTAATTAAATAAATAAAATACAAATCTTAATTAGATCACTTCCATGTAAATAACAACTGTGACAACAATAAAGTTTCAAGCTGAAATACATCACCAGCTTTCCTGGGTCTCCAGTGTGAGGTGGTAGATCATGGGACTTCTCAGGCTCCATAATCACACGAGCCAATTCATCAAAATAAATCTCTGTGTGTGTGGGCATCTCTGTATGCATCTTAATGGTTCTGATTACCTGGAGAACTCTGACTAATACACTCTCTCTTCTTCCTTCCTTTGGTCTAAACCACTAACCACTAATACACTCTCTGTCTCTGTGGATTTGCCTATTCTGGATATTGCATACAAATGGAATCATACATGTGAATTCTGTGTCTCACTTATTTCATTTAGCATGATGTTTTCAAGGCTCATCTATGTGGCAGCATTCATCAGTGCTTCACTCCTTCTTATTGTCAAATAATAGTACATGTATGGGAACTTCCCTGGTGGCGCAGTGGTTAAGAATCCGCCTGCCAATGCAGGGGACACAGGTTCGATCCCTGGGCTGGGAAGATCCCACATGCCACGGAGCAGCTATGCCCATGCGCCACAACTACTGAGCCTACACCCTAGAGCCCGCGTGCCACAACTCCTAAAGCACGTGCACCTAGAGCCTGTGCTCCACAACGAGAAGCAACCACAATGAGAAGGCCATGCACCACAACAAAGAGTAGCCCCTGCTCGCTGCAACTAGAGTAAAAGCCCATGCACAACGAAGATCCAACACAGCCAAAAATAAACAAATTAATTAATTAATTTTGAAAAATAGTATATGTATGGATATACCATACCATGTTTATCCATTCATCAACTGATGGGACATTTGGGTGGTTTCAACTTTTTGAATATTATCAATAATACTTCTATTACATGTGTGTACAAGTGTTTGAGTAGACATGTTTCATTTCTCTTGGGCACATACCTAGGAGTAAAACTGCTAAGTCATACAGTAACTCTATGTTTAAGATTCCGAGTAAGTGACAAACCGTTTTCCAAGATGGTTACACCACTTTACATTCCCACCAGCAGTGCATGAGGGTTCAAATATCTCTACATCCTCGCCAACACTTGCTATCACCTGTCTTTTTTATTACTAACATCCCAGTAGGTGTGAAGTAGTATCTCAAATGGTTTGATGGTCTAAAATTGTAAAATAATCAAATGATTATCACCTTAACCAAATCAAAATGATTTTACAGAAGCTGTTGTAATTTAACCCAAAAGTTAACCATAACAAGTCTATGATTAGGTGGTAATATCTCCAATGATTGGAATGGAGGGACCCACTACAGCTGACCCTTGAACGACATGGGATTGACTGAATCCACAAATGCAGAACCATGCAGACAGAGAGCTGACTGTAAAGTTATACATGGATTTTCAACTGCACAGGGGTCAGCAGCGCTAATCCGTGCGTTGTCCAAAGGTCAACTGTACTCAATGAAAAGACACCAAGTGATAATGTCTTCTTATAACAGAGTTTGCTTGACATCTGATATCTGGTTAAACAAATGATTAATATACTTACTGCCTCTCATTATACTGAATTCACATGTGCATATATCTATATTCCATGAATATATTCTTATTCCAAAATGCTTTAAAATAACTTTAAAAAAGACATACTACACAGTAGGAATATTAAAAATAGACCTGTTTCTGACTGCATGGTATACTAGTCAACTAGACTAATCCTCCTGCCAAAAACAATTATAAAATCTTAGAAAAAAAATTTTAATACTCCCACTACACTGAGAAACAGACAAAAAGTATGGTAGCATTTATCATAAAGAATTTAAAAATAAGTTCCCCATCAAGGTGGTATCAGTGTAAGAGTAAACTAGAAATAAACCTGCTCCTACAGGGGTTTTACATATCTTGAATCTCGAACACATGAGGAAAGAGGGGAGAAAAATGACAACTCATAAACAAAAGCTGACCTTCAACGGGTTTTAGCCAAACTTTAAACTTTCTGGGTGGTCGAAATATGTCAAGGTATTTGTCTAGTTTAAAGCAATCCTGCACTAATAGTGCCCATCTGGCAGAAGCAAAAGAAAAAGCAAATCATGTCTGGAGGAATTCCCGTGGGTAACATTCAAAGAAACAGGTGCTCACCATTTAAAAATTACATGTACAAATGAATAAAGCCTTACTAAAATCCAGCAGAATCAGATCTGCAAAGCTTCTAATACTGGAGTGATCAGAAACAGAATATAAAACAAGTATGCTTGTTACGCTTACAGAAATAAAAGGAATTGAAAATATGAGTAAAAACAAGTACCTATTAAAAATAAGCAAGGCTTTTTCAAAATGACTACTTGAAAAAGTGCCAAAGAAAATACCTATATACAATCCTGCAGCCTGTGGAACAAAAACCATATTCACAGAAAGACAGACAAGATGAAAAGGCAGAGGGCTATGTACCAGATGAAAGAACAAATAAATATATATGAAATATATAAATATATATATATACAAAAGAACAAACAAATAAATATAGTGAAGATAATCCAGAACCTCGGAAAAAGAATAGAGAATAGAGAAGATGCAAGAACTGTTTAACAAAGACCTAGAAGAATTAAAGAACAAACAGTCATGAAAAATACAATAACTGAAATGAAAAATACACTAGAAGGAATCAACATCAGAATAACTGAGGCAGAAGAACGGATAAGTGACCTGGAAGACAGAATGGTGGAATTCACTGCCGAGGAACAGAATAAAGAAAAAACAATGGAAAGAAATGAAGACAGCCTAAGAGACCTCTGGGACACATTAAACGCAACAACATTCACATTATAGGGATCCCAGAAGGAGAAAAGAGAAAGAAAGGATCCCAGAAAATATCTGAAGAGATTATAGTCGAAAACTTCCCTAACATGGGAAAAGAATAGTCACCCAAATACAGGAAGCGCAGAGAGTCCCATACAGGATAAACCCACGAAGAAACACATGGAGACACATAGTAATCATATCAGCAAAAATTAAAGACAAAGAAAAATTATTGAAAGCAGCAAGGGAAAAATGACAAATAACATACAAGGGAACTCCCATAAGGTTAACAGCTGATTTCTCAGCAGAAATTCTACAAGCCAGAAGGGAATGACATGATATACTTAAAGTGATGAAAGGGAAGAACCTACAACCAAGATTACTCTACCCAGCAAGGATCTCATTCAGATTCGATGGAGGAATCAAAAGCTTTACAGACAAGCAAAAGCTAAGAGAATTCAGCACCACCAAACCAGCTTTACAACAAATGCTAAAAGAACTTCTCTAAGTGAGAAACACAAGAGAAGAAAAGGACCTACAAAAACAAACCCATAACAATTAAGAAAATGGTCATACGAACATACTATCGATAATTACCTTAAACGTGAATGGATTAAATGCTCCAACAAAAAGACACAGGCTTGCTGAATGGATACAAAAACAAAACCCATATATATGCTGTCTACAAGAGACCCACTTCAGACCTAGGGACACATACAGACTGAAAGTGAGGGGACGGAAAAAGATATTCCATGCAAATGGAAATCAAAAGAAAGCTGGAGTAGCAATACTCATATCAGATAAAATAGACTTTAAAATAAAGAATGTTACAAAAGACAAGGAAGGACACTATGTACTGATCAAGGGATCGATCCAAGAAAAAGATAAAACAATTATAAATATATATGCACCCAACATAGGAGCACCTCAATACATAAGGCAACTGCTAACACCTATAAAAGAGGAAATCCACAGTAACATAATAATAGTGAGGGACTTTAACACCTCACTTACACCAATGGACAGTTCATCCAAACAGAAAATTACTAAGGAAACACAACCTTTAAATGACACAACAGACCAGATAGATTTATTTGATATTTATACAACATTCCATCCAAAAACAGCAGATTACACTTTCTTCTCAAGCGCGCATGGAAAATTCTCCAGGATAGATCACATCATTGATCACAATTCAAGCCTCAGGAAATTTAAGAAAACTGAAATCATATCAAGCATCTTTTCTGACCACAACGCTATGAGATTAGAAATCAATTACAGGGAAAAAAACGTAAAAAACACAAACACACAGAGGCTAAACAATACATTACTAAATAACCAAGAGATCACTGAAGAAATCAAAGAGGAAATCAAAAAATACCTAGAGACAAATGACAATAAAAACACTATGATCAAAACATATGGGATGCAGCAAAAGCAGTTCTAAGAGGGAAGTTTTTGCTACACAAGCCTACCTCCAGAAACAAGAAAAATCTCAAATAAACAATCTAACATTACACCTAATAGAACTTCAGAAAGAACAAACAAAACCCAAGGTTAGCAGAAGGAAAGAAATCATAAAGATCAGAGCAGAAATACATGAAATAGAAACAAAGAAAACAATAGCAAAGATCAATAAAACTAAAAGCTGGTTCTTCGAGAAGATACACAAAATTGATAAACCATTAGCCAGACTCATGAAGGAAAAGAGGGAGAAGACCAAATCAATAAAATGAGAAAGCAGAAGTTACAACAAACACCGCAGAAGTACAAAGCATCCTAAGAGACTACTACAAAAACTCTATGCCAATAAAATGGACAACCTGGAAGAAATGGACAAATTCTTAGAAAGGTATAACATTCCAAGATTGAACCAGGAAGAAATAGAAAATATGAACAGACCAATAACAAGTAATGAAATTGAAACTGTGATTAAAAATCTTCCAACAAACAGAAGTCCAAAACCAGACGGTTTCACAGGTGAATTCTATCAAACATTTAGAAAAGAGCTAACACCCATCCTTCTCAAACTTTTCCAAAAAACTGCAGACGAAGGAACACTCCCAAACTCATTCTATGAACCCACCATCACCCTGATACCAAAATCAGACAAAGAAACTACAAAAAATGAAAATTACAGACCAATACCACTGATGAGTATAGATGCAAAAATCCTCAACAAAATACTAGCAAAGAGAATCCAACAACACATTAAAAGGACCATACACCATGATCAAGTGGGATTTATCCCAGGGATGCAAGGATTCTTCAATATGCACAAATCAATCAATGTGATACACCATATTAAAAAATTGAAGAAGAAAAACCATATGATCATCTCAATAGATGCAGAAAAAGCTTTTGACAAAATTCAACACCCATTTATGATAAAAACTCTCCAGAAAGTGGGCATATAGGGAACCTACTTCAACATAATAAAGGCCATATACGACAAACCCAGAGCAAACATCATTCTCAATGGTGAAAAACTGAAGGCATTTCCTCTAAGATCAGGAACAAGACAAGGATGTCAACCCTCACCACTATTATTCAACATAGTTTTGGAAGTCCTAGCCACAGCAATCAGAGAAGAAAAAGAAATAGAAGGAATACAAATTGGAAAAGAAGAAGTACAACTGTCACTCTTTGCAGATGACATGGCACTATACATAGAGACCCTAAAGATGCCACCAGAAAACTACTAGAGCTAATCAATGAATTTGGTAAAGTTGCAGGATACAAAATTAATGCACAGAAATCTCTTGCATTCCTATACACTAATAATGAAAAATCTGAAAGAGAAATTAGGGAAACACTCCCTTTTACCACTGCAACAAAAAGAATAAAATACCTAGGAATAAACTTACCTAGGGAGACAAAAATCTGTATGCAGAAAATTATAAAACACTGACGAAAGAAATTAAAGATGATACCAAAAGATGGAGAGATATACCATGTTCTTGGATTGGAAGAATCAATATTGTGAAAATGACTATACTGCCCAAAGCAATCTACAGATTCAATGCAATCCCTACCAAACTACCAATGGCATTTTTTACAGAACTAGAACAAAAAATCTTAAAATTTGTATGGAAACACAGAAGACCCCACATAGCCAAAGCAGTCTTGAGAGAAAAAAACGGAGCTGGAGGAATCAGACTCCCTGACTTCAGACTATACTACAAAGCTACAGTAATCAAGACAATATCGTATTGGCACAAAAACAGAAATATAGATCAGTGGAACAGGATAGAAAGCCCTGAGATAAACCCACACACCTATGGTCAACTGATCTATGGCAAAGGAGGCAAGGATATACAATGGAGAAAAGACAGTCTCTTCAATAAGTGGTGCTGGGAAAACTGGACAGCTATATGTAAAAGAATGAAATTAGAACACTACCTAACACCATACAGAAAAATAAACTCAAAATGGATTAGCGACCTAAATGTAAGACCGGGCATTATAAAACTCTTAGAGGAAAACATAGGAAGAACACTCTGACATAAATCACAGCAAGATCATTTTTGATCCACCTCGTAGAGTAATGGAAATGAAAACAAAAATAAACAAATGGGAACTAAAGAAACTTAAAAGCTTTTGCACAGCAAACAATAAACAAGACAAAAAGACAACCCTCAGAATGGGAGAAAATATTTGCAAATGTATCATTGGACAAAGGATTAATCTCCAAAATATATAAACAGCTCATGCAGCTCAATATTTAAAAAACAAACAACCCAATCAAAAAATGGGCAGAAGACCTAAATAGACATTTCTCTGAAGAAGACATACAGATGGCCAAGAAGCACATGAAAAGCTACTGAACATCACTAATTATTAGAGAAATGCAAATCAAAACTACAATGAGGTATCTCCTCACACCAGTTAGAATGGGAATCATCAGAAAATCTACAAACAACAAATGCTGGAGAGGGTGTGGAGAAAAGGGAACCCTCTTGCACTATTGGTGACAATGTAAATTGATACAGCCACTATGGAGACTGGTATGGAGGTTCCTTAAAGAACTAAAAATAGAATTACCATACGACCCAGCAATCTAACTACTGGGCAAATACCCAGAGAAAACCATAACTCAAAAACACATGCACCCCAATGTTCATTGCAGCACTATTTACAATAGCCAGGTCATGGAAGCAACCTAAATGCCCAACGACAGACGAATGGATAAACAAGATGTGGTACATATATACAATGGAATATTACTCAACCATAAAAAGGAACAAAACTGGGTCATTTATACAGATGTTAATGCATCTAGAGACTGTCATACAGAGTGAAGTAAGTTAGAAAGAGAAAAACAAATATCATATATTAATGCATATATGTGGAACCTAGAAAATGGTACAGATGAACCAGTTTTCAGAGCAGAAATCAAAACACACAAGTAGAGAAAAAATGTATGGACACCAAGGGGGGAAAGTGGCAGGGGGTGGGGGTTGTGGTGTGAGGAACTGGGAGATTGGGATTGACATGTATACACTGATGTGTATAAAATGAATGACTAATAAGAAAAATTTTTTTTAAACAAACATTAAAAAAAAAAAAAAGAAAATGCAATGTGTCAGAATTTGTTAGATGTACCTAAATCACTATTTAGAGGGAAATGATCTAACTTTCCACATTATGAAACTAGAAAAAGAGCAAAATAAAGCCACAGAAAAAATCTATAAAATAATACAATAAGCAGAAAACTCAATGAGTTCTTTTAATAACAGATTAAACACAGTTTGAAGAGATTATAAACTGGAAAGCATATCCAAAGAAATTATTGAAAATGCACTATAGAGCAAGAAAGGGATTCACAATACAAAGTAGAAGTTAAAAGACATGTATGATAAAATGAAAACTTAAGACACATCTGATTAGACTTCCAAAAAAAAAAAAGATAATAGTGAGAACAGGGAAAACATAATATTTGAAGAGTGAGTGGTCAACTATTTTCTGAAACTGATGAAAGACATCCATCCATAGACTGAAGAAGCTAAATGAATCCTAAACAGGATAAAGAAAAAGAATTCCACATTTGGACACACAGTCAAATGTAGAACATCAAAGCAAAGACACTACCCTGAAGGCAAGTAGAGAGGAAAAGAGATAACCTTCAACAGTATGACAAATTGACAGCTGACTTCCCCACAGCAACAATGAGATCTGGAAGAAAGTAGAATGGTATCTTCAATACACTGTAAGTCTATACTTATGAAAATATCTTTGAAGACCGGAAGTCAAAACAAAAAAATATGCTAAACTTCTCTCATAATATGAGAAATAAAAATTAAAACTACACTGAAATACCATTTCTATCCAATCACACTGGCCAAAGCTCAAAAGCTTGACAACATACTTAACCATGAGGCTATGAAGAAATTGACATTTTTATATGTTGCTGGCCAGAGACAAATGGCACAACTCCTATGAAGCGGGACTTGTCGATATCTAACAAAAATATATGTGCATTTATTCTTTAATCCAGCAACACTTCCTCTAGGACTTTATTCTAAAGATATAGCAATACCTCCACAAATATGTAACAATACATGCACCATTTATTCACTGTGACATCATTTGTAATAAAATACAAGAAACAGGGAGGGTAGGAGGGAGACGCAAGATGGAGGAGATACGGGGATATGTGTATATGTAGAGCTGATTCACTTTGTTATAAAGCAGAAACTAACATACCATTGTAAAGCAATATGAGAAACAAACAAAATGCCCAGAAAAAAAAAAAAAAAAAAGGTTAAAAACCTACTGCACATATAGACACAATAGAGTATTATGCAGGCATAAAGATATGAGAAGGATCTCCATGAATGGATATGGAATGATTTTTAGGATATACTGTCAAATGAAAAATACACAATGCAATAAATAATAAAGTATGACTAGATTGTGTTTAATAAGTAGAAATAAGAATGTATAAGTGTACATAAATACACACGTGTGAACATACATATAATGGACTTATTTCTGCAAAAAGGAACACGGAATAAAAAAGAACATTAATAAAAATGAGTATCTAGGGTTTCCCTGGTGGCACAGTGGTTGAGAGTCCGCCTGCCAATGCAGGGGATGCGGGTTCGTGCCCCGGAGCGACTGGGCCCGTGAGCCATGGCCACTGAGCCTGTACGTCCAGAGCCTGTGCTCCACAATGGGAGAGGCCACAGCAGTGAGAGGCCCGCATACCAAAAAAAAAAAAAAAAAAGAATATCTAGAAGAGGTAAATAGGAATGGAGCGGAAGATACAGAAATATAAATGAGACTTTTCTCAGTATTCTTTTGTTTGTAGTTTTGACCTTTTCTTTAAATAAATTTATTTTTGGCTGCGTTGGGTCTTCGTTGCTGCACGTGGACTTTTCTCTAGTTGCGGCGAGTGGGGGCCACTCTTCGTTGCAGTGCACGGGCTTCTCATTGCAGTGGCTTCTCTTGTTGTGGAGCACGGGCTCTAGGCGGGCAGGCTTCAGTAGTTGTGGCACATGGGCTCAGTAGTTGTGGCTCACGGGCTCCAGAGTGCAGGCTCAGTAGTTGTGGCACACGGGTTTAGTTGCTCTGCGGCATGTGGGATCTTCCTGGATCAGGGATCGAACCCGTGTCCCCTGCACTGGCAGGTGGATTCTTAACCACTGTGCCACCAGGGAAGCCCCTGTAGTTTTGACTTGTGATACATATTCAGAAGTTAAGATCAAATAAAAAAGATAGAGACTAATATTTCCAGGAATATGGAGCAGACACACTTTCTCCTATTCTTCCTCCCTAAATACAACTCAAAATCTAGACATTACATGTAAAATAAACAGAAGATGACTTTGAATACAAAGCTGACCTACTAGGTACCTCAGGGACCAAGCAACAACAGGGTGGTGCAGTCCCAGGGATTTTTGTGGGGCTTTATATTCCAGGTTTGGAGCCAAAGAAGTTGTCAACCAGGAAAAGCCAATGGGAGCAGACAAGAAGTGCCCCAACAAATACCTGTTCTCTCTGGCCAAAGGACAAGGAAAGGAATAACTTAGCATAACTTTTAGACAATACTCGCTCTACTCCAGGCAAACATAAGAAAAAATACTGTGTACCCTACCCTGATCCACAAAATCAAAGGTGAAGAAAGGGGGGAGAACCTGGACTTGTATACCTGAAAGGCTCTAATGAGGTATCTCAGCACTCTAGCCAGGTGGAATCAGAAACCTAGTGGAAGAACAGGAAATGAGGTCATCTCCACAGTGGTGCCAGTGGAGACCACATGGAGAGCCCCCCACTCCCACCCAGTAGTAACAAAAAGCAGCCACTCCATTCGGTGTCAATTAATGAGGAAGCACTTCCCTTCCCCTGCTAGAGTGGTGCCAAAAACGTCAGTAAAAATAAGTTAAAGATCCAGAACCTTACAATGACAATTATGTCGAGGTTTCAACTGAAAATCAGTTGTCATAGCAAGAAACCAAGGTGAACTCAAACTGAATGAAAAATGACAAAAAATGCCAACACTGAGATGGCAGAGTTATTAGAATTATCCGACAAGGAATTTGAAGCAGCATGATTTTTTTTAATGCTTCAGTAATTACAAACATGCTTGAAACAAAGAAAATATAGAAAGCCTCAGAAAAAAATCTCAACAAATATAAGAATATACAACCAAACAAATATGAAAACTGAAAAATACAATAACCAAAATAAAAAACTCAGTGAATGGGAATCAACGGAAGAATGGAAGAGGAAAGCTTCAATGAACTGGAAGAAGGAACAACAGAAATTACCCAATTTGAACAGAGAGAAAATAGACTCAAAAAACTGAACAGAGCTCAGGAGCCACAAGATTACAACCAAAAAAAACCTAACATTCATTTTACTGAAGTCCCAAAAGGAGAGGAGAAAAAAGGCAGGGCTGCAAAAGTAGCAGAAGAAATAACGGCTGAAAACTTCCCAAATTTGGCTAGAGACATAACCTACCAATTCAAGAGCTGAGCAAATCTCAAACAAGATAAATCCAAAGAAATCCAGGTCAGAACATTATATTCAAACTTCTGAAAACAAAAAGAAAAAATCTTGAAAGCAGCCAGAGAAAAACAACTCCTTACCTAGAAGGGAAAAACAATTCAAACAACAGTGAATTTACCATCAGAAACCATGGAGGCCAGAAGGAAGCAGAACAATTTTTTTCAAGTGCTAAAAAAAAAAAAGAACATCAATTCAAAATTCTATACCCACTAAACATATCCTTCAAGAATAAAGGAGAAAGAAATCAAGACATTCTGAGATGAAGGAAAGCTAAGAGAATTGTCACCAGCAGACTTCCCATGAAAGAATGGCTATAGGGGGCTTCCCTGGTGGCGCAGTGGTTGAGAGTCCACCTGCCGATGCAGGGGACATGGGTTCATGCCCCGGTCCGGGAAGATCCCACATGCCGAGGAGCATCTGGGCCTGTGAGCCATGGCCACTGAGCCTGCGCGTCCGGAGCCTGTGCTCCGCAACTGGAGAGGCCACAACAGTGAGAGGCCCACGTACCGCCAAAAAAAAAAATAAAGAATGGCTATAGGAAGTTCTCTAAACACAAAGGCAACAATAAAAGAAGGAACTTCTGAAAGTCAAAAAAAAAGAACACAACAGGCAAAAATGTAGATAAATATGTTCCTTTTCCTCTTGAGTTTTCTAAATTATATTTGACAGTTAAAACAGAAATTGTAACCCTGTCTGATATGGTTCTAAACATATGTGGAAGAAATACTTAGGATGGTTATATTATAAATGGGTAGAGGACAGAGGCATATAAAGGGAAGTAAGGTTTCAATATTTCACTCAAAATCGTCGAAGGACACTAACAGACCATGATAAGCTATATACATATACCTAAAAGCTACAAAAAGAGAACACTCAAAAATATTACAGGTACTCATAATGGAATTCTACAAAATGTCCAAGTAACTCACAGAAGGCAGAGAAAAGAAAGAGGAGAAACAGAAAAGAAGGAGAAAATGGAGAAAACAAAAAGTAAAATGACAGACTTAACCCCTGACTTATCAATAATTACATTAAGTGTAAATGGTCTAATTAAAAGACAGAGATTGGGGCTTCCCTGGTGGCGCAGTGGTTGGGAGTCTGCCTGCCGATGCAGGGGACGTGGGTTCGTGCCCTAGTCCGGGGGGATCCCACATGCCGTGGAGCGGCTGGGCCCGTGAGCCATGGCCGCTGAGCCTGCGCGTCCGGAGCCTGTGCTCCGCAACGGGAGAGGCCACAACAGTGAGAGGCCCGCATACCGCAAAAAAAAAAAAAACAGGAGATTGGCATAGTGGCTTAAAAAACAACTTATGCTGTATATAAAAAACTCACTTCAAATTTACCAATACAGGCAGTTTGGAAATAAAAAAAGAGGAAATATATGTCATGAAAACATTAATCAAAGGGAAGCAGGTATGCCAATATTAATATCACATAAAGCAGACTTCAAAGCAAAGAAAATTACCAGAGATAGAGAGATATTAGATGATGATAAAAGGGTCATCTATCAAGAAGGCATAGCAATTCTGAATGTGTATGCACCAAAAAACAGAGCTGCAAATATATGCAAAGCAAAAACTGACAGACATGAAAGGAGGAAAAGATAAATCCACAATTAATTATGAGACATCAACAATGCTTTTTCAACAACTGACAGAACATATTAGATAGAAAACAAACAAGGATGTACTCACCAATACAAGCAACCAGCAGGATCTAATACATCTTTATAGAACACTTTACCCAACAACAGCAGAATACCCAGACTTTTTAAGTGCCCATGACACTGGGACCATATCCTGGGTCATCAGATTTAAAAGAATTAAATCACAAAAAGTGTGTTCTGTGCTAAAACTAGAAAACAATTAACAAAAATATATCAAAAATCTCCACTTGGAAACTGAACACTTCTAAATAATCCATGAAATCAGAAAGAAACTTCAAGAGAAATCAAAACATACATTGAGTTTGGTGAAAATTAAAATAAAACATATCAAAATTGTGAGATGGACTTTGATAGCAATAACTGCACACATTAGAAAAGAGGAAAAGTCTCAAACCAATAATCTAAGTTCCCACCTTTAAGAAGCTAAAAAAAAAAAGGGCAGCACAAAATAAACTCAAAGCAAGCAGAACAGAAAGAAGGACATAATAAAGATGAGAGAGGAAATCAATGACATTGAAAACAGAAAAATAATGGAGTAAATAAATGAAACAAAGAGCTAGTTCTTCAAATAGGTCAATAAAATTAACAGACCTCCAGCAAGAGTGATTAAAAAATAAATAAATAAAGAGAAAGGACACAAAGTACCAGTACCAGGAATGAAGCAGGGGGTATTACTAAACACCATGAAGACATCAAAAGTATAATTAGGGACTACTACAAACAACTCTACACACATAAATTTGACAATTTAGAATGAAATGGGCCAATTCCTCAAAAATTACAAACTACCACAACTCACCCATTGGCAATAATTTGAATATCCTTTAATAAGGAAGCTGAATTATTAATTTTAACTTTGGGTTTTTTTTTTTATTGAAGTATAGTTGATTTACAATGTTGTGTTAGTTTCTGGTGTATATCAATGTGATTCAGATATACATATATAATCTGTTTCAGATTCTTCTCCATTATAGTTAATTACAAAACACTGAATATAGTTTCCTGTGCTATACAGTACTGAATTAGTAATTTTAAAAATTACCTGTTTCCTTAAACAGCTGTTAATGTTTAAGAAAAAATTAGCACCAATTCTAAACAATCTCTTCCAGAAAATAGGCTAGGGATAAAAAATTCCCAATTCATTGTATAAAACTAGTATTATCCTGATAACACAACCAAAGACAATACAAAAAAGAAAACTAGAGACTAGCACTCCTCATAAATATAGACTTAAAGATCCTTGACAAACTTAACAAACAGAATTCAGCAATATATAAAACAAAAATTATACACCATAACCAAGTGACATTTATTCTAGAGTGGAAGGCTGGTTCAGTATTTGAAAATATAATTCAAAATATTAAGAAGCGGGCTTCCCTGGTGGCGCAGTGGTTGAGAGTCTGCCTACCGATGCAGGGGATCGGGTTTGTGCTCCGGTCCGGGAAGATCCCCATGCCGCAGAGCGGCTGGGCCCATGAGCCATGGCCGCTGAACCTGCGCGTCCGGAGCCTGTGCTCCGCAACAGGAGAGGCCATAACAGTGAGAGGCCCGCGTACCGCAAAAAAAAAAAAAAAATTAACTCAAGATAGATTAAAGACTTGAATGTAAGACCTGAAACCATAAAACTTCTGGAAGACAACACAGCCAGTCAGCTTCCTGACATCAGTCTCGGCAGTGATTTTTTTAGATGATGTCAAAAGCAAAGGGAACAAGAGCAAAAATAAACAGGTGGGACTACATCAAACTAAAAAGCTTCTGCACAGGAAAGGCAACCATTAACAAAATGAAAAAGTAACCTACCCAATGGGAGAAAATATTTGCTAATCATATAACTGATTATGGGTTAATACCCAAAATATAGAAAGAACTCATATAATTCAATAGCAAAATAACAATCTGATTAAAAAATGGGCAAAGAATATGAATAGACCTTTTTCCAAAGAAAATATACAGATGGCCAACACATACATAAAAAGGTGCTCAACATCACTAACCATCAGGGAAATGCAAATCAAAACTACAATGAGATATCACCTCATACCTATTAGAATGGCTGTTATCAAAAAAACAAGAAATAACAAGTGTGGAGAAAAGGAGACCCTTGTGAGCTGTTGATGGGAACGTAACTTGGTGCAGCCACTATAGAAAACGGTATGGAGGTCCCTCAAAAAAATAAAAATAGAACTACATATGATCCAGCAATTCCACTTCTGGGTATTTACTTGAAGAAAATAAAAATGCTAATTTGAAAAGATACACACACCCCCAAGTTCACTGCAACATTATTTACAATAGCCAAGACACTGAAATAATCTAAATGTCCACCAACAGATGAATGGACAAAGAAAATGAGCTATATATTTGGGATATTTTTCACCCATAAAAAATAATGAAATCTTGCCATTTGTGACAACATAGAGGGAACTTGGGGCACTATACTAAGTGAAATAAGTCAGAAAAAAGACAAATGCCATGTATTCTCACTTATATGTGGAAACAAAAAAAAAGAAAAAAGGAGATTTAAGAAGATGGCGGAAGAGTAAGATGTGGAGATCACCTTCCTCCCCACAGATACATCAGAAATACATCTACACGTGGAACTGCTCCTATAGAACACCCACTGAACGCTGGCAGAAGACCTCAGACCTCCCAAAAGGAAAGAAACTCCCCCATGTACCTGGGTAGGGCAAAAGAAAAAAGAATAAACAGAGACAAAAGAAAACGGACGGGACTGGCACCAGTGAGAGGGAGCTGTGAAGGAGGAGACGTTTCCTCACACTAGGAAGCCCCTTCGCGGGCGGAGACTGCGGGTGGCAGAGGGGGGAAGCTTCGAGCCACGGAGGAGAGCGCAGCCACAGGGGTGCGGAGGCCAAAACGGAGAGATTCCCGCACAGAGGATCAGAGCCGACCGGCACTCACTAGCCTGAGAGGCTTATCTGCTCACCCGCCAGGGCGGGCGTGGGCTGGGAGCTGAGGCTCGGGCTTCAGTCGGATCGCAGGGAGAGGGCTGGGGCTGGCGGCGTGAACACAGCCTGAAGGGGCTAGTGCGCCAAGGCTAGCCGGGAGGGAGTCCGGGAAAAGGTCTGGAGCTGCCGAAGAGACAACAGACTTTTTCTTCCCTCTCTGTTTCCTGGTGCCCGAGGAGAGGGGATTAAGAGCGCTGCTTAAAGGAGCTCCAGAGATAGGCGCGAGCCGTGTCTATCAGTGCAGACCCCAGAGCCGGGCATGAGACGCTAAGGCGGCTGCTGCCGCCACCAAGAAGCCTGTGTGCGAGCACAGGTCACTATCCATACCTCCCCTCCTGGAAGCCTGTGCAACCCGCCACTGCCAGGGTCCCGTGATCCAGGGACAACTTCCCCGGGAGAACGCACGGCGCGCCTCAGGCTGGTACAACGTCACGCCGGCCTCTGCAGCCCCAGGCTCGCCCCGCATCTGTGTCCCTCCCTCCCCACGGCCTGAGTGAGCCAGAGCCCCCGCATCAGCGGCTCCTTTAACCCCATCCTGTCTGAGCGAAGAACAGACTCCCTCAGGCAACCTACACGCAGAGGGCAGATCCAAATCCAAAGCTGAACCCGGGAGCTGTGTGAACAAAGAGAAAGGGAAATCTCTCCCAGCAGCCTCAGGAGCAGTGGATTAAATTTCCACAATCAACTTGATGTACCCTGCATCTGTGGAATAACTGAATACACAATGAATCATCCCAAATTGAGGAGGTGGACTTTGGGAGCAAGATATATTATTTTTTCCCCTTTTCCTCTTTTTATGAGTGTGTATGTGTATGCTTCTGTGTGAGACTTTGTACAGCTTTGCTTTTACCATTTGTCCTAGGGTTCTGTCCTTCCGGTTTTATTTTTTTCCTTATTTTTTTCTTTTTAAAATTTTTTTCTTAATTATTTTTTAATTTTTCTTTTAATAACGTTACTTTATTTTACTTTATTTTATTTTATTATATTTTATCCCCTTCCTCCCTCCCTCCCCCCCACCCTCTCTTTCTTTCTTTCTTTCTTTCTTTCTATTTTTTCTCCCTTTTATTCTGAGCCGTGATGAAAGGCTCTTGGTCCTTCAGCCAGGCGTCATGGCTGTGCCACTGAGGTGGGAGAGCCAACTTCAGGATACTGGTCCACAAGAGACCTCCCAGCTCCACGTAATATCAAACAGTGAAAATCTCCCAGAGATCTCCACCTCAATGCCAAAACCCACCTTCACTCAACGACCAGCAAGCTACAGTGCTGGACACCCCATGCCAAACAACTAGCAAGACAGGAACACAGCCCCATCCATTACCAGAGAGGCTGCCTAAAATCATAATAAGGCCACAGACACCCCAAAACACACCCCCAGACGAGGACCTGCCCACCAGAAAGACAAGATCCAGCCTCATCCACCAAAACACAGGCACTAGGCCCCTCCACCAGGAAGCCTACACAACCCACTGAACCAACCTTAGCCACTGGGGACAGACACCAAAAACAACAGGAACTACGAACCTTCAGCCTGCAAAAAGGAGACCCCAAACACAGTATGATAAGCAAAATGAGAAGACAGAAAAACACACAGCAGATGAAGGAGCAAGATAAAAACCCACCAGACCTAACAAATGAAGAGGGAATAGTCAGTCTACCTGAAAACGAATTCAGAATAATGATAGGAAAGATGATCCAAAATCTTGGAAATAGAATAGACAAAATGCAAGAAACATTTAACAAGGACCTAGAAGAATTAAAAGCAAACAAACAATGATGAATAACATAATAAATGAAATTAAAAATTCTCTAGAAGTGATCAATAGCAGAATAACTGAGGCAGAAGAACGGATAAGTGACCTGGAAGATAAAATAGTGGAAATAACTACTGCAGAGCAGAATAAAAAAAAAGAATAAAAAGAACTGAGGACAGTCTCAGAGACCTCTGGGACAACATTAAATGCACCAACATTCGAATTATAGGGGTCCCAGAAGAAGAAGAAAAAAGAAAGGGACTGAGAAAATATTTGAAGAGATTATAGTTGAAAACTTCCCTAATATGGGACAGGAAATAGTTAATTAAGTCCAGGAAGCACAGAGAGTCCCATACAGGATAAATCCAAGGAGAAACACGCCAAGACACATATTAATCCAACTATCAAAAATTAATTACAAAGAAAACAGATTAAAAGCAGCAAGGGAAAAACAACAAATAACACACAAGGGAATCCCCATCAGGTTAACAGCTGATCTTTCAGCAGAAACTCTGCATTCAGAAGGGACTGGCAGGACATATTTAAAGTGATGAAGGAGAAAAATCGACAACAACGATTACTCTACCCAGCAAGGATCTCATTGAGATTTGATGGAGAAATTAAAATCTTTACAGACAAGCAAAAGCTGAGAGAGTTCAGCACCACCAAACCAGCTTTACAACAAATGCTAAAGGAACTTCTCTAGGCAAGAAACACAAGAGAAGGAAAAGACCTACAATAACGAACCCAAAACAATTAAGAAAATGGGAATAGGAACATACATATCGATAATTACCTTATATTTAAATGAATTAAATGCTCCCACCAAAAGACACAGACTGGCTGAATGGATACAGAAACAAGACCTGTATATATGCTGTCTACAAGAGACCCATTTCAGACCTAGGGACACATACAGACTGAAAGTGAGGGGACGGAAAAAGATATTCCATGCAAATGGAAATCGAAAGAAAGCTGGAGTAGCAATTCTCGTATCAGACAAAATACACTTTAAAACAAAGACTATTACAAGACACAGAGAAGGACACTACATAATGATCAAGGGATCGATCCAAGAAGGAGATATAACAACTGTAAACATTTATGCACCCAACATAGGAGCACCTCAATACATAAGGCAAATACTAACAGCCATAAAAGGGGAAATCGACAGTAACACAATCATAGTTGGGGACTTTAACACCCCACTTTCACCAATAGATAGATATCCAAAATGAAAATAAATAAGGAAACATAAGCTTTAAATGATACATTAAACAAAATGGACTTAATTGATATTTATAAGACATTCCATCCAAAAACAACAGAATACACATTTTTCTCAAGTGCTCATGGAACATTCTCTAGGATAGATCATATCTTGGGTCACAAATCAAACCTTGGTAAATTTAAGAAAACTGAAATCATATAAAGTATCTTTTCCGACCACAACGCTATGAGACTAGATATCAATTACAAGAAAAGATCTGTAAAAAATACAAACACATGGAGGCTAAACAATACACTACTTAATAACCAAGTGATCACTGAAGAAATCAAAGGCAGAAGACTCAAATCAGTAAAATTGGAAATGAAAAAGGAGAAGTAACAACTGACACTGCAGAAATACAAAGGATCATGAGAGATTACTACAAGAAACTCTATGCCAATAAAATGGACAACCTGGAAGAAATGGACAAATTCTTAGAAATGCACAAACTGCCGAGACTGAACCAGGAAGAAATAGAAAATATGAACACACCAATCACAAGCACTGAAATTGAAACTGTGATTTAAAATCTTCCAACAAACAAAAGCCCAGGACCAGATGGCTTCACAGGCGAATTCTATCAAACATTTAGAGATGAGCTAACACCTATCCTTCTCAAACTCTTCCAAAATATAGCAGAGGGAGGAATATTCACAGACTCATTCTATGAGGCCACCATCACCCTGATACCAAAACCAGACATGATGTCACAAAGAAAGAAAACTACAGGCCAATATCACTGATGAACACAGATGCAAAAATCCTCAACAAAATACTAGCAAACAGAATCCAACAGCATATTAAAAGGATCATACACCATGATCAAGTGGGGTTTATTCCAGGAATACAAGGATTCTTCAATATACGCAAATCAATCAACGTGATATACCATATTAACAAACTGAAGTACAAAAACCATATGATCATCTCAATAGATGCAGAGAAAGCTTTTGACAAAATTCAGCACCCATTTATGATAAAAACCCTGCAGAAAGTAGGCATACAGGGAACTTACCTCAACATCATAAAAGCCATATATGACAAACCCACAGCCAACATCGTCCTCAATGGTGAAAAGCTGAAACCATTTCCACTAAGATCAGGAACAAGACAAGGTTGCCCACTCTCACCACTATTATTCAACATAGTTTTGGAAGTTTTAGCCACAGCAATCAGAGAAGAAAAAGAAATAAAAGGAATCCAAATCGGAAAAGAAGTAAAGCTGTCACTGTTTGCAGATGACATGATACTATACACAAGAGAATCCTGAAGATGCTACCAGAAAACTACTAGATCTAATCAATGAATTTGGTAAAGTAGCAGGATAGAAAATTAATGCACAGAAATCTCTGGCATTCCTATACACTAATGATGAAAAATCTGAAAGTGAAATTAAGAAAACACTCACATTTACCATTGCAACATAAAGAATAAAATATCTAGGAATAAACCTACGTAAGGAGACAAAAGACCTGTATGCAGAAACTTATAAGACACTGATGAAAGAAATTAAAGAAGATACAAATAGATGGAGAGATATACCATGTTCTTGGATTGGAAGAATCAACACTGTGAAAATGACTCTACTACCCAAAGCAATGTACAGATTCAATGCAATCCCTATCAAACTACCACTGGCATTTTTCACAGAACTAGAACAAAAAATTTCACAATTTGTAGAGAAACACAAAAGACCCTGAATAGCCAAAGCAATGTTGAGGACAAAAAATGGAGCTGGAGGAATCAGGCTCCCTGACTTCAGACTATACTACAAAGCTACAGTAATCAAGACAGTATGGTACTGGCACAAAAACAGAAAGACAGATCAATGGAATAGGATAGAAAGCCCAAAGATAAACCCACACACATATGGTCACCTTATCTTTGATGAAGGAGGCAAGAATATACAATGGAGAAAAGACAGCCTCTTCAATAAGTGGTACTGGGAAAACTGGACAGGTACATGTAAAAATATGAAATTGGAACACTCCCTAACACCATACACAAAAATAAACTCAAAATGGATTAAAGACCTAAATGTAAGGCCAGACACTATGAAACTCTTAGAGGAAAACACAGGCAGAACACTCTATGACATAAATCACAGCAAGATCCTTTTTGACCCACCTCCTAGAGAAATGGAAATAAAAACAAAGATAAACAAATGGGACCTAATGAAACTTAAAAGCTTTTGCACAGAAAAGGAAACCATAAACAAGACCAAAAGACAAACTTCAGAATGGGAGAAAATATATGCAAATGAAGCAACTGACAAAGGATTAATCTCCAAAATTTACAAGCAGCTCATGCAGCTCAATATCAAAAAAACAAACAACCCAATCCAAAAATGGGCAGAAGACCTAAACAGACATTTCTCCAAAGAAGATATACAGATTGCCAACAAACACATGAAAGAATGCTCAACATCGTTAATCATTAGAGAAATGCAAATCAAAACTATAAGATATCATCTCACACCAGTCAGAATGGCCATCATCAAAAAATCTAGAAACAGGGCTTCCCTGGTGGCGCAGTGGTTGAGAATCTGCCTGCCAATGCAGGGGACATGGGTTCGAGCCCTGGTCTGGGAAGATCCCACATGCTTCGGAGCAACTAGCCCCATGAGCCACAATTACTGAGCCTGCTCGTCTAGAGACTGTGCTCCGCAACAAGAGAGGCCACGATAGTGAGAGGCCCGTGCACCATGATGAGGAGTGGCCCCCACTTGCCGTAACTAGAGAAAGCCCTCCCACAGAAACGAAGACCCAACAAAGCCATAAATAAATAAATAAAAATTTTTTTTAAAAATCTAGAAACAATAAATGCTGGAAAGGATGTGGAGAAAAGGGAACACTCTTGCACTGTAGGTGGGAATGTAAATTGATACAGCCACTATGGAGAACAGTATGGAGGTTCCTCAAAAAACTAGAGACAGAACTACCATATGACCCAGCAATCCCACTACTGGGCATATACCCTAAGGAAACGATAATTCAACAAGAGTCATGTACCAAAATGTTCACTGCAGCTCTATTTACAATAGCCAGGACATGGAAGCAACCTAAGTGTCCATCAACAGATGAATGGATAAAGAAGATGTGGCACATATATACAATGGAATATTACTCAGCCATAAAAAGAAACGAAATTGAGTTATCTGTAGTGAGGTGGATGGACCTAGAGTCTGTCACACAGAGTGCAGTAGGTCAGAAAGAGAAAAACAAATACCGTATGCTAACACATATATATGGCATCTAAGAAAAACAAAAAAAGGAAAAAAGGCCATGAAGAGCCTAGGCGTAAGACAGGAATAAAGACACAGACCTACTAGAGAATGGACTTGAGGATATGGGGAGGGGGAAGGGTAAGCTGTGACAAAGTGAGAGAGTGGCATGGACATATATACACTACCAAACGTAAAATAGATAGCTAGTGGGAAGCAGCCGCATAGCACAGGGAGATCAGCTCGGTGGTTTGTGACCACCTAGAGGGGTGGGATAGGGAAGGTGGGAGGGAGGGAGACGCTAGAGGGAAGAGATATGGGAACATGTGTATATGTATAGCTGATTCACTTTGTTATAAAGCAGAAACTAACACACCATTGTAAAGCAATTATACTCCAATAAAGATGTTAAAAAAATAAAAATAAAAAAAATATTAAAACAAACAACACACAAAAAAACCAACTGAATACACAGACACAGTGAACAGACTGGTGGTTGCCAGAGCCAGGAGGGTGAGAGAATGGGCAAAATGGGTAAAGATGGTCAAACAAACAAAATTCCAGTTACAAAATAAATAAGTCATGGAGGTGTAATATGAGTATGGTTAATAATACTCTACTGTATACTTGAAAGTTGCTATGAGAGTACATCTTAAAAGTTCTCATCACAAGAAAAAAAATCTGTAACCATGTATGGTGAAGGATGTTAACTAGACTTAAACTGCGATGATCATTTCACAGTATATACAAATACTGAATCACTAAGTTGTATACCTGAAACGAATATGTCAGTTATACCTCAATTTTTAAAAAGTAAAATAATTTAAAAACTGTGGTACATCCAGAAAATGGAATTATTCAGCACTAAAAAGAAACAAGCGGGTTTCCCTGGTGGCGCAGTGGTTGAGAGTCCGCCTGCCAATGCAGGGGACACGGGTTCGTGCCCCGGTCTGGGAGGATCCCACATGCCGCAAAGCGGCTAGGCCCGTGAGCCATGGCCGCTGAGCCTGCACGTCCGGAGCCTGTGCTCCGCAACGGGAGAGGCCACAACAGTGAGAGGCCCACGTACCGGAGGGGAAAAAAAAAAAAAAAGAGCTACCAAGCCATGAAAAGACATAGAGAAACCTTAAATGTATATTATTAAGTGAAAAAAGCCAGTTTGAAAAGGCTACATACTATATGATTCCAACTATATGACATTCCGGAAAGACTAAAACTATGGAGACAATGAAAAGATCAGTGGTTTCCAAGGGGATGGGTGAAATGAATAGGAAGAGCACAGAGGATTATTAGGGCAGTGAAAATACTCTGTATGATATTATAATGATGCATATATATCATTATATACTTGTCCACATCCATAGAATGTACAATACCAAGAGTAAAGCCTAAGGTAAACTGTGGACTTTAGATGGTTATGATGTGTCAATGTAGGTTCATCCTGGGTAAAAGAATGTACAGTTCTGATAGATGATAATGGGGGAGGCTATGCACATGTAGGGGCAAAATACATGGGAAAGCACCATACGTGCTTCTTGATTTTGTTGTAAACCTAAAACTGATCTAAAAAAATAAAGTATTTTAAAAAAAAAAAGAGAAGAGATACTTCACCAAAGAGGATATACAAATGGCAGATAAGCACATGAACGTCAGCAATCAGGTAAATGCAAATTAAAATTAAAATGAGTGATCAGTACACATCTATCAGAATCACTAAAATAAAAATAGCAACACCACCAAATGCTGACAGGAATGTGGTGAAGAAACTGGATCACTCATACACTGCTGATGGGAATGTAAAATGTTACGGTAACCATGGAAAACAGTTTAGCAGTTTCTTAAAAAACTAAATGTGCAACTACCACACAACCCAGCAATTGTGCTTCTGGGCATTTATCCCAGAAAAATGAAGGCTTTTGTTCACACAGAAAACCATACACAAAGGATTATAACAGGCTTATTTATAATAACTAAAAAATGGAAACAACACAGATGTCCTTCAATGGGTGAATGAATAAACAAACTGTGGTACGTGTACACCACGGAACACTACTCAGCAATAAAAAGGAATGAGCTATTGATATATGAAACAGCCTGGAGGAACCTCCAGAGAATTATTATGCTGAGTGAAAAAAGCCAATCCCCAAAGGTTACATACTGTATGATCCATTTATATAACATTTTGGAAATGACAAAATGAAAGAAATAGAGAACAGATTAGCAATTGGCAGGGATTAATGAGGGGTTGGGGCAAGAGGGAAAGTGAGTGTGGCTATAAAGGGGGAACATGAGGTATGCTTGCAATGATAAAAATGCTCCTGAATCTGTCTGTATCAATGTCAATTTCCTGGTTGTGATATCGTACTACAGTTTTGCAAAATGCTACCACTGGGAAATTGAATACAGAACACATGAGCTCTCTGTACTATTTCTCACAACTTAATGTGAATCTACAAATTATCTCAAAATAAAAAGTTTAATTTAAAAAGGATGAAAAAAGTATACCCGAAATTGATTCAAATCAGAAATAAATTAACCTGATAATATAACCACATACAAGAAAATAATTAATTCAAGAAACTTTTGAACACAGTGTTCTGACTATAAATCCTTTCCAAGATATATTCTAAAAAACAAGCAAAGAATCTTGAACTTTAGTAATCAGTTGGTTGTTGGTAATGGTAATAATGTAATAATTCCTAAACTACCTTGTGTGTAACTGAAGATAGAAGAAATGAGTAAATATTATGATATAATGGAAACCAGGGTTTTTGCCCACAGAGAAGGGAGGTACAATTATGGAATGGGGAAAGGTGAAAGACACACACACACACACACACACACACACACACACACACACACTTCCTACATCTATCCACTGAAAGTAACATGCAGTAATATCCCAGTAGAAATAAGCACATTAAAAGCCCACATAATGGTTTCTGATTTCTGATCTGGGGTGAGGAAATTACTAGGTAAGCCTGGAACATCTTGTTATTCCAGAAAGCAGTAAAGTGCTCAAAAAATGACAGGAACATGTCAAAAGGTCACAGAAGCCAGCTTGAAGGAGCTCTTACTGCCCAAATTTAAGACAATTTGAACATCAAAATAATTTATGATACTTGATTATAACAAATTAAAAAAGAATCAAATTGTCCTTTTGGAAGTACTAGCCACGGCAATCAGAGAAGAAAAATAAAAGGAATCCAAATTTAAAAAGAAAACTGTCACTGTTTGCAGATGACATGATACTATACATAGAAAATCCTGAAGATGCAACCAGAAAACTACTAGAATTCATCAATGAATTTGGTAAGGTTGCAGGATACAAAATTAATACACAGAAATCTACTGCATTCCTATATACTAACAATGGAAGAGCAGAAAGAGAAATTAAATAATCTCATTTACCATCACATCAAAAAGAATAAAATACTTAGGAAGAAACCTATCTAAGGAGGCAAAAGACCTGTATACTCCAAAAACTATAAGATGCTGATGAAAGAAATCGAAGATGACACAGATGGAAAGATATACCATGTTCTTGTACTGGAAGAATCAATATTGTCAAAATGACTATACTATCTGAGGCAATCCACAGATTCAATGCAATCCCTATCAAATTACCAATGGCATTTCTCACAGAACTAGAACAAAAAAATTTTTAATTTGTATGGAGACACAAAAGACCCCAAATAGCCAAAGCAATCTCGAGAAAGAAAAACAGAGCCGGAGGAATCAGGCTCCCTGACCTCAGACTATACTACAAAGCTACAGTCATCAAGACAGTATGGTACTGGCACAAAAACAGAAATACAGATCAATGGAACAGGACAGAAAATCCAGAAGTAAACCCACACACTGATGGTCAATTCATCTACAACAAAGGAGGCAACACTACACAATTGAGAAAAGGCAGTCTCTTCAATAAGTGATGCTGGGAAAACTGGACAGCCACATGTAAAAGAATGAAATTAGAACACTCCTTAACACCATACACAAAAATAAACTCAAAATGGATTAAAGACCTAACTGTAAGACAGGATACTATAAAACTCTTAGAGGAAAACAGAGACAGAACACTCTTTGACATAAATCACAGCAATATCTTTTTTGATCTGTCTCCTAGAATGGAAATAAAAAGAAATCAAATGGGACCTAATTAAACTTAAAAGTATTCTCACAACAAAGGAAACCATAAACAAAATGAAAAGACAACCCACAGAATGTGAGAAAATATTTGCAAATGATGCAGCCAACAAGGGATTAATCTCCAAAATCTACAAACAGCTCATGCGGCTCAATAAATGGGCAATGCCCAATCAAAAAAATGGGCAGAAGACCTAAATAGACATTTCTCCAAAGAAGACATACATATTGCCAAGAAGCACATGAAAAGATGCTCAACATCACTAATTATTAGAAAAATGCAAAGCAAAACTATGAGAGGGCTTACCTAGTGGCACAGTGGTTAAGAATTCATCTGCCAATGCACGGGACACAGGTTCGAGCCCTGGTCCGGGAAGATCCCATATGCCGTGGAGCAACTAAGCCGATGCACCACAGCTACTGAGCCTGCGCTCTAGAGCCCGTGTGCCACAACTACTGAGCCCAAGTGCCACAATTATTGAAGCCCACGCGCCTAGAGCCCATGCTCCACAACAAGAGAAGCCACCGTAATGAGAAACCCATGCACCACAACAAACAGTGGCCCCCACTCGCCGCAACTAGACAAAGCCCATGTGTGGCAACGAAGACACAACACAGGCAAAAATAAATAAATTAAATAAATAAATAAATTTATTTTTAAAAAAACTACAATGAGGTATCACCTCACACCAGTCAGAACAGCCATCATCAAAAAGTCTACAAACAATAAATGCTGGAGAGGGTGTGAAGGAAAGGGAACCCTCCTACACTGTTGATGAGAATGTAAATTGGTACAACCACTATGGACAACAGTATAGAGGTTCCTTAAAAATCTAAAAATAGAACGTGATCCAGCAATCCCACTACTGGGCATATATCCAGAGAAAACCATAGTTTTCCCAGGATATGTGCACCCCAATATTCACTGCAGTGCTGTTTACAATAGCCAAGACATGGACGCAATCTAAATGTCCATTGACAGATGAATGGATAAAGAAGATGTGGTACATATATACAATGGAATATTACTCAGCCATAAAAAAGAATGAAATAATGTCCTTTGCAGCAACATGGATGGACCTGGAGATTATCATGCTAAGCGAAGTAATTCAGACAGAGAAAGACAAATATTATAGGATATCGTTTATATGCAAAATCTAAAAAAAAATGATACAAATGAACTTATTTACAAAACAGGAGCAGACTCACAGACTTAGAAAACAAACTATGGTTACCAGGGGTGGGGAGGGAAGGGTGGGGGAGGGGATAAATTGGGAGTTTGGGATTGACATATACTCACTACTATTTTTAAAATAGATAACCAACAAAGACCTATTGTATAGCACAGAGAGCTATGTTCAGTATTCTGTAATAACCTAAATGGGGAAAAAGTTTGAAAAAGAATAGGAACACATATATGTATAACTGAATCACTTTGCTGTACACCTGAAACTAACACAATATTGTTAATCAACTATACTCCAAAATAAAATTAAAAAATAAAAAATAAATAAATAAAAATAAAATAGGAAAAGATTAGACCCTAACATACCTTCCAACTCTGAAAGCGTGGTGTAAGCAGTCCCAAACTTTACTGGTAGAATACACACCAAATTCATGATAGTGGCTGCTTCTTGTGAGAGAAGGATGAGAAAGAGACTCTGAAAGAAAGCAGCAAGGACTCTAACTTTATCTGAAGCAAGAGTGATGAACAAATGGAAACACCGGTTACATCTGGGTGGTGGGAACTCTGATGTTCGTAGTATGTGTTCTCTGTTATTTTTTATAAATCTTAAACCTAAACACACACACACACACACACAAATTATGTTACTTGATCATAACAAATTAAAAAGAATCAAGTTGTCCATAATAAAACCTAAAACAGAGGGATATATAGGTAGAGAAGAGAAACCTCTTCTTTACAAAAGAATGCTATCAAATAGTAGGAATCACAGAATTAGAAAATCACTATTTTGCAACAACAATGAAATAAGTGATTCACACAAGACTCCTCAGTCAATACTAAAATCACTGGGTTAAAGTTTGTTGGGGAACAGGATATTCACTCAGTGTCAAAGTATCACCCCACTGATTACTTATCCTTAAACAGTGACAAAAATAATTTTAAAAAGAAAAATACCAAAGGGAAACAATATTTTTATAATGGACAGATTTGGCAGTTATCACTTTAGCACCAGCACTAGTGGAACACACTGACTTGTCTCCTCATGTTAATGCTGTAAGAAAGGTACAATATTCACCTATGTAATAACTAGACAAAAATGTTCAACCTAAATCTAATAAGGCAAATCTAAAATATGGGAGATAGTATAGGCAGTTAATCTGGACTCCTCAAAAATTTCAACACCATCCAAAAAAAGTGTGATTATTCTAGAATGATTAAAGAAGATACTAAAGTGATACAATAATGAAATGTGATGCATGAATCTTATTTTTCCACTCATTTTATTTATTTCACTTGTTCAACCATTTTACTGAGGTATAACTGACACTGAAAAAGCTGTACAGATTCAATGTAGAAAATGTGATGAGTTCGGAGATAAGTATACACCCATGAAACTAGCACCACAATCTAGGCCATTAAAATATCCATGTGATGTATGAATCTTGATTGGATCCTAAATTGGAAAAAAAAAAAGTCAGCTATAAAATTCATTTTTTGAAGATAAAGGAAACTGTATGTTAGATGGTACTCCTGAATTACTGTTATTATCTTAGGTATGATTAGTATTGTGGTTACATAGGAAAATGTCCTCTTTCTTAAGAAGTATGATGAAACATTTAAGTGAAATGTCATGTCTGCAACTTACTTTTAAATGGTTTAAGAAAAAAGTACATGTGTGTGCATGTGTGTGTGTGTAGACAGAAAGATAAAGCAAATGAGTCTAACAGACAGAGTATTCCATAAAATACCAAATAATTACACTCTTAGTGTTTTTATTTCACTAAAGGTCTGTTTAAATGAGATACAGAGGAAGAAATACATTCTATATCACACCAAGAATCTAGTTTTAAATAGACAACTAAGCACTAGGGAGGTTAAAGAATTTGTCCTGAATGGACTGTTTTGGGACATCGTGCAGACACAACTGGAAGGATTTATCATACACTGTTGGCACTCCAGATACTGCACGTTTTTGGCAGTGTGCTTACAGAATACTACTAAATATCAGGATATTCAAAAGCAAGCCAACAATAAGAACAGGAGAAACACAACAAAAAAGTCTGTGACTTTGAGTAAAGTAACTTGCAAAAACTACAATTAAATCTACTTTGTCCACCCATTCTAAAAGCCAGGACCCCTCTGTTAACTAGCACTTTTGCCATTTTTCTACGCAAAATCAGTATTCCAAATAACAGCTAAGTATCGCTACAGGATCGTGACAGACTTTTAAATCATTAAAGTTAAATATGTACAGTTTCACTTTAACAGTTTTGTAATATTCTGATCCTTTGAAACGTGTTAACCCATGTTTGATATGACAGTTCTCTACTAACTGGTATACCTGATTAACCAGAACTATCCATTGCTTAACAATGGTGGAAAATAGGATGGAGTAGGGGAGTGGGGAGTACAATATAAGATTCCATGATAAAAAGCAGATAATCATCACAAAGTAACTATTATAAAATAAACCTTTCAACAGTGAGGGCAATTTAAAAACTCGATTTCTAAATGTCATCCTATTTGAAATGCATATTTTTACCATCTGTATTGTGTTGAAGTGTGTAATTGAACAAATGAGTATGGTTACAAAGTGAATTCCAGGTTAACCAGGACATTTTTGGAAGGGAAAGCAGTTGGAATTGGGGACTTTGACAATCATCACACTATGACAATAACATGTAACTATGTTATTATCCCCATATTAAAAATGATGATAAAGCAGAAACTAACACACCATTGTAAAGTAATTATACTCCAATAAAGATGTTAAAAAAAAAAAGATGAAACAAAGACGGAAGTTAAGTAACTTCCCCAAAACCATATAACTAGTAAGTGGGCAGAGCCAGGATTCAAACACAAAGCCCAACTCCAGAGCCTGCCCTCAGGATGACTAGGCTACCTAGTATTTCCATTGTTTGTTTTGAGGAGGGGCTGATGCTGAACACCTGTACTAAGTACTGCTTTACATCATATAATATTCACAACAACCCTGTGAAGTAGGATTTTTAGTCCTGTTTTTCAGAAGAAAACACTGAAGCTGAGAGAGGTTGAGTAACCTGTCGGAAGTTACACTGCCAATGGATGGAAGAACCAGGATTCAACTCAGGTGTGTCTGACTCCACAGCCCTTGCCCTTAATAGGACTACACTCTGCCTTCCACATTCTATGTATAAAACATTCCTTATTTTTCGAGGAAACACATCTTCTACTAGACAACTGTTAGCTGTTAAACATATGTTCCTGAATTTGTTTGGAATGAATAACACTTAATTTCTCTGAAAATATTACTTCTTGTAAATTAATGAGATTTCACAATATGAGAAAACAAACTTAAAGTGAGGGTGTTATAATGTAGGAAATTATCATAGAAAAGCCCTCAAAAGCTATTTGGTTCAAATCCCTAAGTTCAACAGGCTTGGAAACTAATAATAATTAATGGTATGTATGCAAATCTAACCAAAAAAAGGGCTTGCACCAGTTAGGGAGCAGTTGAAGATGTGACATGACTGAACTTTCATATTATACAAATACGTTATCAAATGTTTTTTAAAAGCATAGTTTTATAGAGTTTGCAACCACTCCAAAAACGTTCACAATTCATATAATTGCCCCTCTCTTAAAATCAGAAACCATTCTCATTTTACTTATTTAAATCCTCCTTGTTTGAAAAAAATTTTTAAATAGCTGAAATCCTCCTCACTGTACCCTGAGTGGAACCAAGAAACCCAGAGACCTGGTTACCATCTGATTTGTGAGATTCTAATGCACATTGACCACATGTGGCCAGGGCTACTCGGCAAGTTTCCTAATCTAAAAAATGAGAATAACAGTACCTATTTCACAAGGTTGTTGTGAGGTGTAAATGAGCTAACACATGCAAAAAGGTTACAACTGTGCCTGCATATAAGCAACAGGTGTGTTATCTGTTATCACTGAAGTTGGTGTGTGTCCATTACTGAAGCACCACTTGGATGGAAAAATACCTATCAGCTTTCTCTTTCTCTGGAAAAGCTTTGAGGAAACTCACTCAGAACTTGATTTCACCTTTGCACGGTAACACCTGTATCCTCTTCCTTTAACCACCAGGCATGTGAAGAACCCTCATCAGTAGAAAAAAGCTTCAGTTGGCTCCTCCATCTAATCAAACTACCACTCCGTTTTTTGCTAGTTTTCACAGTCAAACAACCTTAAATATATTTTCTGTAGCTTTTGTTATTGATATGACTGAGTTGCCCCTTAGGAAAACCGACTGGCATTACCCTGGGGAAGTCAGAACTTGATTTTGGGGGTTGTGTAAAGCAGGAAAATAGAACAAATAGAGTAACACAAAAACCACAATGCTAATATACTAACTAGTGGAGAGAAGTGTATTTGCCCCTCCTGACAGTTAAATCCTCTAATCAGCTCTTTCCCTCCCTATAGGAAATCTATAAATAAGAAGCCAAATTATAACCAAACATTTGCTGGGACAGTCCAGTCACAGGGACCAGACGTTTAAGCCTCTAGGCAGTGCCACCTTCTCTGAACAGTCTGCAAACACCACTTCCAAATTCTGCCTCTCCAACTCCCATTTTTCTATAATTCAATGCTGCCCATCTACCTTCTGCTGTAAGTCTTTCTTTAGATATGTTAATATCATCTATTAGACTACATCAAGTGCCACTCTTCCTGCTTTCAACCTGAAAAAGACAGACATCTTTTAAGATGTCTTTGAGATGTCTGCATCTTTTAAGATGCAGAAAACTGAGCTCACCTATTGTGTGATTTTATTAAGCCAATACAGCTGAGTTCTGCGGGTGGTACCAACATCATACCACATACACTCCCCCACCTCCACCCACCCCTGACACCCTCTAATCACTTTTGCTTTGATAGCTCTTAACTTGGACTTCATTCCCCACCATATTCAGTGACCTCTCTACAGTTCCCATTCTTCTGTATTTCACTATGGCAATTGATACAATTTGCCACCCATTTCTTAAAAACTTTCCCCATCACTGGTTTTAACAAAGCCTAAAAACTGTTGATTTTGCTCATTAACTTTTTTTTAAATTTATTTATTTTTGGCTGTGTTGGGTCCTTGTTGCTGCACGCAGGCCCTCTCCAGTTGCAGCGAGCGAGGGACACTCTCCATTCAGGTGCACAGGCCTCTCATTGCGGTGGCCTCTCCTGTTGCGGAGCACGGGCTCTAGGCGTACAGGCTTCAGTAGCTGTGGCACGTGGGCTCAGTAGTTGTGGCTCGCAGGCTCTAGAGCGCAGGCTCAGCAGTTGGGGCGCACGGGCTTAGCTGCTCCACAGCATGTGGGATCTTCCTGGACCAGTGTTCAAACCCATGTCCCCTGCATTGGCAGGTGGACTCTCAACCACTGCACTACCAGGGGAGCCCTGCTCATTAACTTTAAATTGCTCCACAGTACCTATGGTGGTTAAGCGTCCAGGTCCTAGAATCAGATAGACATGGATCCAAATCCAAGGCTCTACTTCTTACTAGCTATGTGCCCACGGGAGAGTTACTCCTTTAAGCCTTTTTCCTCCACTACAGAATGGACATAATGACATAATTGGCTACTGAGTGCTTAGCATAATCATCTTACTCTGGCACAAAGTAATCACTCAATAAATATTAATTATTACCTTTGTGTCCTAATTCTCCTGCCATTTTATTCTTCTCTTTCTACCTTGAAGAATTCACCATCTCAAACAGCTTTGACTAATAATGCAATTAAGTATATTCCTGAAGTTACTGTGGCAGGATTAAACCTTTCATCCTCTTCATCAGTAATAAAGAAAATCATTATTTCTAGATTTCACCAATATCTAAGAAATAACCTGCTGAAAACTGATTTCATTTTCATACTCTTTCTTAAAGTACTCATTTCCCTTGGCCTCTGCAATACCATACTTTAAGATTTTTCTTCTCTGGCCATCTCTTCTCAGACTCTACTGCCAGCTCATCTTCCTGCAACCAGCCTCTAAACGTTAGTGTTCTAAAGGGAAAGCCTAATGGTTTTCTTCATTTCTCATACTGTAGTCTCTCCCTTGGCAATCTCATGCTTCATCATGGTTACAACTGCAATCTATAAAGAAGTAAATGACTTCCACATTATCTCTAGTGCAGACTTCTCCAAGTTCCAGATCCCCTATATCCAACTGCCTACTGACATCACCATGCTATGACAAAGCAACTTAAACTCCATAGATACAAAACTGGATTCATGGTCTTCGTGGGTTCATGATTCCATGATCAACCAAACCTAGTTCTTCTCCAGTATTTTTTTTTTTAGTGAATGAATGGCATCACCATCCATCCAAGCTGCATAAGGCAAAATTCTAGAAATCTAGAAGTTACCCTTTATAACTCCTCTTCCTCCCCTTCCAAATTTAATCTGTTCCAATTTCCATTAAGTGGATATTGCTGCATGAATTTCAACCTATTTTTTACACTAATACAAAAATAATCTCCCTTGCTGACTTCATTCCTCCACTACCCATTTTATCACTATCATGCCAAGGTCTCTATCAACTGAAACTTCCCCACCTTGCCTGTTCATCCCTCCCTAACATCTATCTCAACAATCAAATTTCTTATTTCTTCTAAATATTCTACCTACTCAAGCCACAAAAAAAATCTACTTTACAATTTCTGCATATGATTTATTCTTTCCCATTCCTCTTCCCTATCCAAGTCATGTCTTTTTCTCTCTCAAAACTCTTCTTAGAATCCTTCATTCGTTCATTCGTTAATTCAACCCAATATCACTCCTTACTAGGAAAATAAATAAATAAATAAAGTTACAGATTCGGAGTCACAGTTTATTCAGCCCAATAATCTGTCTTTGACAGAGACACCAACAGAACACATATAGTTTTCCTCCCATAGTCCTCAAAATCAGTTATTACCCTAATATACTAATTATTTCCTCTATATTAAGCACTGCATCTTTCAACATACACATATTTTGTGTCTTTTATGAACAGGTGTGTATTTTCAGCCTTTTCTACTTCACAAGGTTATAAACTTCACAAGTTTAACATCAACCATATAAAACTGACTTTTCTTTATTTGTTCCAAATTTCCTCTCAAGCACCTCAAGGTAGTCCTCCTATTTTAGCATTTTCTGACTTGGTGAACAAGCTGGTAGTTTTTTCACCCATATCACTTGTGATTTTAAAGGAACACAAAAATAAATACAGCATGCATCACACCCTTACACTCTGCTTACAGGGCATCATCCAGCTGTATTCATATCTGTATTCCTGTTTCCATAATAATGTCTCATGAAGAGAAGGTGCTCTATACATGTTCAACAAAATTAAAGGAATTCTGCTTAGGCCTGATGTTGTGTTCATGAATGCCAAAAGAAGTAGAACCTCTCAAATACGTTAACTCTGCTTCTGTTCAATAAAAATAATATTTGGGCTTAAAAAAGGTAGAAAGAATTGGTGCCTAGTATAGGTGAGGACACTGTAACAGAGCACCTTGCTGCTCTTAACGAACTGAAGCTGCTCTTCGATGTGATCACCGAACCACTGCCAGCAGAGGAAGCACAGAGACCCAGAGGGCTGCCAAAGACTAGAAAAGAGGAAATAAATGTAGGCCTGATTAAAAAATAGAAAGAATTGGCAACAGTCCAGTATACTCAATGCCCATCCTTTTCTAAATTCAGATTATTTAAAAAATAGCTTCTAATCACTTAGAAAAGAAAATGTTAAGCATTTGTGGAACCAACCTATGTTATACCAGACTAATTAATTTCCTTTTTTTTTTTTTTTTTTACGGGAGTATCTTTACAGATAGACAGACATCACACATCAAAAAGATGTAAAAGTAGTATGTTGGTAGAATTTCAACAAAGTATTTGACCAGGTTCTCATTACACCCATATGGATAAGATAAACAGAAGATGGATAACGGTACAATTAGGTAGTGAGGTAACTGTTTAACGACCATAACAACAAGTGCTCATTAATGAATTGTTATCAACCTGAAGGGCAGTTCAGGACTTTCATCTGTGGCCTTTCCCTGTTCAACAATTTTACCAATAAGAGGAAAATATATCTAAGGGATCAGTGAGTACCCATATCCAAATACACATATATAACTGTGAGATAGGCAAATGCTGTAACTTATGCCACAAATGTAAAACAAACACACAAACAAAAAAGAGGCTTAATGGCTTAGTTCACATCAAGCTTAGTTCAATCTGACAGCAACAAGCTCAATATGATGTGGAAACAAGAAAAACTAATGTGATGCTAGCTGCAGCAGTAGTATCTCAAACATGGGTGACAGGAGTCCTGCTTAACTCTGGACAGATCAGACCACAACTGGGATATGCTGTACCATTCTATGGGTCACTGTCTTCAAAGGATCATAACCATACTGGCACATGTTCAGAACAGAAAAACCAGGATGCTTAGGGGCCTGAATACCATTAAAGGAAAGGCAGGAGGGAATGGAGATTTATAAATAGGACAAAGCAATGCCTTGAGAGGAAAACAATGGCTACCTTCATTCAGTCATTCAACAAACGTGAATTTCAAACCTATTTCTGGCCAGACATTGTGGCTGTGACTGGGGATATAGGAAAAAGACAGTCTATATCTGTGAGAAATTCATGTGTATATCTGAAGAGTTGAAACAGATTTGATCTAAAAAAGCTTTAGATTCTTCTATATGATTTCATAAGGTAGAAATAGAGGCAATGGAAAGAAGTTCTAACGTAATTGATTTCAGCTGCATATAAGGAAGAGCATTTTAAGAGTCAAAGCTGTCTAATGAAGGAAGAGGCTGCCTGAGTAGACAAGGTTCCCATCAGTAATGGTGTACTTAAAGAGGAGACTGCTGAAATAAGACAGGCACTGAACTGGGCCATTTTTAATGTTCCTCGCCTTCTACACTATGATTCTTTCTGTACTTCCTCAGGAAATGGACTCACCAGGTTCACCCTACTTGTGTACTACAGCATCACAGGTTTCCCACAGTTGTGACTTCCAACTTTGTACCCTGTCCCCCACTGAAGCAATGCCATATAATTAGGTATGGATCTGAGAGCAACAGGAATAATGCAATATAGGAAGAAACTGACCCATCAGTACAGAGAATGCAAAAAAAAATCAGTACTGTTCAATGTGCCTTATATTTGTAAAGAAAATGTAAGAATTCTCTATCCTCGAAGTCATAAATTCAATTTAAAATATTACGGAAAAAAAACTTTTTAACAAGTCTACAGAGTAAAACAAATGTGGCAAAATGTTAACAGTTGTTAATCTAGGTGTGTAACACTACAGTGATCCTCTTTCAGTGTTGTGTATGTTTGAAATTTTTCAAAATTAAAAGTCTGAAAAAAATTTTTAGAAATATATTATGTTCAATTAATATAAATAAGGATCTGCTATGTACTGCATCTCTTGTTGGAAGCCATTTTTTTCTAACCAACAAGGAAAAAATAATTTTAATTTAAGATCACTTTGAGAATTTGTGTCCTAAATAAGCACTCCAAACCCCTCTACTATAACGTTATGTGGAAACTAAGTTTAGAATATATTTCTAAAAAGAAATAATTCATCAGATACAGTAGGCCAAATACCATGAACTAATCAAATTATGAAATTGATTAAATGGCTACTTAAATCCATTTTAAAAATCACAGGCGGGATAAACGTAGAGAAAGGTCTAGACCATTTACTTTTATAAATTGGTTTAAAATTACTGAAGCTTATTTTCATTCATTTTATTTTTGTAATTTTAAAACACTCTCTAGAATAAACTGGCTCTATATGCTGGAACTGGGTATTCAAACAGTTCACCCGTCCAAACTGTTAATATTAACTTCTTGGAAGCAGTCCCTCACACTTTAGCACTTTCTCAGTCTGGATACAAGTGGGCTACGATTGGAATTCCAAGGGCTCCCTTTCTTTTAAATAGCAGCCTGTTAAGACAAAAGTGATAAAAAGAGGGGAGCATCTTTTAACCACCAGCCCCGAAAAAAGGCTTCCCCTTCGGTTGTCGTCAACTCTGACTGCTGTCGACCCTTTTTCAACACACTGCCTGGTAGTTTCGGTTGAAAAACAAAATGGAAAAAAAAAATTTTTTTTAATATATATATGTCCCATTTTCCTGGGGCAGGTAGATAGATCCCCTTTTGTAGAAGTGGCTAAAGCTAGGCTCCCCACGGATTTCATCTCGTTGCCAAGGCAGCGCCGACCCGACTGGTCCGGCACGAGGGCAGTTCCCGCCGCCCGGACCCCAGGGCGGCCCTGGCCTGCGGCAGAGCAGCCCCGGCCCAGCCCGGAGCCCCCCAGGCCGCAGAGTCCCTGCCGCGACCCCGGACGGCCCGGCGGGCGCCCCGGGACCGCGGCGAAAGGCGGGGACATGAGGCTCGACTTACAGTGACACCATCCGAGGTGACAGCACCAGTGCAGCTTGAAGCACTTGCCGTGGCTGTGCGTGGCACAGATTGAGAGCCCGTCGCACGGCTGGAAGTCGGGTCTGCGGGCGGCGCAACTCCGCGCCAGGGCCTGAGCCTCGTCCACTTTCTCGCTCTTCCAACCGCGCTCGGGCGCCGGCGCCGCGGCCGCACACATTTCCTCTCCCTCCGCGGAGCCGAGACCCGGAGCTCAGGAGGAGCGGCGTCTGGGCGGGCAGGAAACCGAGCCGGCTGAGGACGCGGAAGGGCGGGGCGCGAGCTGGGAGTCACGCCACCGCTTGAAGGTGGCGGTGGCGGCGGCGGGAGCGCAGCAACCCCAGGTTAGCACAGGAGCCGCCCCGGGTGCGACCGGGGTCTGGGCCTGCCGCCGCCTTCCCTCCCTCCGCCGTGGCGCGCGCCGCGCCCCCACGCGCACACGCACGCGCACACGCCGACCCCGGCAGACGCCACGAGTCCCTCCGCCAACCCCGCCTCCTCACACACGCCGGGCTTGGGTGCTGGGTCGTTGGCGTACCCCGCAGCCGCCGCACACTCAGTCCTCAGAGGCTGAGCCCGACCGACGGAGGGCCGTTAGGAACACACACACCTCGGCGGCTCAGTTTTCACACGCAGGCCAGCTTCCAGGAACACTTCCCACACTCAGTCCCCACACACACTCCCCTTCGACACACACGTCCACAATCCGCAGAGGGCTGTGCACGCTGAGGACACGCCCTCCCAGACGTCCAGTGGGCTGGTCCCTGCGCAACTGGGAGCAAGGCTTTCTCACACGCACAGCCTCTCCCCACGCGCACACCACGTTGCCCTCGTACACATCCCCCAGAGGGTCTGGGCACCCAGGCCCCTGGGGGCGCGTGCACATACGCACGCAACAGACGCGCGCTCCCCCGGGGCTGCCTCCTGCTGCCAGCGGGGCCACTGGGGCGCACGTCCCGGGCCACGCACGGCCACCAGCCCTCGCGGCCCCTGGTAACCATCGCTCGCCCAGGTCTCAGCCCGAGGCTGCAGCCCCGCCTTGCTGAGGGGGAAAGTAACCAAGCTGGGTGCCGTGGTGTGTGTGTGTGTGTGTGTGTGTAAAAGAGATGCACGGGAAGTGCGATGCACGGGACTGGTATGTGGAATGTGTTGCGTGTGTGTATTTTGGCATGTATGTGATGTGTGGGCGTGTATGCTTGTTATGTGGAGTAGGTGTGGTGTGTGTGTAACTGGATGTGTTGTTAAGTGAGTACATGGTACATGTGTGGTGTGCATGATACCTGTGACTGTTATGTGAACTGTGTGATATGAGGTGTGTATACACATGTATGTGGCATGGATGCATGTGACCAACGTGGAGTGTCAGTGGTGTGTTTATGTGTGGTAGGGTATATGTTCTGTGTGTGATATTCGAGTAGCTGAGTATGTGTGTATCCATGTGTACGTGGGGTGCGGTGGGCACGGTTGTTACATAGCATGTGGGTATGTGTGTGTGGTATGTATGTGGCAGTGTGGTGCATATGACTGGCATATTGAGTGTATGTGTGCGGTGTATGCGGGTGGAGTTGGGTGTGTGCAGTATGTGTGTTTGTGGGCATACAAACAAGACTCGTGTTTGCCATGGACTCTGTGCCTTTGTGTGTTAATGCCCACCCTGGCCAGCAGGTGTAACTGGCCCTGAAGGTGACTGCAACTCTCCCACCCAATCAGCTTGCCTTCTTCCCTCTTGAGGACAAGTTGCTCCAAATAGATTTTCCATGCTAGGCTCCGCTGCTGAGAGCCCACCCCGGGCAGGGTTCAGTGAAGAGAAAACAAACCATTTGCTCCCGGGGAGCACAGTTGGGAATTAGCGTTTCCCTGCAACAAGGCCAGAACCCAGCCTTGAACACAGAAAAGGAGGGGACCTCCTCTTGCTATTTGCCAAACATTTTTCAGAGCAGAGGAAAATGCCTGTAATTGCCAAGGTTCAGGGAACAACAACAAAGCCTTTCAGTACAAATGCTGTGTGGGAACATGTTTATGCCCAGGTCCACCTTCTCCATTACTTTATTCCTTTCCTGCTTTGCACTGACAAGGAGACTCATCATGGTTTTGAAATAACCAAATTCATCTTCAAGCTTTGAAAATCCTCACTGCCATAAGCAATCTTCCCTTTTATTTAACCTTGGCTTAAGAAGGGAAATGTAATTTGCATATGTCTGACTCTAGTGAAGGCTTCATTTATTAGGGGCTGAAGAGAGACAATTTGGTGGCAAAGGTATTTTCAAGAAAGGTATGAATCAAAATCTCAAAATATGGTTCCCTCCAATAACCTAACACTGAAACAGTTATAAACATGAAGCATCATATCTTCAGCTTCAGCCCCAGGCATCCCTCTCCCCCACCAAAAAAAATCCTAAGGAAGTACATCCCTGACTTATAAAATTTCTCCATCCCTGCTGTTAATGTCACAGTCTGACCCACCTCAGAATAACATGAATAAAAGGAAGGAAAAATTTAATCCAAGAAATACATAATCCATTACTGCTGTAGCAAGCCAAACCAGAATTTTTCAAAAAGGGGATTCCCATCTCTCCTACCCTATTTTTCTCCTTCCCCAACCCATAAATTCACTCTAATACTGTCCATGTTATATAAGGTCTTATAACAGAATTCTTTCAGTAACTAGTATTTGAACAGAATCCTTCCACTGGCTTTTACTCTAGGGTGAACCATATAAGATTCTACTATATGAAATCATGCCATCTTAGCTAGTGAAAAATGAGCACAGGAAGTAATGTGTCATATTGAGGAGGCAAGGTAAATTACCCAAATACCCTACTTTATGTTAGCCATATGATTTGAAGCTGAGAAGCCTTTACATTTTCTATAACATAAAATCCATTCCATTCCCTTGCCCTAAAGATGTTATTAACCTCTATTGTCTGCAGTGGGGCGGGAGGAGGTATATGTGCTGTGACCTGTCAAACGTGTATACACACAGCCTTCGGGATGTGTTGTCAGGATATGAGCTTTTTTTTTTTTTTTTTTTTTTTGCGGTACACGGGGCTCTCACTGTTGTGGCCTCTCCCATTGTGGAGCACAGGCTCCGGACACGCAGGCTCAGCGGCCATGGCTCATGGGCCCAGCCACTCTGCGGCACGTGGGATCTTCCCGGACCGGGGCACAAACCCGTGTCCCCTGCATCGGCAGGCGGACTCTCAACCACTGCGTCACCAGGGAAGCCCCATCCATAAATATTTAAACATCTATTTCTAAATGAACTTTTAAAAACCATAAGTCACAATACAATTATCACATAGTAGGATACAATTTGACCATAAGTTTGAACTTGTTCCATAGCTGCTGACCACCTATCCGGCTCCCCTTTAAGAATGCTGCTGCCTGAAATTTCCCTCTTTCCTGTCTCTTTCTCTCCTGCCTACCTCTTTAGCTTATCTGCCACTTCAAGTTTTCTCTGACCAACCCAAACTAAGTTATATACACATTTCCTTTGTATCACTTAACTCAACTTTAAACACATAATTAAAGAAGGAACTATTGAACTAATGTCTTTCCTCATCCCCCCTCCTCTGCTACAAACTGTAGGCTCCTTGAGGGCAGGAACATGGCCTCTGTCTTGTTCACCATATTGTTCCCAATACTTAATGCAGAGAATAAGTCATTGAAGTAGTGGAAATTATTCCATCTCAGACTCCCAAAGCCTGGAAAAAGTCCATCTGTGGTAAATTGTTTGTAAATACGTGCGAATAATTCCTATAATTACTTTTCCTGTAACCATATCCTTGAATATTTCCCTCCCGCACTGATTCTGAGCTTAGCTACGTGTATTAGTTAGCTATTGCTGTGTAATAAATCACTCCAAAATTAACACAACACAGCTTCTGTGGGTCAGGACTCCAGGCATGACTTGGCTAGGTCCCCTGCTTCGAAGTCTCTCATAAGGCTACAATGAAGGTGTGGGCCAGGGCTGCATTCTCATCAGAAGGTTGAACTGGGGAAGGATCTGCTTCTAAGATCGCTCAGTGACTAGTTTGCAAGGATTTGATTCCTTAAAGAACTGTTGGGCTGAGGGTCTCAGTTCCTCACTGGTTGTTGGCTGGAAGGTACCCTCAATTCCTTGCCACATAGAGCTCTTCATAAGTCATCTTGCTTTACCAGAACAAGCATGTAAAAAGAGTCAGAGAGTGTCCGTCTTTTATAACCTAGTCTCAGAAGTGATATCCCATCATTCTTGCCATATTCTATTCATTAGAAGCAAGTCAGTAGGTCCAGCCCTCAAACAAGGGGTGGAAGTTACACAAGGACATGAATATCAGGAGGCAGGAATCATTGGGAGCCATTTCAGAAGCTACATACCACATCATGTGAATTGCTTTAGCCAACGGGAGAATAGAAAACATGCTTAGCAAAGATTTCCAAAGGACATACTCATTGGGATTTGCCCTTTCTTTCTGTGCTTGAAACTGTGAGACCAACATGTATACAAGCCAGAGCAAGCCTGCTGGAGGGTGAAATGCCTTGTGGAGGAGAATGGAGGTGCCCCCAGTTGACAATTCCCAGCCAACTGTCTATTAACCACTAGAAGCATCAATGAGGCTATACTAGATCATCCTAGACCAACCAGCTGATCCCAGAAGCATAAGAAAGTCCGGTAGAGCTCTGCTGAGCCAGTCTTGAACAGAACAACCACAAGGACACACCACAGAATCAGGAGCTGCATAAAACAGTTGTTGTTTCAAGCTGCTAAGTTTCGAGTAAGTAGTTTCTTACAGAGTAAAGCTAACTGATACACCCCCCAATTCCCTCATGTTGTAGGCAAATAATTGAGTATTCAAGAGGCTAAGTGACTTGCTCAATGTCACAGTGCCACAGGCACAGTGGGACAAGTTCTCTAGGACTGGGCATCAGAACAATACAGATGGTTCAAGTCTAAGCTCTGTTTTTTTTCTGGCTTGGAAACCTGGGCAAATCCTTTATGCTCTCCGGGATTCAGTTTCTTTGTCAGCAAAACAAAAAAGAAGGTTTTCCAGAATATATCTTAGCACTTAAAACTATGACCTGTCCACTTAGCTAGGGTTAGAATCCTTTTGGGTTCAGATGTCATTTGTGAATAGTCAGATAGTCCCTTCTTATCTGATTGCACATATTTGTCTAACGCTAATGTAAGTTTTGTCTACACACACCAACCATTCTGAACACTTTGATAAATCGAGTCATTACAAATCAGTTACTTTTTGGTTGCTTGATTGAACCAAGCAACTAATTCCACCGTGGTTATAAATAACCTGCTAGTAATTGGTCAATTTGTCATATTAAAGCAATTAGAATGATGAAATGGATGGAGAAGCCCTTCCAAATGAGGTGCAACAAAATTAGAAGTCTTCTCTGGGGAGGGAGGATGCTTATTTAGCATTGCTGCTGGCATAATTCAGACCCTCATCATCATTTTGGTGTAAAGGAAAAACAGCAGCTTTGGAATCAGACAGAATGGAATCAAAGTTCAGCTCTACTACCACCTAGCTGAGTGATCTTGGACAAGTTATTTAGCCTCATCTCTTAACTGAGAATTATAATTCGTATATCATACACCTGCAGTAAACACTAAATATGATAACATGTCAAGAGGCTAGCACAATATCTGGCACATTGAAGAGCCTCAATAAATATTAGTCTTCCTCCGGCTTCCCTGTTGGCACAGTGGTTAAGAATCCGCCTGACAATGCAGGGGACACAGTTTCGATCCCTGGTCTGGGAAGATCCCACATGCCGCAGAGCAACTAAGCCTGTGTGCCACAACTACTGAGCCTGTGCTCTAGAGCCCGCGAGCCACAACTACTGAGCCCACATGCCTAGAGCCTGTGCTCCACAATGAGGGAAGTCACTGCAATGAGAAGCCCGCGCACTGCAACAAAGAGTAGCCCCCGCTCGCAGCAACTAGAGAAAGCCCGTGAGCAGCAACGAAGACACAATGCAGCCAAAAATAAATAAATAAAATAAATTAATTTTAAAATATATATATATATATATTAGTCTTCCTCTTCCCAGCACCTCCAAATGCCCTCCATGTTTATAGACTCTCTATGTCCAGTCCTTCCTTCATGATGCTGAGAAGACATTTCTCTAAAACAAACCTGATCAGAGCATACATGGCCTAAATACCTTTGACGCTTCTCACTGCCTACCGAACAAACTCCAAACCTTTGTAGGCTATACAAAGCCCTCCCCACCTCTTCTCCAGCTGCTCTTCCCCATGCCTCCAAATCTGTACCTTCCCCAGATGGTGGTTTTGTTTCTGGACGTGTAATACACTTTCCTGCCTGCCTCTGTGCCTTCCCCCATTCTTTTCTCTTTGCCTAGAATTGCCCGCCCCCTCCCCCCATTTATACATGAGAAATGCTCCCCTTTCCTTCAAATTCTAGCTTGAAGGCTACTTGAAGCCTTTTCTTAGTTCACTGCCTCTTCCATATTCAAGGACATGCTGTGCCTACCACTTGGTACCTCACATGGCAAGGCAGGTACTGTGTATTTCCAGTGCTTGGCATTGTGTTGGGTACTAGAAGACACTCAACAAATATTTTTGAATGGACACATTAAAAGATTTATGACTAAACAGTCATAAATAGTATAGAATGGCAAAACATCTGTTTTTTAAAGCTTAAACCCCCAGAACTGGGAGATTCCTATGAAACTGAACTTCAAAGGCTTCATAGGAATCTCCTAGTTCTGGGGATCTAAGCTTTAAAAAACAGATGTTTTGCCATTCTATACTATTTATGACTGTTTAGTCATAAATCTTTTAATGTGTCCATTCAAAAATATTCAACAAACTGGCTTGTCATCTTACTGAATGAATGTTTTAACCTCTATAGGTGAGTGACCCAGGCAACAACTCTAGACTCCAAGAGGTATTTTAGACATTGCAAGAACGACAGACTCACCATAGAGAAATGCTCATGGTCATTCCCTAACCTTCTGATATTGTACCATGAAGGGCAGCTTTCCCGCAAAATATCCCATTGCACCACTATCAAAGGCAAAGTAGGTATCTGAAACTGAACAGGACCTTTCAGGGCCTTCCTGGGTACAAGTCCCTAAGTGCCACACACACACACACACACACACACACTGAGCACACATGCTTCTTGTTTGGCCTCCCCTAAGCTTCCCTGAGTTCCAAGAACAGACTTAAGCAGTTAATGATTAGAACAATAGAGTCACAAGACTCTTAGTTCCTCCTGAAGGGATATAGATAACAATCTGATGCATATCTTTGCATTGTTCTGCAGAAACTAAGATCCCAAACTTGTGGATGATGGTGACTACATACTGACCACAAGCCCACAGACCACAGACTCATTGGAAACAGAAGGCTGATGATTAAGATTCCTGAAACATCACCCTGTTACCTCACTACTAACCAACCAAAAAAATGTCCATGAGCTGATCACGTACCCTGTGGCCCTCACCCCTAATGTTGCCTTTAAAAACCCTTCCCTAAGAGCCATCCAGGAGTTTGGGTCATTAGCTGCCCATTCTCCTTGCTTGGCACCTTGCAGTAAACACTGTGCTTTCCTTCACCACAATCCAGTGTCAGTAGACTGGCTCTGCTTTGCGTTGGGCAAGCAGACCCAACTTTGGTTTGGTAACACCCTGAGCCAGTCCAAACCAGCATTTCCTGTAATATTTTTGAAGCAGTGGAAGTAGTAGATATTTGTGGATTATTTTAATATAATTTTCAACATTCACCATTCTATCCCTTAGGTGCCCTTTGAAGACACACACCAAGTTTTGTCCCAATTTGTTTTATCAACTAGAGAAATATTTTTATCTATGAAAATTTTTTTTGTGGAAGAATAACCTCCAGAGTAGGTTTTGAACGTAAAAGAGGAGGGCAAAAGGCCTCTGATTAATATGACAAGCCATCAGCCCCCTGTGGGGATCAGTACACACCCTCAGTGTTCAAGCCCCATAACCACTGGACTTTTCCTGAGTAATATGATGTGACAGTAATGGAAGTAGGATCTAGGTCAATCTTGTGCTCCACACAACACAACCGTTCTTTACGCTCCAGTGGTCCACACTTACTTCTGGAAGCGGTGGACCTATCATAATTTTGAAAGAACACTCTGGCTTCTTTTAATGGTAAGATAAAACACACATTCTGCCATTTCCATTAAAAAAAAAAAAAGAAGAAAACCTTTTTTCTTGATGATTAGCAATTAAAATAATTCAGCTTTAATTAGCTCATTTCAGTACGCAGCAAAAGGCTAAAATGACAGTGAAGAGCAATCTGGAATACAATGACTGACTCATGGATTGTAAATGAGACAGCTGAGGTGCCACATTCAACCCATGAAGATGCTGGGCTGCAGTCAGCACTCCACCCACACCCAGGGCCCCAAGCATTTAGGTCACGTCCAGCATGTAGTACTGGGCTCATTTATCCACTCCACAAATAGCTGTTGAGTATCTTCTGTGTGCCAGCCTCTGGGTTGGATGCTGGAGATAATTTAGAAGGGAGACATAAACAAACCATAAGAGTATAAAAGGTAATTGCTTTGATTAAGGGGTTTAAACAAAGCACAGTAGAAGAACGCAGGAGAAACAGAAAAATCTGCCTGGAGCCACCAAAAAATATCTCACGGAAAGGATGAGTTAGCACTGGCAATGCAGTCAACCTGGGCTGGGGTATTATGGGGAAGAGAACAGCATGCGTGCAGGCAAGAAAGGCAAAGAGCCGCTCTGTAAGTCTGTCTTGTTCCTAAGTAATGCAGGCTTGACAGAGCAGCTAGACGAGGGGTGAAATAGGTAGGCAAGGGCCAAATCATGAAAAACCCTGCAAAGTTTAGACTGAGTCCTCTACACAGTAGTTTTTGAATACTTTTAAGCTAGAAGCACTTTGGTCAATGGAAATGCTTACCAGAAAGCATAAATGAAACAAATTCGTAAAGTCCAGCTGCTCCCACTGAAGCTGTTACTTATTGGAGGGAAATGCTGGAACCTCATTTGTTTGTAACCCCCAAAACAACAGAGCCAAACCACTGTTTCAGGAGAGTGCAAGTTGTAGTGGGCAGCCTCTAACATGGCCCCCAGTGATCACCACTTCCTGGTATTCATACTCGGCATAATTCCCTCCCTTGAGTGTGGACTGGACTTAGCAACCCGAAAAGTTGTGATGGAGTCACGTCCAAGATTAGGTTACAAACACTATGGCTTCTGTTGTCATAGTCTTTCCCTCCCCTCCCCCAACCTTCTCTCTCTGAAATCTCACTCTGAGGGAAGCCGACTGCCATGCTGTGAGTGCCCCTATGGAAAAGCCCTCATGGGAAGGAAATGACCATCTCTGGCCAACAGCCAGTAAGGACTCGAGGCCTCCAACAAGCACATGAGTGAGCTTGGAAGCAAATCCTTCCAACTGAATCCTGAGATGAAGCTGTTCTAGCCAACACCTTGCCTACACTTGTAAGAGACCCCGAGCTAGCTGAGCTGCACTCAGGTTCCTGACCCACAGAAGCTGTGAGATAATTTGTTATGCAGCAAGAGATAACTAATACAGGAGCCAGTGAGGAATTCTGAGCCCAGAGTGACAGGATCAAGTATGAATTTTAAATATTAAATTAGGAATTTGGGAGTAACATATATACACTACTACATATAACATAGATAAAAAACAAGGTCCTACTGTATAGCACAGGGAACTATTCTCAATATTTTGTAATATGTATTCTGGAAAAGAATATATATATTCATTTTTATGAATCACTTTGCTGTACGCCTGAAACTAACGCAACATTGTAAAACAACTATACTTCAATTTTATAAAAAAGAATTATCCAACGAGAATCTACCATTTAACTACATATTGCAATAAAATTGAGTAGTAAGATTTAAAACTAAAAAATAAAACATAAACTAGCTACCCCATTAAAAAAAAAATTAAGTCTGGAATGAGCCAGGAGGAAACACTGAATGGAGCAAAAACAGAGATAAGGCAATTTCCAGTCTAGGAGGGAGAGGAAGGGGGCCTGAACAGTGGGGGTGGAAAGCAGAAGTGGTATAAATCCTTAAGAAGTAAAAATAAAATTTGGGATTATTTGAGTCTGGGGAGCAAACGAGTTTCAGGGACAATGCCAGTCATTAGCTAGGGAACAAAGAAGGAGGAATGTGTTTGGAGAGAAAGAAAAAGAGTTCCATTTGAGATGTGTAGAGATCAAAGTGGCTGGGAGTCATCCTTACGGAGAACAGTAATTGTTAGTTGGAGGCTGGTTCAGAGAAGTCTGCAGTAGGGTATTCTGCATAAGAAATTGTACTTACATATTAGGGTGCTTCAGTCACAGAGGCTGCAAATTCCACTGCCTTTGGGGGCCAAGAATATAACATAAAGGAATGAAGAGTTCTGGGTATAAAGTAACAGACTGAGGCAGGGACTGTTGAACTGTGGAGTGCCTGCCTTCCTTAAAGCTATCAAAACCAAACCCATATGAAACTCTGTGCTGTCTGGGAAACTGAATTCAGTTTCTAGAGAAGCTGGACTTTAACAGCACTCCTTAGGAAGGAGTCACAGCAGCGTGAGAAGGACATGAGCTTTGTGTCGTGGTCCAAACGCGGGTTGGAAAAGAATTTCCAGACACAAGGCAGAATGTAAAGTAGATAGAATTTATTAGAGGGAAGGATCGCTGCCAGAACAGTGGGCCAACTTCCTAGTAGTCTGGGAGAGTGGAGCCCAAACATGTGCTATTGATCAGTTTTTATAGCCAGAAAACAGAAGAATGGTCTGAGGTGAAATTTTTGTTTACTGATTGGTCAAGGCACCTATACCTTCCTTCTATAGGGTGGGAGTGGGACAGGGCAGATGCCTTTCCTTATTTGGGACAGGTCCCATTGCCCAGGTGGGCATCACCCAGGTGGGCTCAGGAATTTCATAACCATCGCAACATGGTGGGGAGGGCGATTAAGAGTCCGGTAGGGGGTTTAACGCTGAAACTTTTTCAGGCAGGGTCACCCTTTGTCCTTGAAGCACCATTGTCCTTGGAGCACCACACTTTGGAGTCAGGCAGCCCTAAGTTCAAATCTTGCCTCCATCACTGGCTAACTGATGTCACTTATGCTCTCTGAGCCAGCATTTTCCTGTTAATAATAACAGTTTTAGTGGAGTGGTTGTGATTAAGTGAGGAGACAATGGTAGTTCAATGCCAAGTACAGTTCCTGCCACAAAATAGGCACCTAATGGGGGTAGCAGACATTATGATGGTGATATACTAATGGCCATTATCTCCCATTGAAGGGCACTCTAGGACACAGTGAATATCCTCACCATTGTTGACTTAAAAAAAATGCACAGGGCTTCCCTGGTGGTACAGTGGTTAAGAATCCGCCTGCCAATGCAGGGGACACGGGTTCAAGCCCTGGTCCAGGAAGATCCCACATGCCGTGGAGAAACTCAGTCCAGGCGCCACAACTACTGAGCCTGTGCTCTAGAGCCCGCGTGCCACAACTACTGAAGCCCACGCACCTAGAGCCCGTGCTCCGCAACAAAGAGTAGCCCCCGCTCACCACAACAAGAGAAAGACCGCACACAGCAGCGAAGACCCAATGAAGCTATAGATAAATAAATTTATTTTTTAAAAATGCACAACGTGAGAGTTGCAAGTTAAGTTTTATTTGGGGCAGAATGAGGACTGCAGCCCGGAGACAGCGTTTCAGATAACTCTGAGAAACTGCTCTGAGGAGGTGAGGTGAGGGGCCAGGATATAGAGGAGTTTTGCAACAAAGGACAGGTAGCTGGGACGTCAAAAGATTATTGTTAATTAAAGAAAACCAGATATCTCAAGTTAAGGAATTTAGTGCTTTTCTATACATGGGAAGATGCAAGAGTCTGGGCTCATTGAAATCATTCCTTTGATATGCACCTCAGCTCTCTGGGGCCAGTGTCCTGTATTTTCAGGCTCACCGCAAGGAGTGGCTGCAGTCTGACGGCTGCTAGATGGCAGGTATTCTTTTCAGCCCTGAGTTTCCTCGGCTCTCCTAGGAGGGCTGCAATCATTAATGACTGTGACATCCTCTGTTTATTGATATGGCAGGAAATATTTCATTTCTCACCATTCTATTCAGAGAGCAGAAGAGTCATCATAGAGCATCATAGAGCATCCATGCTAGAGCATCATAGAGCATCCATGCTAGAGCTCTTAGTATTCAGTGTGGTGTATGTTTGTGTGTGTGTGTGTGTGTGTGTGTGTGTGTGTGTGTGCGTGTGTCTTGCAGGTACTTTGTATAATGGGAAGTTTAATGTCAGGAGGTACGTGGTGCAATAAGAAAAACCAAGAACAGAAGTCATTGTACATTCAGGCCTCCAGGAACTGGGGTTGTGTGCAAACCAGGCCTGGGACCAACGACAGGAGGAGGGACTGCTCTTGTGCTCCAGAAATGTGACTCTGCTATTCCGCATGTGTTGGTGCCTGACATCACCAACACACTTATTCTTTCTATTATTTTTTCTCCACCTTATAGCTTCTCTTCCCTCATAGTACCTGCTTCCTTCTAACTTTGACCTCATACGGTCCCAACTCCAACTTATTCTTTTCCACCGTTAATTCTTTCTATTTCAGTTCTTGATATGACCTAGCTTTTTCTCTTTCCTCCCAGTTTGAATTCCTTAGAGTGAGAATTTGTTTCGACCACCACTTTAACAGTCATCGGCAGCTGAAGGAAAAGAAAGCAAAGTCATGTGATACAAAGGCCACCTAAACTGCTCTTTTAGCTGGAGCTACGGGTGGACAGTTTCCCACTGAAGGAACTGAGGACACGGAGACACCAAGGCTGACATGCCTGGTGTAGTGCATAGGTGAGTGTGTGTCCTGCAGAGGCTGGGAGGCTGGGGGTGGAAGGATAGGTCACAAGTATGATACTGTTATTTCAGAAATCGGTATGGGAATAATATTCAGCTATAAAAAAGAAGGAAACCCTGCCATTTGCAGCAACTTAGATGGACCTTGAGGGCATTATGCGAAAATAAACCAGAGAAAGACAAATACCTTATTCACTTATATGTGGAATCTAAAACAGAAACACCCCTTGCAAACTCATAAATACCAAGAACAGATTGGTGATTGCCAGAGGCAGGGGCCAGGGGGTGGAGGTGGAGAAATGGGAGAAGGGAGTCAAAAGGTACACACTTTTATTTGTAGGATAAATTAAGTCCTGGGGATATAATTACAGTATGGTGACTATAGTTGATATTTATCGTATTACATATTTGAAAGTCGCTAAGATGGTAAATCTTAGAAGTTCTCATCACAAGAAAAAAATTTGTAACTATGTGTGGTGATAGACGTTAAGTAGACTTATTATGGTGATTATTTCACAATAGGTACGTAAATCAAAGCATTATGTTGTATAACTGAAACTAATAGAACTTTATGTCAATTCTATCTCAAAAAAGTCAGATTGAAATTAGGTGTAGGAAGATGACATGTAACCTGACAACATTGGAAGCTTCTTCCAGGAGACCCTCTTTCCCTCCCACCCCCAGTGGATCAGGTACGAAGAATCATCAATGCAGTTAGCTCTAATCATTATGTCTATGGTGGCTTCATTCAGGTTCTTTACATAGCTGTTTGTAAAATGAATCCCTTCTGTGCCCCAGCTTCCAGGGGAGAGGATAAGACTTGCTTGCTTTCTCTGCTACTCATTCCTACTTGGTCTGGGTATATACCTGTGTGGAATTTGGGGCACCACTGTTACTCCAGGCCTGAGCAGAGCTAGTTCATCTCGAGGGAAATAAGGGTAAGACCAAGACTGCTTCTCCTCACTGGCAGCTGGATTTCCCCAAGGAGCTGCTGTCCCCAGGGAATTTCATCCTTCACTTCCCAGAGAGACAGCCAAGTGCCGCGGCAGCTGTCGTGATTTCCAGGAGGCACAGAGCTGGGGACTGCCGCCCTTCTCGTATCTCCCATGGATGCCCATCCAAATGTATATGTTTCTGTTTGGAAGCTGGAGGTGTAAATAGCTTTGAAAGTGAGAGGAGAGATTTGTGGATTCATAGATTGACAGGATTGGTTAAGTAAAACGCCCCTTTTATTACTCAGGAAAGTGGAGTCACAGAAAAGTGATGAGGTGACTTGCCCAAGGTCATCAAACTACTCATTCCACAATCTATCCTGGTAGAGAAAGAAATAGAAATCGTATATTGTGATCCCAAAGCTGCTGCTCTTTCTTCTGCCATAGAGATGTGAAGAGGAATTGGCTTCTGTTTTTATGCATTTTACATTTTGATTACTTCTTTTCACTCTTTGCCCATGGTTGGTTTTTAGGGTGAGGTTTTTTTTCTGTTTTTTTTTTTCTTTTTGGTTTTTTTAGGGTGATATTTTGATACTGCGATATTACAGGCAAGGACCCCGCAATGCACAAACCCTGCCTTGCCTACCACTGCCCTCTCCCCTTCCCACCAGGGTCCAAGGAAGCAAAGCGCAAAAAGTAATCACAGGTTGTGAAACAAGATACCTCCGCATTAGGAGAGCCCAGGTGCCCATACCCCAATGTAGAGCTATCTGGTAAAAAAAAGTAAGTAGGGCCTGGAGAATGGACTTGAGGATATGGGGAGGGGGAAGGGTGAGCTGTGACAGGGCGAGAGAGAGGCATGGACATATATACACTAACAAAGGTAAGGTAGATACCTAGTGGGAAGCAGCCGCATGGCACAGGGATATCGGCTCGGTGCTTTGTGACCACCTAGAGGGGTGGGATAGGGAGGGTGGGAGGGAGGGAGATGCAAGAGAGAAGAGATATGGGAACATATGTATATGTATAACTGATACACTTTGTTATAAAGCAGAAACTAACACACCACTGTAAAGCAATTATACCCCAATAAAGATGTTAAAAAAAAAAAAGTAAGTAGGGCCACCTTCCTCTTGGGGTATCCCTGCCCTCTGACCATATGCAAAGAGGAAGAAGTCTAAGAAATAGGGGAACTATATGGCCAGGCTTGCACAATAGGTCTTGGTTTATCTGCTCCCCCAAATGCATATTAGGAGGAACATAGAAGAGAGAAGAGACTCTCTAGGCCTGATGCATCTAGAAGTGAGGCAGGAAGCACAAGAGAGGAGCAGGTGGGTTCACACCCTTTTATAAATGTAGCCTGTTTTCGTTACCTGGTGGTCTGTAACAAATCACTCCAAAACGTAGCGGCTTACAAGAATCGTTGACTCTGTCTTGCAGTTTCTGTGGATCAGGTCCTCCTGATCAGACAGGGCACAGCAAGGAGGGCTGTTCTCGGCTCCACAGTTTCTGGAATCTCCACAGAAGACTCAAAGGCTGAGGGGTGGACCTGTCTGAAGGAGCGTTCCCTCACGTGTCTGTGGCTGGCTGTTAGCCACAGTGCTCACACGTGACCTCTCCAAGTGGCTTCCTCTAACGCCGTCAGTGCCTCAAGAAAAGCCAGGTGGAAGCCGTAGTAACTTTTATGACCCAGCCTCAAAGGTCACACAGTATCCCTTCTGCTACATTCGACTAGTTGAGGCACTTGCAAAGGTCTGCCTGGGTTCAGAGGGAGAGGACAGACCCTACCTCGCAATGAATCACGTCAACATCACATCATAAGAACTGCACGAGAGATGAGACAGTTTGGGAAAATGCAGTACAATCTACTACATAGCCCAACCCACGTCTTGGGCTCCGACCATTCTGATTAGCGACTTCTTCCCTGTTGAGTGGGAAGCTAGGAAGAAGGTGATCTGAGACAAGCATGGCTAGGAAGAGGGCCTCAAATTTTATTTCTTACAAAACCACCACCCGCTTCACACAGATATTAATTTAGAGACTCCTTGCCATGCTCTTTGTAACTTCCTTACCTTGGCCCCTCACAAAAATTCAAATCAGCTGCCTGTTTTGACTTCTAGATGGGACTAGGTTGATGGATAGAAGGGCACATATGCGATACTCAAGAAGGACTCCTGCCCCTTTGAGCCTTTCCAAACAGAAACAAAATAAAATCTAACACTTTATTGAACTGCGCCTGAGAAATCCACATGAAAGTTAATTTGCCTTAGAACTATACCAGGACTTCCCTAGTGGTCCAGTGGTTAAGACTCCACGCTCCCAATGCAGGGGGCCCAGATTCCATCCCTGATCAGGGAACTAGATCCCACATGCTGCAACTAAAAACAGAAAAGATCCCGCATGCCGCAACAAAGAGCTCGTACATGGCAGTGCGGATCTCGTGCGCCACAACAAAGACCCGGTGCAGCCAAATAAATAAATAAATATTAAAACAAAACAAAACAAAACTATACCAAATGTTAAATTCAAACACAACACAGTAGCACTCATATCTCATTAATTGTGTATACCTCAGTGGAAATTCATTTGGGTTTGAACTGGGGTAAGAGGAGTTAGAGGTGGAGTTGAGAAGCTGTAAGGATTAGGTAGAGGAGGAAGGAGAAGCAGAAAGAGCAGAGGCTATAATTACCTGGAACTTTGCTGTGTTACGCTTGACCAAGCTCTAGTTCGTGAAAGCAGTTTACATGGTTTTCCAGCTGTAAACCCACACTATCAGCCTGGGAATCACAGATCCTCCTCCAACCCTCAGCCAGACACCAGTCCTTGAGGCCAGACTTCTCTTTCATCCTACCCCTCACCGGAAGTGCCTCTTCCTTGTGAGGACTCCTACAGTAAGAACTAGGTAATTCATATTTTCTAATTAAAAATAATAGTAATGACAACTAACATACTAGCATTTATTAACAACTTACTATGTGCCACATACTGTGTTAAGTGCTCACACTGTCTCAAATAATCTTTACAAAAATAATCTACCAGGTGGATCCTAGTAACCACACCCTCTTTACAGATGAGGAAGCTGGAGGCACAGAGAGGTTCAGTAACTTGTCCAAGGCAGCACAGCTGATAAGGCAGCCTAACTCTGGAGCCCATGTTCTTAACCACTGCATTATTGCATAGGGAAACCTCATACAAACCAGTTACTGGGGGAAAGATCATTGTGAGCACATTTATTAATAAATAAATAAAAAGATAAACATAGTGAACTAAAACTCTGCCTAAAATATTTAGTTAGGAGGGAGAAGTAGCAAATCAAGAGTAGAAAAAAATGAAACAAGAATATACATAAATAAAATAAAGAAGAAAGCCAAGTTAGTGTATTAAAAAAGTAAAACCTGTTTTTTAATAAATGACTATTATCTCAATGAAAATAAGAAAAAATACAAATTAATAAGATTAGAAATAAGAACATAATACATAACTAAATGGGTGTTTGCTTACAAAAATATAAAGCACTGTGACAGATCAAAAAACTGAGAAAGAAATACAAGCAGTTACTCCCACAAAGATGCCTAGTCCTGATGGGTATAGGAAAAGTTCCCAAACTTTCAAAGAACAACAACAAAATAAATCCCTATGTTACATAAACTTTAAATGTATGTGTTTATGTGTGTTGTATGTTACCCAATTTATTTTATGAAGTGAAAAATGATTGATTTCAAAATCTGAATAAGAATCAAATCAAATTATAGGCCAATCTTATTTATGAACATAAATGTTAAGATTTTGTGTTAGCAAAAGAAGAGAAAAATGCTTTAAATGTACTAGTCACTATGCTTAATTTTAGAAACACAAAACTGGTACAAAGAAGTAAAAGTAATATAGGATATCACATTAACAGGAAAATGGAAATTAATATAATATATTATATAATCCAAAGAGACTTTAACAAGTTTTTGGCTATAATTCTCATCTCTTCCTGATGAAAACTTTTTTTAAAGATTATTTATTATTTTATTTGTTTATTTTATTGGAGTATAGTTGCTTTACAATGTTGTGTTAGTTTCTGCTGTACAACAAAGTGAATCAGCTATTTGTATATATATATCCCCTCCCTCTTGACCTCCCTCCCATCCCCCACATCCCGCTGATCTAGGTCATCACAGGGCACGGAGCTGAGCTCCCTGTGCTATACCGCAGGTTGCCACTAGCTATCCATTGCTGATGAAAACTTTTAAAATCAGGTGTTGGTAATTTAGGGTTGCTTTTTTTGTCGTATGGAATTTAGTTCAGTAATTCACCAGAAAGGCAGATTCCTGCTCTGCACTGTTTAAACTCATCTCTCTTATATGAGAATATATCCTTTACTTCTGGGGAAGGAATGTGGAAGAAGGGGTACTGGTAACAAGAAAAATATCAGCGTCTTAGGGCAGGGACCCTCATAACTACAGACTGTAGCACTGGGGATCTAGGGTCCAAGGAGAGACAAATTCAAGAGACTCATAGGTATGAAATACACAAGCAATGCCCAGAAAAAGGAGTAGGAACAATTGCTTCTGGATGTCCTGATAATATACCTTTTTTTTTTTTTTGGCTTATTTTGATTTGAGCTGCTGCCAAATTATTTTTATCTTCAGCCCTTCCAAACAGGAAACTAAGGCAACATTAGCTAAACATAATGGGGTGTGTATTGAAAACAAAGAGTCGATTTTATTCTTAAAGAAGAAACACATATTGGTTTCTCAAATCAGATCTATTGTTCCAGAAATGTTGTCAATAGCTATTCAAGAAGAAAGAAAATACTATGTATATATATCAGAAAGGAAGAAACAAAAGTATCTATTTTACAGATAGCATGATTACAGACCTAGAAATCTAAGGAAATTAACTAAAAATTTATGGAAATAATGAGTTTAGTTGCAGGACTGACTCCAAAAGATTTGTAGGTATCTGTGTATATCATGTATATATGTGTGTATTGTATTATATATGTATCAGTATATGTACTAATATATAACAAGGAAATAAAATTAAAATGGATTCTATTGCTGGTATTACAACAAAAAAGGATTAAATACATGGGAATGGATTTAACTTGTGGCAAGGTTTATTCAGAGAAATTATAGAGAGGGCTGTTAATAAATTGAGTGCTATACTTGCTGATTAAGAAAGTAAATATAATAGTATTTCCAAGTTTAAAATGTAGATTTATCAATTAAAGCCTCAACAAGTTAAAGTCCCTAACAAATGAAGAGAACAATTCCTCTGGTATAATAACAAGAATAATGCCACAGAATTTTATTTTAAACGTAATGATTACTGACTCACCCTACTGTATATTTTGCTTTACTAAATTTTAAAACATATTATAAAGTGGTAATTATAAAAGCAATAGAGCACTAAGTTAAAAAACATAATAAAGTTGTTGAATCAGAAAAAATAGAAATGTTAACAGATTAACTCAAACTCTGAGTTAATACGTGACAAATCAGAACTAGGACAGTGAGGGAAGGAATCGTTAATAAATACCATTAAGATAATTAGATATTAGTATGAAAAAGCATTTACTTATGCATACAGTAATTAAAAACAAAAATGGAATCAGATCAACTTTGGTGGATTTCTAAAATTCCTAAGTCTCCTTTGCTTGCTTGGTAAAATGGAACTCATAATACCTAGCTTGAAGGTACTTTTGAGGAGTAATTTAGATAATGTATGTAGAGTACTTACCATAGTGCCAGAACATAGTAAATAGTGTTATCATGAGTCAGAGCATTAAGTACATACTAGAACAAACAAACTAGTTAAATGACCTAGAAATACAAACAGGAAAACATGTTTATCCAAGTGGTGGAGAAGGAATAAATTTCTGACCATAGAGGCATGAAGGACATTATCAGAGACAAGATGGATGTACAAAAATTTAAAAAAGAAACAACTTTCAAACAAAATATATTATTGAGAATAAACATATATTATTGAGCTCCTGAGTGAGGTAGCTTTGGAAAGAGTATTGCCAAGCCAGAGAGGGGAGGGACTGAATTTCAGGATGGCCTGAAGACTCACTCTGTATTTGTCAAAAAGCCCTTCCAGGATGAGCCAAGAGCCTTCCCATGAGTTCAAAGGAACTCAAACCCAGCAAAGGTGGTCCCCCTCCCTATTCTGTCACCCTCTTTGGCTAGTTTGTCCAGAGCCCTGTGGTCCCTCCTTCTCCAGTTTGGGGTCCAAAGGAGCTTCATGTGGTCATGCTGGCACTGAGCCATTTCCCTCTCTTCACAGGGGCTGCTCACCTGGCTCAGCTCTGGTCAGTCCAGCTGCCCTTGCTAGCCGCCCCCAGCCTGCCCAATGGTCCAGTGTCCTCTATACCTTCTCACCCACCTGTTTAATTCTCATTTTCTCACTTTTCCCCCCTCTAGTAATCCCAAATTGCACGTCATTCCCATACTCCCACCCCAACCAATATACATTGTGTATTAGTCAGGGTTCTCCAGAGAAACAGAACCAATATTCAAAAGGGATTTTTAAATAAGGAATTAGCTCACACGATTATGGAGGCTGAGAAGTCCAGACCCAGAAGAACCCATGGCATAGTTCCAGTCCAAGTTCAAGCCTGAAGGCAGGGGAAGACCCATATCCCAGTTCCAAGACAGTAAGGTAGAGAGAGAGGATCCTTTCTCACTCAGTCCTTTATTCTATTCAGGCCTTCAATGGATTGGATGAGGCCCACTCACATTGGAGAAGGCGATCTGTTTTACTCGGTCTACCAATTCAGTGTTAATCCCATTGAGAAAACCCCTCACAAACATACCCAGAAATAATACTTAATCAAATATCTGGGTACCCCATGGCCCAGTCAAGTTCATACATGAAATTAACCATCGCACCTTTCAAATGTAGTTCATATTTCTAAGCTTTTGTGCAGGGACTGTTCCCCTTGTCTGGACCACTCTCCCCTTTTCCCTTCTTCATCTGTATAATTACTTTATCCTTTATGACTCAGGTAACTCCTCCAGGAAGTCTTCCTTGACACATCCTCACCGAAACAAAAGCCTCTCTTCCAAGCATCATAGCAGCCTGTGTGCTTCTCCCTGAGTAGGTTGCAAATTCTTTGTGGCCCAGAGACAGTCAAAGCTCTTAGCCGTCTCGGTTCCTAGCACAGTGCCTGCCTCACAGCAGTCCTAAGAAAGGTCTGTACCATCTGCTGCTCTCTACCCCGCTGAAGACTACTAATTGTTGTTTTTTTTTAATAAGTTTATTTATTTATTTTTGGCTGCATTGGGTCTTTGTTGCTACATGCAGGCTTTTCTCTAGTTGTGGCAAGCAGGGGCTACTCTTTGTTGTGGTGCACGGGCTTCTCATTGTGGTGGCGTCTCTTGTTGTGGAGCACAGGCTCTAGGCGCGTGGTCTTCAGTAATTGTGGCACAGGGCTCCTCCTCGCAGGCTCTAGAGAGCAGGCTCAGTAGTTGTGGCACACGTGCTTAGTTGTTCCGTGGCATGTGGAATCTTCCCGGACCAGGGCTTGAACCCATGTCCCCTGCATTGGCAGGCGGATTCTTAACCACTGCACCGTCACTAATTTTGACATCACTGTTTGTCTCACTGAAGCTGCTCATACTAATTTCTATATGGCTCTCAGCCCTGACTACATGCTGGGATGTCCTGGGGAACTTGTAAAAAAACCAGGGTCCAGGCCCCACCCAAGGCTGAATGAATGGGAATCTCTGGGCTGGGCCCAATTATCAGGATTTTTTCAAAGCTCCCCAGATTGATTTGCCTGTGCAACCAGGATTGAGAACCATCAATTTAGGACAGTGTTCAGACCCCAACTAAGGGATGATCTTAATTCTGTGTCTGACTAGGCAGATGGGGACACGAAACCCTGCTGATATGGTGCTATCCAGAGCTTAGGGGAGACAGGAAGCATCTCTGCTGCCTCTCAGGGCATCCCCACCACACACACCCCTCCCCACTCCCCACACCCCCATCACCATGAGGCTGAGTACTCAGCGTTCTCACTTTCACATCTTCTTGGAGGGTAGCTGTTGAAGCCCTTTCTCTGGGAACTGCCTTAGCAATTCCCATGCACCCACATCACTTGTTTGCCTTAAGCCTAATTGGAGGGATGGAGCTTCATTGGGCGTTACAGCACTTTGATCCTCAGGTGCTCCCTTTAGAGTCGAAGGGTGGCAGGATATTAATGGGACAATCCAACGTAAGCCTGACTTATGTACAATTTTAGGGGCCCTCTTTAAGAAAAAGAATACAAAATTACAAATCACAAAATTGCGAGGGGTTTCCCAAAGTTTTGGAAAGGGCCAGTGCAAGTACCACACCCTGAATTTAAGCTTCAGAGGAGATCTGCTTCTGAGAAGCATAACTACCACTTACTGTGTCAATACGTACCAGAGACTTTCCTATGGAGCTCTCCTTACAACAAACAAGCAAGGATGTGTTATCCTCATTTTACAAGTGAGGAAACTCTGGTTCAAAAAGTTTTGTTACTCATCCCAGGTCACACACGTGGCACTAGAATTCCATCCGGTTCTGGCTGGTTCTGGAACCCAGACTCTTTCCAGTACACCTGCAGATCTCAACATCTACAAAAGCTGGGTGCCTTCTGGGGGGCCTGGGTTTATTATAAAAGGCAGGCAAATCCACTACAGGCAAATCTTTTAAAATGTCCATGCATGTCTGTTTCATAAACTACATATGATCACAGTAGCATATGTGTGGGATTATAAATAAGTGTATATTGCATGGAATACTAGTTAAAGAGCATAGATTCCAGGGAAGACTGCCTGGGTTAAAATCTTAGGTTTGCCTCTGTGTGTCCTTGGGTAAGAATCCTTTTTGTGTATCAGTTTCCTCATCTGTAAAACAGAGATAATAATACCTACCGCACAGGGCTGTTGTGAGAACTAAATACATGAGGAATATTTATTTATTATTAAATTTATTTATTTGTTTATTTATTTTATTTTTGGCTGCATTGGGTCTTCACTGCAGCATGCAGTTTTCTCACTGCGGCTGCCTCCCCCACTGCGGAGCACGGGATCCAGGCGCACAGGCCTCAGCAGCTGTGGCATGCGGGCTCAGCAGTTGTGGCTCACGGGCTCCAGAGCGCAGGCTCAACAGCTGTGGCCCCCCGGGCTCAGCCGCTCCACAGAGCATGAGATCCTCCCGGACCAGGGATCAAACCCGTGTCCCCTGCATTGGCAGGCGGACCCCCAACCACTGCGCCATCAGGGAAGCCCCTATATGAGGAATATTTAGAACAGTGCCCTGCAACAGTAAGGGCTGTGCAAGTTTTCTCTATGATAAAGACAAAGGTAATTATCATGCATATATTAAGTGACACTAAGGGCGCATTCTCTCCCTCACTCTCTTGCTCTCTCCTTACTCTTTTAACCAAAAGAGGTGTGATCTTAAAAGTTTGGCAACTACTGCTTTATTTTACTCTTTTGGAGGCAAAGAAACAAATGACTCTGGGCATCAGAGTAAAATCCCTCCCGAACTGCCTCCTCCAACTGAAGTCGGCCTCCAGCCTTGGGATCCGCCAAATTGCCTAACTCCTCAAGCGTTAAAAGAGGGCGCTAATATGCTAGGATTATTTCTCTTGTGCTGTCCTCTGGCCCAGCCCTGTCCAGGAGTTGGAGACAAACTGCTACACAGTGGTTCACCCTCTGATAACTGGGGGATGGAGAGACCAAGAAACAAGGCTCCACTGACAGCGGCTTCCCACTCCCTCCAAGGAAGAAGAAAGGGGTCTGTGTGCTGAGGCAGCTCCCTTGCCAGGAGCCCGGCAGAGCAGCTGCTGAGCCCTGGCCCTGAGCTCCCGCTTCCCCCATCTCCAGGCTGAGGTGCCAGGGAGTGGGAACATCAGCTGCAGTGAAAAGAAGAAAGAAGTGCATTGAGTTGTGCTCCTGCTGCCTGCTTTCCTTTCCTCTTTCACCCTTTCCAGTGACAATCGCATAGTCTGTATCGGCTCCTCTATCTCTCCTGTCTCCCTGGATGTTGCCATCCCAGATTCCTGTCTTCCTAAAGGGAAGTCCCAGAAGACCTTTCTGAAGTTCCAACCCCCACTCCAGGCTCCTCTCCTTTCCCTTCCCATCTGCCTCTCACGTGCTCAGACTGACTTATAATTTATGCAAATAAACGTAGATGATTATGTAAATGATGCCTTCCCTTTTCTTATCCCAATTCTGGTAACACTAGGAGAAAGTAACGATAATGATTAAATCCTGCCATTTGCAACAACATGGATAAAAATTGAGGGCATTATGCTAAGTGAAATAAATCAGGCGCAGAAATACTATATATATGATCTCACTTATACGTGGAGTCTAAACAAACCAAACTTGTAGATACAGTAGATTGGTGGTCACTGGAGGCTGGGGGGGAAGGAGGGTGATGAGTGAAGGTGGTCAAAGGGTACAAACTTAGAGTTGAATACATTCTGGGCATCTAATGTATAGCATGGTAACTAAAGTTAACAATACTATTTTGTTTTGCTGAGAGAGTACCTCTTATCTGTTTTCAACCCACACACACTCACACACACACACAAAGTAACTAAGTGAGGTGACGGTTGTGTGAATTAACCTTATGGTAGTCATTTCCCAGTATGTACTTATATCAAGTCATCCCGTACACCTCAAACTTACACACTGTTGTATGCCAATTATATCTCAATAAACCTGGGAAGACAACAGTAACTAAAAGATAGAAAATAGAATCAACGTGTAAAAGGTAAAGAGGCTGAAATTTAATCTAGAAAAGAAAATGCAATGGCTTTTTCACAGCAAGATTCAATTTCCACAGAGGATAAAATAAAAGAAGACTTTGACCCTCAAATTTCCATTAAAGCTTCAAATCTATAGCAGATTGGAGAGTCTGAGTCCCTATATCCATTAGGTTTTCCCATTGAAATTAGGGGCTCTTAGGAAGTGGTCAAAAGGGCTAATTGCTATATTATACCAATAGCTCATGCTACTATATTGGAATACAGCTTATATTACACACTGGAAAAAACACTGATTTTTCTGTCTTATAGACCAAATCTCTTCACAGAAAGAACCATAAATCCAACTGTTGAATTACTATTTTTAACACTCTTCTCATATGTGTAAGAATTAATAAAGCTGGCTTTTCATGAACCACATAAGAATAAGCATCTGGGTTTTTTAATTGAAAGGGTATTACAATACTCATTTTGGTAGACTGAACAAGATCTACAAGAAAATTATGTACATCTTATGTAATTCTTTTAAGTTTGAGAAAGGTAATTGGAAGCCAACTACATGATGATCGCTGGAAATCTAATAATATCAAATGCTGTTATGGCTGAAATTCTCTCTCCAATTTCCACCTACTCAGATTGCCTATTATTTATAAAACTGACCCACATCACATCTACACACAAGCTCTAGGAGCCCACAGAACATTTTGTTGAAAGTTTTAAAAACACATCTTATGACAGAACTATCGTTAAACATATGAATGATATTCTATTGCTTGGTTAAAATTGTATGTCTAAATTGGAATTTTTAAGAAAACTTCTTAGCAGCACCATCTAGTGGGGAGTGTAGCAAAAATCCTACTCTCAATATATCCAGTTCATGGAATGATTTATTTAAAGTTTAACTCATTAATTTTGTTCCATTTTCTGACATAGAGTCTAAATTATGAGATATTACTGAGGACCAGTTGAATAACTGAAAATACAGAAGTAGAGCAAAACTTAGATTTTCTGCAACAGTTCAGATTTCAAATTTTCATACATTCTAATAACAAATATTTTTGAATTTTATAATTATGTAATGTTATTGTCTTAAATAAAAGTTTAAATTGTACAAAATGTCATTTTATTTTTAGTTCTATGTAAGTATTTTTTAATGCAAATCACAAATTAGGAAAAATTTTATTGGATCATGCATTCTGTAGTTACAGGTGGGTAGACAAGTCATAAGTCAGGTTACCAATGGAAATTTAGTTTTTATACCACCTTACATTAAACCGTGCTAGACAGTTTTAAACAGACAATCATTAGATGAGCAATCGTTCTACAACTTTCCTTCAGTGTTCCTAGGATAGCCTGGGCTAATCTCTAGCATGCAGAGCATGAGGTATAATATTTCAGAATGGCAAGCCTCAGACAAGGGGTAAATTAAGATTTTTACTTCTTCAATAATTACAGTTGACCCTTGAACAACACACTTTTCAACTGTGCGGGTCCAATAAACATATTGGAAAAATTTTTGGAGATTTGCAACAATTTGAAACAATTCACAAACGAACCACGTACCTAGAAATATTGAACAATTTAAGAAAAAGGTATATAAGAAATACATAAAATATATGTAGATACTAGTCTAGCCTAACATAGGCATAAGGTGAGTGATATTTAATATAAAATTAATAATGTGTTAGTTTTCTGTTATATAACTTTGCTTTCAAAGAATTACATTACTGTACAGTATGCCTCTCTCTGGTAATTGGGTAAACTGTGTATCACCCTACCATCACAGGTAAGTGGATTCTCTTAATGCAACAATGTTTCCAATACTGTATTATGAATATGACTGTAACACTCTATGCCATAAAAATTTCATAACAATTCATTCATTAACATATAGGCTAGGCTACCATAAAGCAATAATACTGCTGCTGCTTTGTTATTGATGCATGAATCGTTATACCTGTAAATAAATACAAATTTCTTTTTCACATTATCTTTTCATTTTTGACATCTAGTGTTAGTAATAAGGATAACAGCTACCATGTTCTGTATTGTATAAGACAATATTGATGTAGGTACTGACAGACAGATGATTCATCTTGTAAACAGACAACATAAACTAACTGTATTCATAAATACAGTACAGCCTGTAAATGTATTTTCTCCTCCTTATGATTTTCTTAATAACATTTTCTTTTCTCTAGCTCACTTTACTGTAAGAACACAGAATGTAATACATATAACATACAAAGCATGTGTTAATTGATGGTTTCTGTTTAGGGCTTCCTGTCAACAGTAGGCTATCAGTTGCTAAGTTTTGGAGGACACAAAAGTTATACATGGATTTCAGCTGCACAGGGGGTCAGCACCCCTAACCCCCACATTATTCAAGGGTCAACTGGTATATTGAGCATCACCTATGTACCAGGCACTGGTCTAGGTTCCAATTAGAACAACGAACAAAACACCCAAAATGCCTACTTTCAAGAAACTTACATCAGGGGAAGGGCCATAGAAAATAAGCAAATAAACAAACATATAATATGTCAGACAGTAATTGTGCTATGGAGAAAATGCAGGATCAAGGAGATAGGGAGTAACAAGGAAGGGGATGGTTGCTCTTGTATGTGAGATAGTCAGAAGGACCTTCTAACAAGGTGACATTGAAACAGAAGGTAAAAAAGGGAGAAAGCAAGCTATGCAGATAGCTGAGGGCCATGAGTTTCAGGTAGACAGAACAGGACTTGCAAAGGCCCTGGGGTGAGAGATTACTTGGCATATTCAGAGAACACCAAGGAGGTTGGCTGGGGCAGAATGATCTAAACAGAGAAATAGGGGCTGAAGTCAGAGAGGTAGTGGGACTACATAATGTAGGGCCTCGTGGCATTGTAAAGAATCTCGTTTTTATTCTAAATGATGTGGGAAGCCATGGAGCTTTTGAATAGAACAGCTGTTCTTGGTGTTGTGTGGATAAGACCACAGTACAACAAGGAGGGAAGCAGGGAGTCCCATTAGGATGCTTTTGCCTCGAGTGAGAGAGAACTTAGACCCAGCCGATAGCAGAGGAGGCAGTGATAAGTAGTAGGATTCTGGATTCATTTGCAGGTAGAACCACCAAGATTTGCTGATGGATTAGATGTGGAGAGTGAGATAAAGAGTCAAGGATGACGCTAAGATTTATGTCCTGAACAACTGGCAGGAAGGAATGGGGTAGGCTGCAGGAGAAGCCTGTATTTTCGGGGCTGGCAAATATTAAGAGCTTGATTTTGAACATGTTAAGATTCAGATCTCCATTAAACATCCAAATGTAGATGTCAAGTAGACAGTCAAACAGGGGAGAGGTGCAGGCTGAAGGTGTGACTTTAGGAGTTTTCGGTGTGTAGAGGATATTCAAAGCCTTGAAGCTAAATGAGATCACCAAGAGAGTAGGTGTACATAGACAAAAGAAGAGGTTTAAAGACTATGCCCTGGGACTTTCCAACATTTATTGGTGAGGGAGAAAGAGAACCAGCAGTGGAAACTAAGAAGGAGGCTAGTGAGGTGGAGGAAATCAACAAAGGTGGTACCCTTGGATCAGATGAAGCAAGCTTTTTAAGGAAGAGGGAATGATTGATGAATCAAGTAGGATGAGAATCAGGAATTGACCATCAGATTCAGCAATAAAATAGCCACTGGTGACCTTGACAAAGGCATTATTGGTGGGGTGGTGGGGATACAAGTCCGATTGAAATAGGTTCAAGAGAGAATGAGAGGGAAGCAATGGGAAACAGTGAGAATAATCAGTATAGATGTTTGCTATGAAGGAAAGAAGTGAAAAGCGCTGGTAGCTGGAAGGGGAGACAGGATCAAGACTTTTTGAGAGAGAAGTTTTTTCTTTTTTTAATTTATTTTTGGCTACGTTGTGTCTTCGTTGCTGCCCTCGGGCTTTCTCTACTTGCAGCGAGCAGGGGCTACTCTTCTTTGCAGTGCCTGGGCTTCTCATTGTGGTGGGTTCTCTTGTCGTGGAGCACAGGCTCTAGGCATGGGGCTTCAGTAGTTGCGGCATGTGGGCTCAGTAGTCATGGCTCGCGGGCTCTAGAGTGCAGGCTCAGTAGCTGTGGTGCATGGGCTTAGTTGCTCCGAGGCATGTGGGATCTTCCCGGACCAGGGCTCGAACCCGTGTCCCCTGCATTGGCAGGCAGATTCTTAACCACTGCGCCACCAGGGAAGCCCAGAAATTTTTTCTAAACAAGAATTTTTTTAAGATGGAAGACATTACACAGTGTTTACATGCTGGTTGGAAAGAAGCCATACAAAGAGAGGAGATGATGAAGCAGAAGGAAGAGGAGAGGCTCCCTGGGGTGGTGCATTTGAGTAGGTGAAAGGGGATGGTATAAGAGCATAGTGGGGGAGTTGGGGGTTGAAAGGCACACAGATAGTTGGTTCACAGAAATAGGAGGGACAGCAGGATATATGAGCTCAGATGCAGGGGAGTGGATAGATGTGTTGGTGGGTACTTGTGGCAGGTCTCTTCTGATTGCTTCCATTTTTTTCTGTAAAGGAAGCAAGGGCATCAGCAGAGAAGGGGGACAGAGAAGGAGGCGATGGAATTCAGGAAAAGAGGGGGTATGAAATAGTCATGTAGAAGAGTGGGGAAACGAATGGCCTGGGGAAGTGTTCTGTATAATAATAGTATAGCCTCCTTGAGGTTAGTGGGCTTTAATTGTTTAGTGACCATTTCCTTCACAGAAGTCCAGTAGTAATATTCTACGTTATTCATTTGGCACATAACACATGTTACATCCTGTTTTCATTTATCTGTTTTTGAGAGTCCTACCTCTCTTTTTCTTCTAATTATACCTCACATGTTTCCAAAAAGGGGCTGAGACAATTTACATACAATAAAGAATTATTTTAAATGACATAAATGAGGGCTTCAGAAAAAAAAAAAAAAAGTGTGGGCCAGTGCTGCTGACTGTGTGGGGTGGTCTATTTCTCAGGTGCAAAGTTATCAAGTCCACAGGGTTAATATACTAAACCCACATCTTCCAATCTGGCCTCTACCAATAAGAAAGGTGGTATTTGACCCCCACAATTACTTTTTATTTTATTTCTCGATTATTCAGAAGCTGGCTAGTGAAGCCACTCATTGGAGACTCTCTTTAAGACTTTAAGAATTTAGGCCACAAAGACGAAGGAATGTTCAGAGAACATTTAAGAATAGAGGATATTTTGCTGATGGAAACCGTGATTTCTAGAGGACTCAAGGGAAGAATTTAGAAAGCTGAGGAAGACAAGGCATCAGATTAGGAGATATACAGAGCTGTATAGGGATGAGAGTCCAGGTGATGAGGGGTGGCTGGGAGTTTGGGGCTTCTTGTAGTGAATGACCAAAGCAGGGACAAGGTGTGAGGAGAGTGATATGGAAGGTCGACAAGGCAGAAGCTGTGTACTGGACGCTGTGGTGCACGGTCCAGGTTCCCCCTTTCAGTACCAAGGCACTTAATCTCTCAGCTGCTGGGAGAAGCCAAGGACCGGAGTTCCCCCAAGGATATTCACCTTGGCTGAAGGTAGATGCCTTGTCCAAGGCCATGCCTCCCTCCCTGGGGGCAACCCACACCCAAAAAGGTGAAAGTACAAAGGCCAAACACCCCTGCCTCAATTCAGGACATCTCTGAAGGGCTGTCTGAGCCTCAGAGCTCCCCAAAGATCTACTGAAGCTTCTGCTACATCTGCCTCACAGTTCAACTCCTCCTTTTGCTCCTTCTTGCTTTCTCCACTCCCTTACAGGTGTTATACCCAGGAGCATTCACCAGTAGACTTCCTGCATGGAAATCTCTATTTCAGAATCTCTTTCCTGGGAAACTTGCTCTATGCCAATTGCTAACAGAAGTGGTCCTAGGAAGCAAAATCTGAAATGGGATTTTAGAGCTGGATTATAAACCAGCCAACTGGCAATGAAAATGTCATCTGGTGGTAAGTGGAGTATTGAAAGCACCTAGCATGCCGTAACTGCACAAAAGTTAAAACTTTCATCAGTGGAGAAGTTGGGATGGGATATCCACAGAAGGTAATGAGGGGATTTTTCAGGCCTTTAAGAGGTTACAGAAAGTTGTAATGGATTCAGAGGGCTGTTGCTGGGGACTATTCCTGTCCTGGAGAAATACAATAAAAGGTGTGAAGGTGATTAACTACCAATCTAAGACAAACTGTGATTTTCAGAGGGCTTCCCTGGAAGCATATAAGACAGATTTATCTCCTGTAGTCACAGGATAGAAAAAGCAGAGGTCAGGCCCAGGATTTAATTATGAGGGAAATGGAGTTTCAGAGAAGGGTGAATTCTCATGGCAATTCTGCTTTGCCAAAGTTAAGGCTTTGATTGAGAAGAAATGGGACCCTGCGACTGGCAATGGGGACATCTGGGTCAGTGAATTTGAAAATATCAAATTCTGAGTTCCCCTGAATACTTTGCGCCTGCAGAGGAGGCCGGCCCCTCCTTCCTAAAGACTTGCGTTTCATCCTTGCTCAAAGACAATTCAGGGGCTTCTGTTATGCAAGACACACACTCAGCTCGTGAAATAACTCCCCTCCTGGGCATCAGAACAATAACTAGAGTTAAGTCACAAAATAACCCATTTAGGGGAGTGTTAAGACTAAGGGAAGAAAGGGTTTATATCCTCAAGGAGGTATAGAATCCAGCCAAGAGGTGTTGGCAGAAGCTGGGAGACTATGTTTGGGAGTGTATCCTGAGGGTGCTGGATCAAGAGGGGCAGAACATGAACTTTGGTAGAGTGAGTTTACTGATGTGGAAACCTTTTCCATGATACAGGATTTAATGCCCAGGCAGGCTCTAGGACACACATTGCTAACACAGTGCTAGGTTGGCTCTTGGAGGCTTGGAGAAAGTGATGGCACACACGTAGTGAAGTAGATGTACTGAACTGCCATGGCAGGTGGTGGAAGAAGGAAAAAAAAAGACTCAGAGAGGTGGCTTGAGTGGGCAGTGGCAATGGCTTGGGTGGTTGGTCAGGGACCAAAAGGAGAAATATTGGAAGATAGGAGACAGCAAAAACTGGGGAATTGAGGGATGCACTGATGGAAGTGGGCACAAAGTGTGAAGAGCTGTGCATGACATGTTAATTCCATCCAGGAAACATCTACCACAGAAGATGAATTAAACAACCAAGTAGACAGAGTGACCAGGCTAGCAGACATCAACCAGCCACTATCATTACTCACATTAGTGCTGCTGGTATAAGTGGCCCACGACAGAGAAGGCTTGGTTGTAGGGATGAAGCTATGCATGAGCCCAACAGAATGGACGCACACTCATCAGGGCTGATCTAATTGCTGAATGTACAACTTGCCCCAAGTTGCCATGGCGAGACCAACAAACCACTTGGTGGTAAGCCAACTACATCAATATTCTTTAGTCAGCAGGTCAGTGATTCATCTTGACTGGAATTGACACATATTCCAGGGTTTTCCTTTCCTGACTGCAGGGCTTCCTTTTCCAAGGACTTCAAGAGGATCTGAGCCAGTAAAGTAAGAACTCACATAATATTGCATCAGACCAAAGGACATGCTTTAAAACAAATGTGGTACAGAGGTAGACATATGACCATGGATTCCCTGTTCTGAACAGATACTACACCACCCAGAAGCTACTAGCCTTCCTTATAGAATAATGGAATATCTCTTAGAAGGTATTACTGAGGTTCCAGCTTGGAGATTATATCCTGTGAGAATGGAGTACCATCCTCCAGGATGCAGTTCACATCCTGAATCAATAACTTTATATGGTGCTATGTCCCTAACAGGTAAAATACAAGGTTATAGGAACCAAAGACTGAAAGTAGGAGTGGCCCCATTTATCATCACGGCCAGTGACCCACTTGGAGAGTTTTGTTTCCTGTACCAGAAATTAACACCCTGAGATCTAGAAGACATGGTTCCTAGAAGGGAAATGCTTCTGCCAGAAACACAGTAAGATCATTTTAAATCTATATGTGCCCATTCAGTCACTCCTGGCTTTTTGTGTCAAGGAAAGGAGTCCCCCCACTGGCTGGGTATTTGACCCCAATCACAGGAGGAGGCAGGACTATAGATAAAACATGAGCAGGGCTACAGAGAAAACTTGACCAACATAATTAGCAAGCTCGACCTTAGAATAGCATCCTAGATTCATCAAACAGAGAATGCACATTCTTTTCTAGCACACACAGCTGTTTATAAAAACTGATAACATGTGAAATCAGAAGAAGTCTATTACACATATACAAAAGAGTTGATAGCATATGGATCAATGGTTTCCAAACATCTTTGATCATGTACCTGCAGTGTTGCAGTTTCCCTGGGAAGCCCACTCTGAGACGGAGATGAGTGTGCAGATTGTTTAGGGAGGGCTCTTGGGACTAACACCTGTGAAGGAGAAGGGAGAAAGCAGGAATGAGCAGAGAGAGAAGTTCAGCTGCAATTGGATACCAACGAAGGCTCCAGCTCAATGTCCTTGGGAGCTCGAGAGCTATGTCAGCCCTTCAGAGTTGGGGCAAGAAGATCAGGTGCTTACACTCCTGAGTTGAGCAATCATTGAATACCAGCTATTTTTTAAAATTAATTTTTATTGGAGTATAGTTGCTTTACAATGTTGTGTGAGTTTCTACTGCACAGGAAAGTGAATCAGCTATATGGATACATATATTCCCCTCTTTTTTGGATTTCCTTCCCACTTAGGTCACCGCAGAGCACTGAGTAAAGTTCCCTGTGCTATACAGTAGGTTCTCATTAGTTATCTATTTTATACATAGTATCAATAGTGTATACATGTCAATCCCAGTCTCTCAATTCATCCCCCACAACAAGCTATTTTTGGAAAAAGTTGTGACCTTGAGCCAGGCAATCCCGAAAGAAGGCCATTTTCTGGTAACACTCCTACCAACTCGGAGAATAAAATTTTCATTCCTAAAAGAGGATCTGGGTAGCACATCACATAAATTTTGAGTATACATCTCTAATACATAATAATAGGATGTTTATAAATTATATACTTTTACTATTATATTGACATATATGACATTTTAAACACAATAACATAGAAGTTTATAAAGAGTGAGATAGTGATGAACTAAACAATGTATTAAAACATTTTGCATAGGTGATGGTTTCATACTGCTATTCACTAAGATAAGACACAATACCCACTTAGGACAGGCAGACTTCATCATGAATGGTAGGTTGTAAGTCAATATTTCTAATAATCTTCTTGATAATTTCAATTTTTTGGCCAACTTCTTACCTGATCTGACTCCTTTGCTTGCATTATTTGTGTTATCTTCAACTGTTCTTTCTTTCAAAGATTATTTTTAAGGGTGCTTTCTTTGAAGGAATCTTTTGTGAGGGTTAATTTAGTTAAATTAAATAATTTAGTCTAAATACCCACTTAGCCCAGCATACATAATTTGCAATATTTCTCAATATGCTGAAAGCAAATGTAAGAGGGAGGATGCCACTGTCAACCTCTCTACATTTTGGAACTCGCCCTCTTCCCTCACGACACTCCATTCCTGACATGTGGCTGTCTGAGACACAACCTGGTGAGGACAGCAGTGTTCTTATCTACATGAAATATTTATAAAGATTAATCTCTCTCTCTTTTTTTTTTTTTTGGGTGGTACGCGGGCCTCTCACTGCTGTGGCCTCTCCCGACACGGAGCACAGGCTCCGGATGCACAGGCCCAGCGGCCATGGCTCACGGGCCTCGTTGCTCCACGGCATGTGGGATCTTCCCGGACCGGGGCATGAACCCGTGTCCCCTGCATCGGCAGGCGGACTCTCAACCACTGCGCCACCAGGGAAGCCCAGGGGCACCCCATTTTAGAGATCTCTGATCTAGTGAGCAGGTTTGTGCACCCCAGATCCAGCACCTCCCTTTTGGTCAGTGCTGAGAGATATTGCTTCTTGAATTACTCCTCTTTCCATCTTTCCTTCTGATAGCACATACTTTGTTAGTGTTTTTATCTCTAATCAGGTAGGAGTCAATTTGAGGTTTAAGTAGGCCTGTGAGACTGTTTCCTACTAAGTCGATTTAATCCTTTCTGCTATCCCTTTGTCCTTGTGGTCTAGTTTTTAAATTATGTTCAGGTTCTTGGTGGTGTCTCCATGAATTGCCTACAACAATTATATGTGAAACATAACATACAAGTTTATTAGCAATTCAACATCAAGTTGAAAAAGACATCACACTGGCAAAAAAATGTTTTTCTTAAAACAAGAAATCCTGTTTAATGAGATTAGATTCTCAAAGCTGCCTGTGTGTCAGAATGACCTATGGCACTGAGAAAAACAGAAACAAAACAAAACAAAACCCACTCATCCTTGGACCCCACCTGCATTACTTAGGGTCAGCTGCGAGGAATTAAAGAACTACAAAAACAGGGTCTTACCCATAATGGGAGTTGATTTCTCTCTCACACAAATGACTGTTGGAAGGCAGAGTAGCAACTCTGCTCCATGAGGTCTTGGGGGACCAAGCTCTTTGCAGCCTTCCTTTCTGCTAATCCCTAGGGAATTTTGTCCTTGTGGTCCAGTATAGTGGGTTGACCTCCAGCCTTCACATCTATGTTCCAGGCAGCAAGATGGAGGAAGGGGGAAAAAAAGAAACTGGAAAAGGATGCATATCATCTGATCCTTAAGGTAGTTTCCCAAAATCTGCCATGTGACACTGCCACTTACATCCTATTGTCTGGATCTCAGTCACATGTTCACAACTGGATGCAAGAGAAGCTGACAATAATACTATTTATTCTGAACAACCAAATACTCAGCTAAAAATTGAGAAGTTTATTGCTAGAGAAGAGAAACTTTGGGAGACAGCCAACAGTCTCTGCCAAAACTTACAAATCAGCGATTCTTTAGGCCTTGGCGGTCTTCAGGAATCCAAGTGCACTTATGATTTGGTTGGAGAAGGTTTTGCTGTACCCCATCCTAAGGATCTCATATTATGTCCAGAATTAGCAACTGCTTCTGTGCTCTCTTAGAGAAGGTGGAAAGATGGACACAAGGTCGATTGCATCAGCTCTGTGCCTATCATTTTATCAGATGCTTTCAGGCATCACTCAGCTAGGCTATTTTAGGTTTGGTGAAAGAGAACAAATAAATATTACAATTAAAATACCCTGGAATTCTTTTGACAAGAATTAAAAGCCCTGTTCATCTCTCTCACGTTCCTCTTTCTCAGGGTGCTAGAAAAAAAAATACTAAGAAGAACAGACAAGACGTACAGTTGAACCTTGAACAAGGCTGGGGTTAGGGGTATTGACCCTTCTCCCAGTCTAAAAATCCATCTATAATTTATAGTGGGCCCTCCATATACATGGTTCCTCAGTATCTATGGTTCCCCTGTAACAGCAGATTCAATCAACTGTGAATGGTGTAGTACAAAAGTATTTACCATTGAAAAAATGGAATTTTTCAAACCTGAGCTGTTCAAGGGTCAAATGTAATCTTTTCTAAAAATTTGGTCCACTGGAGACACCAATCTAAATGGAGACTTTCCCTCTACTTTTGTCAACTTTGTTTAGAGAGATACTTACAGCAATAAAGAGAAGAAACTGTTTTGGGGCTTGAAACCTCTACACGGCGTGCCCTGGAAACAATACTGGGTGTTGCACAACTCTACAGGGTACTGTTCACGTTATTTCTATGTGAACGGCAGTCCCTTGGAGCAGGGTATAAATGGTGTCCCTCAGAGTTGTGTAAGGTTGCTGTCCTGCAGGGAAGCAGTGTAACTTGTCTGTTAATATCGAAATACACGTAAACTGGCAAAATAATCATGTGGCATTGACAGTCCCAAGAAGAGTCAAAAACTATTCTGTTCTTGAAGAAAGCTGTTTCTAAACATAGTCCAGAGAACTTGATTTATATTAATTTCATCAATGGCTACCAAGAGGGTTCAGCTAATCTAGTGAATCTGCAACATTTCTGAATTTCTAGGTGTCTATTCTAAAGACAAGTGTAAGACCCTAGAAATTTCAGGTTTCTACAGTGCTGTGGAATATGATTTGCGTGCACATTTCTGTCACATCATTAATCAGGGGAGTTTAGGATCCCTCACTTTCTTTCTTGCGAGCACACCTGTTCCTGCTGGAAATGAATAAGTAGATAGCAACCACAGCTGCACGGTGGCTTTCCTGATTTAAGGAACATAATTAGTCTCATCTTTAAAGCTGGAGTATTATGTCAAAGCTTCAAGGGTGCCTCTAATATGTAGCTCTTGTCAGAGTCAATTACCATTAGAACATATTTTTAACATGTCATTTAGAATGTGTTTTTTTAAAAAAAGATAGTTTTAAAATTATTAACAAAAACAAAATAAGTCTTTAAGCAAGTGCATTTTCAATAACGGGATGGGATATCCTGGAAAGGTTTCTTCATATTAGCCACTGCTGTTTATGGGACCCAACAGTTTGAATCAGTCTTGCCTCCTTTGACACAAAATAAGGATAATTGAACTCATGCTTCTTCTTCCCATTTTATATCAATATATAAAGTATTGGTCCTTAACATTTATTGGGTCATAGACATGTCAGAGAATACAATGTAAGATATGGCACGTTTTCTAAGCAATGCACTCAGATACATATACACAAATGTTAGCACAAAGTTTCAGGGATTATTGACTCAAAATCTATTCATAGACACTCTAGTTTCAAAACCCCAATCTAAAGGAGAATGTAGGATGAAAATAAGTTTTAAGAACTCAAAAAAAAAGAGAACTCAAAATTGAAATCTACTCAAGGTCTAAAGAAGAAAAAGTTGATGTGTGTACGAATTTGAAATAAGTTTACATTAATTTGAAACTAAGACACTTTGGAGACAGAGTTACTATTTTCAGGAATTTTTTTCTATTGATGTCTTTAATTTCAAGGACCAATTTATATAAAATCCAGCAATACACATCTCAAAAATTATTCTAAATTGAACTACAACTCAAAGCACACTCTAGAAGTTTTTTTGGTTTGTTTTGTACAATGGAAAACTTATGCTATATTCCTTCAAGATTTCTCTATCAGAACTTTTGGTAATTTTGTTTGGGTTCACTGGTGAAAATATTGTAAAAAAAACCCAGTTCATTTACATCATCCTGAAGGACAATAACCTAAGCCCATTTGTTTGTTTGTTTACTTATTTATTAACTGTATTAAGATATAATTCACATACCATACAGTTCACACATTTAAGGTATACAAGTCAATGGTTTTTAGCAGATTTACAGAGTTATGCAACCATCACCACAATAATTTCAGAACATTTTCATCAACCCAGAAAGAAACCTTGTACCCATTAACAACCACTCCCTATTCCCCACCCCCAATCATTCCAGCCTTAGGCAAGCTGTAATCTGCTTTCTATCTCAATAGATTTGCCTATTTTTTCACTTAGCATAATATTTTCAAGGTTCATCATGTTGTAGCATGTATTAGCACTTCATTTCTTTTTATGACTAAATAATATCCTATTGTACGGCTATTCTACATTTTATTTATCCATTCATCAGTTGATGGACATTTGGGTTGTTTCCAATGTGGGGCTATTATGAATAATTCTGCTATAAACATTTGTGTACAAGTTTTTGTGTTGACTAGCCCCTCAACATTTAACCATACAAGGCAAAAAGTAAAAAGAGTTCTTATAACAAAATTAAACAAAATTTGTTTTACAATAATTTTAGACTTGCTAAGATTTCATACCCAACATCACAAAGGCATATCATGACCGGGAAATGCATCATGACTTTATCACAGAATTAGACGAGGTTAGATCCCTGAGATCTCTTCTTACACTAAGTCAACAACTTAACTACTTTCCATTACTTCTGTCTGACTAGAAGAGTAAATAAAGACCAGGTTGTGGACATCCAGTGGTCTTGAGGAAATTATCATAAAATGTTACTGAGCCTCTTGCAAGCAGCAAGGACAACTGTGCACATGGGCCTTGGACAGAAGTGTTATATTGAGCATGACTTGCCAAGCTATCCTGACCTCCCTATTCTGGTCTGAAGTATGTGGTTTCCTCACCAACTCTCAATTGTGTTTTGCCTAAACTTCAACACTGTTCTGCCATTGATACTCTGCCTCTGACTACTGCCTCTGCCTCTCCCTTGGCAGCTTTCCAAGCTCACTCATAGAGACCCTCACTGCTGACTCTACCCTGCCAACCATCTTCACTCCACCTCTGAGACTGAAGTGAAATGTATCATAGGCTTCCTTGCTGGATTAATGCCCCTCTGGACTCTAGGTCTGTCAAGTGCTGTGCAAGATGCTCAGGGGTGCATGGTGAGTGTCTGTTGAATGAAGGGTCCATAAGATTTCCTATCAGTGCTACGTGTGTGAGGTTGAAAGGGCTCAAATGAATTTATACACGTATCAGTGAATAATTAATGACATATTTCTCCAATGATCAAAGAACTTGGGAACCTCAACTTATTCCTGAGGCTCTTTCCTTAGTGATCATGGTGTTAACATAAGTTTATTCACTGAGATTGAAATAATTTATCTGATAGGGACAGATTCCCAGGCATAGGAAGCACATTCCTAAAGATCTGACCCATTAGAATCTTCATCAGACAAAGACCCAAAGAAGAGTTTTAGCTGGCCAATTACTTCTTTTGCTTTGCATTTCAGAGCAATCTTACTTTGGATCTTTGGATTTAGTTTCACTGAAATTCAGTGAGCACTACCTGATGCCAGCATGTGAGGCAAAACCTGAAAGGCTGAATCACAATTTACTGCTGGGGGGTCCTGCCAAGCTTTGCCACTCTTTCAGAGGAGGGTTTCCCTGGGAAGCCAGTTTTTTCAGATAGTCACAAGGCTCCAGTTGGGGAATATCAGGATTCTGCCTGTGATATTTCTGCAACTTCTCTACCACTGTGGGCAACCCAACTGTGGAAGCATAGAACATGGGCCCACCCCTGTGCCTTGGCCATCCATACCCGTGTAAATAGACCACATCAATGTGCTCTGGGGTAGCCGCCATCCCTTCTCCCAAGATGCGGAATGCTTCATTGATGAGTGAATATAAGCAGCGCTCGAGGATCTCATCCCGGCTAATGATACGTGGTTCAATGTTATAGGTTTCTCTGTACTGTGTCAGAAATTTGGAAAGCCAGGGATTAGGTTTGTGAATCCTACCCAACGGCTTATCATAAAGGTACCAACCCTCACCTGTCTTCTGGCCAAATCGTCCTGATTCACAGAGCATATCAGGAATTGGGCAATATCTCCAGCTGCCTCGCTTTCGGGAGGGAGTTCCTGGAGGCAATGTAGGTCCAGTAAGACCTTGCCCTTTTCGGGATTTCCAACCTACATCCAATCCAGCAAGATCAGACACTCTAAAAGGTCCCATTTTGAAACCAAACTCTTCCAGCACCTGATCTATCTCCTCTGGTTTACTGCCTTCTTCCAATAAGAAATATGTCTGATTATAATAAGGCTTCAACATTCGATTCCCAACAAATCCAAAACAGTTGCCTACCACTACTCCAATTTTGTTAATCTTTTTTGATAAATTCATAATAGTGGCAATGGTAGTGGGGGAAGAGTATCGGCTGGGAATAACCTCTAACAACTTCATGACGTGAGCTGGTGAGAAGAAGTGGGTGCCAATGACCAAGTGAGGACGATCACTGGAAGAAGCAATCTCATCAATGTCCAGGGCTGAAGTGTTGGTGCACAGAAATGCTTCTGGCTTGCACACGGCTGACAGTTCAGCAAAGACCTGTTTCTTCAGGTTCCTTTCCTCAAATACTGCTTCAATAACTAAATCTACACCACTAAGCTCTTTTATAGATGTAGTTAACCTGGGTTTTGGTCCTGACCAAGAGTGGCCACTCTGCTGCATTTTGGACACTTCCTTTTCTAAGATGGAGGTTATTATCTTGTTTGCAGTCTCTAGCTGCTTCTTGTCTGATTCTACAGCAATCACAGGGATTTTGGCCATTGCAAAAGATATGGCAATGCCTCGGCCCATTGTTCCCAAGCCTGTAGATAAGAGTGAAGGAGAAAAAGAATGATTCAATGGTATTGGCAACTGAGAAATTACTCAGTGAATGGAAGGCTTCTGTGGAAACGTGGCATTCAAAGATACAAATTCAAGGACTACAAATGGATTGAATACTAGTTAAGGCTAGGCACTGTATTAAGTGATTCAGAAGGTATAACAGTAAGTAGGATTCACACACAAACACACACATGCTATTAGAAATAATAAACAAGTTCAGCAAGGTTGCAGGATACAAGATCAATATACAAAAATCAGTTTTATTTATATATACTAGCAATGAATAATCTGAATATGAAATTAAGAAAACAATTCCACTTATAATAGCATTAAAAAGAATACTTCAGAATAAATTTAAGGAAGAATTGTAAGACTTGTACACTAATAACAAAAGAACATTGTTGAAAGAAATTAAATAAAACCTAAATAAATGGAAAGACATCCCATGGTCGTGGATCAGAAGACTTAATATTGTTAAGATGGCAATATTACCCAAATCAATCTGCAGATCCAGTGCAATCACTATGAAAAATCCAACTGTTTTTTTGGCAGAAATTAACAAGCTGATCCTACAAGTCATATAGAAATACAAGAAATCCAGAACAACCAAAACAATATAGAAAAAAAAAGAACAAACTCTTTCCAATTTCAAAACTTTTGACAAATCTACACTATTCAAGACAGTGTGATACTGGAATAAGGATAGACATATAGATCAATGAGATAGAATTGAGAGTCCTGAAATAAACTCATACATTTATGGAAAATCAATTTTTGACAAGGGTGCCAATATGGGGGGAAAGAATAGTCTTTTTCAACAAAGGTGCTGGGACAGCTGATATCCACATGTGAAAGAATTTTGTTGAACTTCTACCTCACACCATATACAAAAGTAGATCAAAGTGGATCACTCAAAGTGGATCAAAGGCCAAAGTAAGAGCTAAAACTGTAAAACTCTTATGAGTAAATCTTCATGACCTTGGATTAGGGAACAGTTTCTTAGAAATGACACCAAGAGCATAAGCAATAAAAGAAAAAAATAGATAAATTGGACACTATCAAAATTAAAAACTTCTGTGCTTTGAAGGACACAATAAAGAAAGTGAAAAAACCCCCATAGAATAGGAGAAAATATTTGCAAATCATATATCTGATAAGGTACTTGTATCAGAATATATAAAGAACTCAAACTCGACAATAAAAAGACAGCTCAATTTAAAATTAGGCAAAGGAATCTGCAGCAACATCAATGGACCTAGATATTCTCATACTGAGTGAAGTAAGTCAGACAGAGAAAGACAAATATCATATGATATCGCTTACATGTGGAATCTAAAAAAAGGGTACAAATGAACTTATCTACAAAACAGAAATAGAGTTACAGATATAAAAAACAAACATGGTTACCAGGGGGTAAGTGGGGGGAGGGATAAATGGAAAGATTAGGATTGATATAAACACACTACTATATATAAAAGAGATAACTAATAAGGACCTACTGTATAGCACAGGGAGCTCTACTCAATACTCTATAATGGTCTATATGGGAAAAGAATCTAAAAAAGAGTGGATATATGTATATGTATAACACTCACTTTGCTGTACACCTGAAACTAACACAACATTGTAAATCAACTATACTCCAATAAAATTTTTTTTTTTTTTTTTTTTGCGGTACGCGGGCCTCTCACTGCTGTGGCCTCACCCCTTGCAGAGCACAGGCTCCGGACTCTCAGGTTCAGCGGCCATGGCTCACGGGCCCAGCCGCTCCGCGGCATGTGGGATCTTCCCGGGCCGGGGCACAAACCCGTGTTCCCCGCACTGGCAGGCGGACTCTCAACCACTGCGCCACCAGGGAAGCCCTCCAATAAAAATTTTTAAAAAATAAAATAAAATTAGGCAAAGGATCAATTAAACATTTCTCCAGAGAAGATATACAAATGGCCAATAAGCATATGAAGAGATGCCTAACATCATTAGTCACTATGGAAATGCAGAACAAAACCACAATGAGCTACCACTTCATACCCACTAGGATAGCTATAATTTAAAAAGACAGACAATAACAATTCTGGTGAGGATGTGATACCCTGATTCACTGCTGGCAAATTGTAAAATGGTGCTGTTGCAGTAGAAAACAAGCTGGAAGTTCCTCAAAATGTTAAACGTGCAGTTACCATACGATCCAGCAATTCCATTCCTAGGTAGGTAGGTATATACATAACCCAAGAGAAATGAAGACATACATCCACACAAAACTTGTACATAGATGTTCATAGCAGCATTATTCAAAATAGCCAAAAAGAAGAAACAAGCCAAATGTCATCAACATGGATAAACAAAAGGTGGTATGTCTCTCCAGTGGAATATTACTCAGCCGTAAAACTAAATGGTACATCCTATAACATGGATGAGCCTTAAAAAACATTATGCTAAGTTAAAGTTGGATGCAAAAGTTTACTTGTTATATGATTCCATTTATATGACATGTCCAGAATAGGAACATCCACAGAGACAGAAAGTAGATTAGTAGTTGCCAGGAGCTGGGAGGATGGGCAATGAGGAATAACTGCAAATGGGTACAGGGTTTCTTTTTAAAGTGATGGAAATGTTCTAAAATTTTTTGTGGCAATGGCTACACAACTTTATGAATATCTAAAAACCACTTAAGTGTACTCTCTTTTTGGTGACATTGTTACTATGTCTTTTAAAAATGTTGTAATTGCAGTAAAATACATATAACATAAAACTTAACATCATAACCATTTCTAAGTGTACAGTTCAGGGGCATTAAGTACATTCACAGAGTTGTGCAACCAGCACCACCACCCATCTCATCTCCAGAACGCTTTTCATCTTGCAAAACTGAAACTCTGGGCTTCCCTGGTGGCGCAGTGGTTGAGAGTCCGCCTGCCGATGTGGGGAACACGGGTTCGTGCCCCAGTCCAGGAAGATCCCACATGCCGCGGAGCGGCTGGGCCCGTGAGCCGTGGCCGCTGAGCCTGCGCATCCGGAGCCTGTGCTCCGCAACGGGAGAGGCCACAACAGTGAGAGGCCCGCGTACCACAAAAAAAAAAAAAAAAAACAAACCTGAAACTCTGTACTCATTAAACAATAACTCCCCATTTTGCCCTCTCCCCAGCCCCTGGCAACCATCATTCTACTTTCTATCTTTATAATTTTGACTACTCTAGTCTTTTTCAACAAAGACTACTCTAGGTGCCTCATATAAGTGGAATCAAATAGTATTTGTCCTTTTGTGACTAGCTCATTTCTCTTAGTAGAATAGCCTCCAGGTTTATTCATGTTGTAGCGTGTATCAGAATTTCCCACCTTTTAGGACTGAATAATAGCCCTTTGAATATATATATGTACCACATTTTGTTTATTCATTCATCTGTTAATGGACATTTGGGTTTCTTCCACCATTAGTCCACTATTGTGAATAATTCTGCTATGGACATGATTATACAAATACCCGTTTGAGTCCCTGCCTTCAATTCTTTTTGATATACCCAGAAGTGGAATTGCTGAATCATATGGTAATTCTATTTTTAATTTTTGGAGGGATTGCCATACTTTTTTTCAGCAGCTGCAGCATTTTATGTTGAATTGTACTCTTTAAATGGGTGAATTTTATGACATATGTTTCACCTCAATAAAACTGTTATTAAAAATATGAGTAGTACCAACCCTCAAGGAACTTATAATCTAGTGGTGGGAAAGGAAAAAGTTCATAAATATCCACCCTTAAAGGTAAAGTAAGTGATGAGAGAAGTTCAAATTTCTTTGGTGATTCAAAGGAAAGAGATTATTTTTGGTTGGATGAGTCAAGAAAAACTTCAAGATAAAGATATTTGAAGAAATATTTAAAGAAAGATCAAACTAAAACAGTGAAATTGGAGAAGTTGAACCACCCAGCTGGGGAAGGGAAAAGAAAAGTGAGAAATATTTTTTAAAAAGGCAAGAAGGGGGCTTCCCTGGTGGGGCAGTGGTTGAGAATCTGCCTGCCAATGCAGGGGACACGGGTTTGAGCCCTGGTCTGGGAAGATCCCACATGCCGCAGAGCAACTAGGCCTGTGAGCCACAAGTACTGAGCCTGCACGTCTGGAGCTTGTGCTCCGCAACAAGAGAGGCCGCGACAGTGAGAGGCCCGCGCACCGCGATGAAGAGTGGCCCCCGCTCGCTGCAACTAGAGAAAGCCCTCACACAGAAACGAAGACCCAACACAGCCAAAAATAAATAAATAAATAAACTAATTATTTTAAAAAAAAAAGGCAAGAAGGATGGAAAATGTAGAAAAATTATTCGATGGCAAAGAGGTTGCTATTTCTTTCCCACACCATTTCATTTTCTTCCTGGGCACATAGAAGCCTGTACTTTCTAGACCTCTGGTATCCTGGTAGGGCCTGTAACTAATTCTGGTCAAGGGAATGGGGAAGAGGGTGGTGTGGGATCACGACTGGCCCCTAAAATCACCCACAAAATCCTTCATTACCACCTGGGTATAGAGGATGCAGAGAACAACTCTGAGGCTTTGGAGGAGACCCTAGAGCAGATGCTGGCCTGCAGGTTGCATCCAGCCCACTGCCTGCTTGTGTACTGCTGGTGAGCTAAGAATATTTTTACATTTTAAATAGCTGAAAATGAAAGAATAAGAATATTTTGTGACACAGGAAAATTATATCAAATTCAAATTTTAGTGTCCATAAATAAAGTTTTACTGGAATCAATCACACTGATTTGTTTTTGTATTGTCTATGGCCGTGTTTTTTCTTCAGCTACTTTAATTATAAAAATCTTTCATGTTCTCAAAAAAAAAAAAAAAGGAAAACCAGAAGGCAACAGTCTAGTACAGAAATATACAACCAGAAGATATTACCACCAACCAGGTCCGACAACTAAATCATGTTGGGGATTCTGAAAATAAAAGCACACTAATACAAAGTAGTAAACCAGTGGTTCTTATATAATCAGGGATGGAAAAATGAGTCAGTAGGCCTGGAAAACACCATTCCTGAAAAAGAAACACTGTAAGAATATAAACCATAACTCTACAGTAAAAAGCGACCAGGACTTTCCATTCAGACATGGGTGAATCTAAAAAGGTGGTGATGCCATCTACTGATCACATGACCTTTTAAGGAACTGTAAAAAAGCATAGAAACAGTAGGTAAAATGTATCTACATCTCATAAAATTAAAATTTCTCTGGCTAATTTATCTTTGTATTTACCTTTCTGCTTAAGACATGGAGGTCAGAAGTAACCCACAATGAACAGAGAACCATAGAATATTAACTATTCTTGAAAGCATAAAAACCAACTATAATCCTTACATATGTTCCTTAAATTATCACCAAGTATTATTAAGTGACCTCTAGTGAACACCTGTAATCATTAAACCACAAGTCAAAGTCTCTGTGACTGCTTTCAGTATCATACTCAACTGAGAATGCAAGACAAAACTGGCCAACGGGACTTGTTAATTTCAGAAATCAAAGTAACTAAACTTTTTAATAGCCACAATTTAAATGTAGAATGTAAGGTTTTAACGATTTCTATCTTCCATATTTTTAACAAGCCATAAAATTGTGCTACGTTTTCTGGTTAAAGTGATTGCAAATTTGGACCCTAAGGTTAAATCCTGGAGGTTAATTTTATATCAGGTCTGTATTAGCCACATTATAGCTACAATCCACTATCCTTTTTACAGAAACCTTTCCAATTTAAGACTCTGCAAGTTGTATACTGCCAAAAATGCCCATGTAGATTTATAAGAGCAGTGTAATATTGATGTACCATATTACTTCCATGAATTCTTAGCTATCTTGCCTTGCTTGATCCTAACAAAGGTTGTAAGAAGCTATGAAATGCTGAAAGACAAAAGGCCCAAAGCCCGAGCTCCCAGTAAATCAATAGGCCGTCTTAAAAGTGTCTTCTGTAACAAGGCTCATACTGAACTCCACTGACACCAGATCTCCCCCTGTGACACCCAGGACTCTCCTCCCTTGATATGTGCATGAAAGGTGAAGAAGGACAACCGGAAATAATTTGTTTAGGATCTGTATCTTATAAAACATCCTTATCGATTAATACAATGACATCTTTTATATTAAAGAAAGTCAGTACAGCATAATCCAAAACTATCTTTAAATAGTACATTTAAGGAAACTAAGCCAAAAGACTGTTGCATTATGATTTAATCTAATTGCACAAAAATTTGAAATTACAACTCCTCTAGATTTCTAAGAAGAAGGTTATGCATGCCTCCATATTCAATTCTGCATTGTTACATTTAAACCAGATAGTGAATTTCACAACATGATGGATCAATTTAGAATTTCCATGCAACACCTCAAATTATATAAAATGGAAGCAATTTTTAAAGCTTTGTGGAATGTTTAAAGTTCTACTTTGTGCTAAAGTTTTTTGGGTTTTTTTGGTTTGTTTTTTTACCAGCAACTTTGGATTATAATGTATCAGGTGGCTATACTTTAAAATGCTGATCACTGAATATCGTGGACTTTGAACTGGCTTCTACTCCTAAAAATGTATCACCACTTAAGTAGACAACCAAAAATTCCCTTCACTTCAAAAGTCTCAAATTGTGTTTCTTACAAAATAAGATTTGTGTAACAAACTGCCTTCTATGGGACCAGAACTATGGTAATAGTGGGTTCAACCATGTTAGTGGGTTCAATTATGTTAATATTTTATTTTCAAAAGCACTTTACAAGAAAATGTAAGTATGGCTTCCAATAGGAATGTTATACCTGGACTTGATTGGTACCAAGCTCAGATTTTAGTTTTGCAAGGAAAAACAGGCTTTCAGGTTAAACAACAATTTGTAACCAAAACTTTAATCCCAAAGATTCTCACAAAACATATTACAAATGACAGCATGAAAAAAAATCTTGCACAGTAACTCAAAGTTCAGCTCTACAATGTACCCTTAAACTAACAGGACATTGGTATATTGAATAGTCTCAAATTTCCAAATAATATTACAAAGAGCTATGTATTCATATACAGCAATCACAGAAGGAACTTATGACCTAAAGCAAAGGTAAACTAACTTTCTTGAAACTTCTTAGATTCTAAACCCACCGGACAACCTCTTGTCCAGGGTGAAGACTAGTGGAATTTTTAAACCTCTAATCTAGTTTAAGGGTGCAGCTTTTATTTTTACCTGCTGGCTTGTGTTCACAGCAGCTTTTAAAGACTGCTTGCTTAACTACAGCTGCATAGCCCAGCTACAGAAAGTCTTTTCAATTTTTGCCAGTTTTGTTTCCATAATATTAAACATCACACTTTAGCTGGACAGGAGTTAGAGGTTTATTATCAGTCTATGCAAGACTAAAAATTCAAAGCAAATTCAATTTTGCATAAGGGAACATTGTAAAGTAACAATTCTTGATATTACATGCCTCATATAATCCATTTCAAACCATAGAGAATTACATCTTTATGTGTCACTGTTCCAAGAGACAAACAAATGTGAACAGCTAAAACATTTTAAAAATGCACCAAACTTACGAAGTCTCAAACAAAACTTGAATTTTCTGTACATACTCCTGTCAAATGAAGTTATTTCCTGTGCACCACTCCTCTTGCAAACTGGTCTTCTATTTCCTTTCATTTGACCTGGATCGGCTAGGAGACCCAGAGAAAGATCAGGACGGCTTGTGATTTCTCTCCTGGGACAGTGATCTCTCTCTTCTCCTATATCTAGAAAGGGACCTCCTCCGGCTGCGGGAGAAGCTTCTCCGTCTTGGAGATGTGTGGTGAGGTGGAGGACTCCTCCTCCGATAATCATCTCGAGGGCGACGACCCCAAGAACGAGGCGGCCCACGATTTCAACTTCTCTTTTCCCCATTCGACAGTTCTACTCTTACTCGGCGGCCACATAGTGTTCTCTCATCTAGCTCTTGGACAGCATCGGCTGCATCTCGGGATCTTCAAATTCAACAAAAGCGAAGCCGGGAGGGTTTCTAGCAACCCACACACTTCAGAGTGGTCCACAATAGCCAAAAGCTTGTTCCAATTCAGCCTTGTTACCATTGTTTCCGAGATTACCTACATAAACTTTACAGTCCAACTGACAGGAATCACGATGCATTTCAAGATCTCGGGTTAGAAACGCGAAGGCTCAAATCCACGCACCCTCAGCTGGGTCTTCCCGGTCCCCTCCCGCCTGGCACCCGCAGATGCTCTCGCACACCCGTCGTCCACGAAATTGCTCTATGGCTGTTTTTGTCCTCAATAGCAGAGTTGAGTAGTTGCAACAGAGACCATATGGGCCCAAAAGTCTAAAACATTTACTATCTGGAACTTTACAGAAAAAATTTGCTGACCCTTATTATCCAGGAGGATGGCAGAGCCTCTACTTGGAAAGAACCTGGTTCTAGAATTACTGTGGAGTGAGGAGGAAAATGATCTTTATTGTGCTAAGCCACTGAGATTGTTATTTGTTACAGCAGCAGGTTACCTGTTACCTAACCAACCCACTGTGGATGTTTTGTGAAAGACATGTATATATAACTCTTCTACACTTTACAATGACTAGCTTTGGGATTGTTTTTTTTTTCAATTGAAGTTTAGTTGATTTACAATATTCTTTAGTTTTAGGTGTACAACATAGTGATTCAAAATTTTTATAGATTATACTGGATTTAAAGTTATAAAATATTGGCTATATTCCCTGTGCTGTACAATATATCCTTGTAGCTTATTTATTTTATACATAGTAATTTGTGCCTCTTAATCCCCTGTGGCAATTGGTTTTGAATAAAGAATGTTATCAATAATAAGAAATCACTGATTTAGTTTCTCTGGAATATATTTAATTTTTAAATTGTATTAAATTATTTAATATAATATATATATTAAATTATTTAAAACATTTAGGTTTCCAAATTTACTAAGCATCTGCATTTCACTCAGTAACAAGAGGGCTGGATAACTCTCACTATTGTAGCAGCTTGTATCCTAAACTTTGGCCTGGGTAAATAGGAGGTAGAGTTGGGGGTTCAAAACCCTGGCCTCCTAGCTTTCGGTTCCAAGCTGAAAATTCCTACCATGTAGAGATTATAAACTCACAGGGACAATAAGGACTAATGAGAAGTTTATGTGAAAGTGCTTTGTAAAGTATAATGTCATGCAGGTGATATCTCAGAACTGAACACAGCGGGGAAGGAAGGCCACCTGGTGAAGATGGAGCAGAGCTCCTCGGCGCTCACCTCTCAGAGCAGGTCTGCTGAAGGACCGCTGGCGCTCCAAACAGCTCATAATCCAAACCACAAAGTGGGCCAGACTAGTGCTTTTTAGAAGTGTCTTAGCTATAACTTTAGATCTTCTTCAATTCTATAAACTGATACTTTTCATTTAATCACTGAAACAAAATATACATGAAAACAATATCTATTTCTTTCAAAAAGTTCTTAGCTACTAACTTCTATTTTCACAACCTTGTGGTCTCAAAGTTCTCAAGAACAAAGGGCTGAAAGACCAAACTTTTCACTGTTGGTAATTATGTTTTCATAGGTATATATTGCATTTACATTGAATTTAGTTTCTTAATTTTTCCTCATTAAACACACACAGACAGGGACCAGGAGTCCTACTCCTGTACCAAATCACTGCCTTTAACTGCCATGGAATTAAATCTAGTCAAGAACCTCTTCTACTCAGAGAAGTAAATAAAGGATAAGGGATGCTTTGACTACTGGTTCTGCAGTGTTTGGTCAACTGCAGTCTTCTCCCCTTCTGACAGCCCTGAGAGTCCAGGTGAGGTGGGAGAATGTGAACTTGCAGTTTGTGCCGACCTGATCTGAGAACATAGGCTTATGGAAGTGCAAAGTTGGGCTCATCAGGGCTGGGGTTTTGCCAGGGGGCATAATGAAAGGATGAGTCGTGGCATTTGAGGACATTGGTAAGAGAGTAATTGAAGTGATGACTGGAACTGAAAACTGAATAGAGAAGAAAGTAAAGATAGGGGGAGCTGATCAAGTAACACATGTACTAGTTAGAATAACCGAGAAAGGGATGTGGGAAAATACAAGGTTGTGGTGAAAAAGTGAGATTTCACATTTCAGAGGTGGAGAAATGTTCAGGGTAAAGACAAGACCTACGGTGAAGCCATAAGCCACTTCTGGGTCACAGAAGTGAAGTGAGGTGAGCGTCGCTGGATCTGAGGAGGTGAAGGAACCCAGAAGCAACAGGTCTGGGTTATTCAGGGCTGAATTATTCACACAGAGGATGAAGACAACCAGATGGCAGCAGGATTTGGGCCACAGAGGATAACTGTGAGCCAGGTACTAAAATGAGGGCAAAGCAGGGGAGCACTGACAGTAATGAGGAGGGATAAAGTGATACGACTGGATGGCAGGACCACAGAGGAGAGTGTCCTGAAAGGGGTAATGGTCTGAAAGGGGAACTGGGAAGTGACAGTGAGGTCCATGGAGTGTGGGAGAAGCAACAGCATTCTCTTGACAGGGCTGCAGGAGAAGCAGGTGCCCAGGGTAAGCCAGGTTTCAGGCAGGAGACAGAGGGGGAGCCATTAGTAAACCAGATGAGGCTGTGGGCGTGTTCCAGAGGACACAGGGTGCGGCGGGAGGCTGTGTCACAAAGAAGAAGTGCAGAGCAGGATGTGGATAAACATGAAGAAGGGGGAAATGACAAACTCTCTCACTTTATTTTTATCCACGTTGTCTTCTATACAGTTTAAATGCTTTTTCAAATATTTTTCAGAACAATGTGGGGTATACTTAAAAAAAAACAACCTTAAACTTTTAAACATTCCATGCTAGACACAAACCTGAAGTATTTTTAAAAAGTTCACAATAAGGAAACAGGGAAATTCTCAAATGATGGTTGACAAACAAAATTCTGATAAACTTAAAACTTTTACTATTATTTTGCATTAATTATTCTTGGCTTGAAGGAATACAAGGAAGAAGAAAGGGGTAAGTACATAACTGGGAACAAATATTGGTGTTGCTGAAAGAGTATAAAAAAGGGATACTCATAGTTCTTTGTCACACTATTTATGCATCTCCTTAAAAAGTCACAAGTGAACAGAGTCAGTGCTAGAGGAGCACAATGTGTTTGCGTTAAAGACACACTATTTTATTCCCAAACTTGACTGAAACCACCACAGACTAAGAAGATGTAGAGAGGGCTCTTCCCCTCCAAGCTGGGTTGGTGTTAGAGAGCTGGGTGAGGGTTAAGAAAGTTGATGCTTTTAGTAAACTTTGGACCTCCTCCCCCAGAAGACTGTATATAAGCTAATACATATAACATTTCACTTACTATTTCAGGAGGTTTGGAATCTACCCAAGACCATTCTTGGGCCAAGACTAAGAGAAAGTGAAGTTTAGGAAAGTGGCCTGAAGAAGGCAATCAGAGAGCTAGCTTCTGAGGAAAGAAGACATTTTGTTTGAGAAATTTTCTAGGGGAAGAAGTAGGGAAGCCACTATTTCAGAGTTCAGATGAATTTGAGGATAGTGGTTTTGAACCAGGAGAAGCGAATGGATGCAAGGACCAGAAAGATATAGCCTTCATTCCAAATCCCTAGCTATAGGAGTGACAGCACACACTTTGAAATGTGCAACATATTAATAATCATTGTTGGGAAATCCAGGAATGAGAGACATGGAAGAGGTAGAAATGAGTTAAAAAATGCCCAGAGTCTGGAATCAGACAGACCTACATTAGACGACTTGGGTTTCATTAGCTCACTGTTGAGAAGGTTAGTGTTTCTAGGCCTCACATATAAAGTAAAGATAGTTCATGGGCTGGAGTGAAAATTAACTTAGCTAAAACAAGTGATATGTTTGGCAAACAGCCTGGCACCTGGTGGCCCTAAGCAAATGGTAATACTTTACGTGTGCAGATTTGGGGAGTGACATTACCCATGTCCTTACCGAGAATGCCAACAGAAGAGATGGGCCGTGCCAGTGCTGTTTTCCAGGATGCTCCAGAGGGAGTGGACCACTTATTTGTGGTCCTCTCCGCCAAGAAACAATATTGCAGGGCTCTAGCCTGCCCTGATCTCTGAAGGTACACATACAGCTCCTTTTCCTTCTTGATGCCCACCTCATAGGGATACTGGACAGCGGCCTGGACTGCACGGATGGAAGTCTCCTGAGAAAGGCACCCAGGGTGCTGCTTCCGCATCTTCCGAAGGGCTTCACTGAAAATGGTGTCCATGTTGGACAAGCTCTGGATCGGCTTGTTGTAGATTCTACGGGATTCTAGAGATTGATCTGAAAGAAATAAGAAAGAAAATTTGGAAATGTTACATATACCAAGGGAATATGTGTATATAGCAATAGTAATAACTTGTTCAAATTCAAAATATGAAATTAAATACTATTCATCAAAATATTTAATGTAACACTAATACCAAAATCTCCGACATCTTTGCAACTTAGTCCCATTAGACAGAATTTAATAGATTCAAAGCAATTTCCAGTTACCTAATTGAGGCATAAAATTACACTTTCTTTTTACTTCAAGGCCAAGATAATATTATGATAGATTAATTATATCAATCTGCCAGTGAGCTTAAGGAAAATCATTCTGAGTTAATGATATTTTAGGTTCAAAATAATTTTAACTCCATTCTTAACAGTAACAAAAACTTTAAAATATCTAGAAAAGGAGACAGTGTAATATCGGCACAAGGATAGAGATACAAATCAATGAAGAGAATTGAAAGTTCAAACATAAATCCTTATAATCACTGCCAATTGATTTTCAACACAGGTGCCAAAACAATTTAATGAGAGAAAGGAGATGCTGCAGACAACTGGATATCCACATGAAAAAAACAAACTTAGATCCTTACCTAGCACCACATATAAAAATTAATTCAAAATGGATCATAAATCTAAATTGAAGAGCTAAAACTATAAAATTTTCTTTAAAAAAAAGAAAAATCTTTATGACCTTTGGTTAGGCAAAGTATTCTTAGCACAATCCATGAAAGAAAAAAATCAATAAGTTGGACTTCATCAAAATTAAAGACTTTTGTACTTCAGAGAACACCATTAAGCAAATGAAATGAAATGAAATGATAAACCATAGACTGGGAGAAAATATTTGTGTGGTAGGCAAAATAACACCCTGCCCAAATGTCTACTTCCTAATCCCCAGAACCTATGAATATATTACCTTACATGGCAAAGAGACTCTACAGATGTGATTAAGGTTAAAGACCTTGAAATGTGAAGATTACCGTGTATTATCCAGGTGGGCCCAATCTAATTACATGAATGCTTAAAAGAGGAGAGCCTTTCCCAGCTGGAGTGAGAGAGGAAGAGTCAGAGAGATGCAACACAGGAAGGACTGGCTCCATGGATGACAACCTGGCTTTGAACATGGTGGAAGGGGGCCAAGAGCAAAGGACTGCAGTGACCTCTAGAAGCTAGGAATGGCCATCAGTTTACAACCAGCAAAAACATGGAGACCTTGGTCCTACAACACAAGTATGAATTCTGCCAACAACCCGAGTGAGCAGTAAACAGATTCTCCCTTAGAGCCTTCAGAAAGGAGTGCAGCTGCTGACACCTGGGTTTAGTCCAGTGAGACCCCTACCAGACTTCTGACCTATAGATCACTAAGTAATACATTTGTGTTGTTAAAACTGCTGAGCTGGTGGTAATTTGTTATCAAGAAGTAGAAAATGAATACAATTTGCATACAGAATATCTAATTAAGTATTTGTATCCAGAGTATATAAAGACCTCTTATGACTCAATAATAAGAAGGCAAACAACTCAATTTTAAAACGGGTAAAAACTTGAGTGGATATTTCACCAAAGAGCATATACAAACAGCTAATAAGCAGTGAAAAAACATTCAGCATCATTAGTCATTAGGGAAATGCAGATTAAAACCACAATGAATGTGGTAGGCAGCCTCTAAGTAATGGGATGTCGTTTCTGAGATTAAATGACAAAAAGATTCTTGCTCTCTCACTTGCTCGCTCTGAGGGAAACAAGCTACCATGGGTGAGCTGCCCTCCAGTGAAGCCCATGAGGCAAAGAACTGAAGGAGGCTTTCAGCCAACAGCCAGTGAGGAACCGAGGCCTTCAGTTCAACAGACCAAGAGGAACTGAATTCCACTAATAGCCACTTGAGTGAGCTTGGAAGCAGATCGCTCCCCAGTCAAGTCTCCAGGTAGATACAGTCCCCCCTGCAATACCTTGAATGTAGTCTTTTGTGAAACCCTAAACCAGAGGGCCTAGCTAACCACACCCAGATTCCACAGAAACTGTAAGATAGGAATAGTTTGATTTTAAGCAAATAAATTTGGGGATAATTTGTTATGCAACTATAGATAACCAACACAGACCCACTAGAAGGACTATCATCAAAAAGACATGACACAGAATGTTGGCGGTGATGTGGAGTACCTGGAACCCTCGTGCGTTGCTTGTGAGAATGTAAAACAGTACATTCACTTTGAAAACAGTTTGGCAGTTTCTTAAAAAGATAAACATAAACTTACTGTTCGACCCAGCAATTTCACTCCTAGGAATCTACCCAAGAGAAATGAAAACGTGTAAAACTTGTATGTGAATACTCACTGCAGCATTATTTATAGTAGCTCAAAACCAAAAACAATGTGAATATCTGACTGATGAATGGATAAAGAAAATGTAGTATAGCCAAACAATGAAATACTATGCAGCAATAAAAAGGATCAAACTGGACTTCCCTGGTGGCGCAGTGGTTAAGAATCCACCTGCCAATGCAGGGGACACAGGTTCCAGCCCTGGTCCAGGAAGATCCCACATGCTGCGGAGCAACTAAGCCCATGCACCACAACTAATGACCCTGCGCTCTAGAGCCCAAGAGCCACAACTACTGAGCCCACATGCCACAACTACTGAAGCCTGCGTGGCACAACTTCTGAAGCTGGCATGCCTAGAGCCCGTGCTCTGCGACAAGAGAAACCACTGCAGCGAGAAGCCCAAGCACCGCAACAAAGAGTAGTCCCCGCTCACTGCAACTAGCGAAAGACTGCGCACAGCAATGAAGACCCAATGCAGCCAAAACTAAATAAATAAATTAATTAATTAATTAATTAATTATTTTAAAAGGGACTTCCCTGGTGGCACAGTGGTTAAGAATCCACCTGCTGATGCAGGGGACACAGGTTCGAGCCCTCATCCAGGAAGATACCACATGCTGTGGAGCAACTAAGCCCATGTGTCATAACTACTGAGCCTGTGCTCTAGATCCTGCATGCCACAGCTACTGAAGCCCGGGTGCCTAGAGCCCGTGCTCTGCAACAAGAGAAGCCGCCGCAATGAGAAGCCCACACACCACAATGAAGAGCAGCCTGCACTCACCTCAACGAAGACCCAACACAGCCAGGAAAAAAGAAAAAAAGGATCAAACTAATGACACATGCTACAACACAAATGAACCTTAAAAACATTATGCAAGCTGAAAGAAGCCAGACGCAAAAGATTACATATTGATGTGATGTAATTTATTTTAAATGTCCAGAAGAGGCAAATCTATAGAGACAGAAAGATCAGCTGTTGCCTGGGGCTGGGGGTGGGAGTGGGGGTAAGCTGCAAAAGGGCAGAGGGAACTTTTGGGGATAGTGGAGAAGTCCTAAAACTGATTTATGGGGATGGTTGCGCAACTCTAACTCAAAGGCAAATTATGCCTCATCAAGGCTGTTAAAAAATATCTAGCAATGAATTTGTTAAGAAAGGTACAAGACCTTTATGAAGGCCTATATAACATTTTATTGAAGAACATAAAATAATACCTTAATAAAGAATGACCCCATGTCCCTGAATATAAATATTTAATAGCATAAAATAAATATTTTCCATATATTATATATGAATTTCTAATCAGAATCCTTGTGGTCCTATTTTTTTAAATAACTCAAAAGAATTATTTTAAAGTTTACATAAAAGTATAAATGTGTAATAAATTTATTTTTTCTAAAATAGTTTTCTAAAATAGTATTCCAGAAACTGTTTCCTAAAAAGTGCTACTATCTCTTAAAAAATAAAGCAATATATCAAAAATGTACACCTTAGTTAATTAGACCAGAAACCTACCAGAGCTTACAAAGCAGTTTCACTATAGAAAGACAGATGAATGTGAGCCAGTCTGGCATTAGTATGTTACTATGTGTCCAAGGGAGAGTAAGGTTTGGATATAATCATGTGCACAAGGAAGAACTGTATCTGTGAGGCATTGTATAATCTCAACCTTTTTTTTTTTTTTTTTAACCTAGTTGGCAAGAACATTTCCTTAATGCTTGATTACTATGTAGAATTGAAAAGAATGGATTTTTTTTTTTTTTTTTTTTTTTTTTTTTGCGGTACGCACGCCTCTCACTGTTGTGGCCTCTCCCGTTGCCGAGCACAGGCTCCGGACGCGCAGGCTCAGCGGCCATGGCTCACTGGCCCAGCCGCTCCGCGGCATGTGGGATCTTCCCAGACTGGAGCACGAACCCGTGTCCCCTGCACCGGCAGGCGGACTCTCAACCACTGCGCCACCAGGGAAGCCCAAAAGAATGGATTTTTAAATTAATGCTTTCCCATATAAGAATAAGATTCAGGAAAGGAGGCAAGATGATGAGTAGCAGCATGTGGTCCCTGTTATTGTTGGAAAAACATGAACTCTACCCAACAGGCTACCAATTACTTGCTCAGTTAACCAATGAGTTACCCAATCCTTTATGGGAAGGCAAGCTCAGTGCAGAAGGATGAAGACCTTTCCAGGGCCTACAGCTGATTTAATTCCCTGGTGGCTCAAAAGAGAGACAAGAACAGACAGTGGGGAGAGGACAGTGGGTAGAAGACAAGTGGAAGAGGAAAGGAGGCAGAGCTGTCAGTGTTGTGGCATCTGACAACAGGTGGCTGTTGCAGACTTTCCTGGGACAGAGCATAGCTGGGTTTGGGATATCTTAGAGCTGGATCTCTGTCCTTGTGACACTACCACCAGCCCCACCATGACAGGAGCTGATTCTCAACATCATAGCACACATCAGGGTTATTTGAGGAGTTTAAAAAGTTTGGATGCCCATGCCCCACTGTGAACTCAGTTAAGAATCTTTAAGGGGGCTTCCCTGGTGGCGCAGTGGTTGAGAGTCCACCTGCCGATGCAGGGGACACGGGTTTGTGCCCTGGTCCAGGAAGATCCCACATGCCGCAGAGCGGCTAGGCCCATAAGCCATGGCCACTGAGCCAGCATGTCCGGAGCCTGTGCTCCACAACGAGAGAGGCCACGACAGTGAGAGGCCCACATAACGCAAAAAAAAAAAAAAAAAAAAAAGAATCTTTAAGGGTGGGGCCTGGGCATGAGTATTTTTTTTTAATTCAATAGTTGATTTTGAGGTATAGCCTCTGGGAGGTCCAAGAGCAGAGCATATGTCAGCCACTGTATCAAGGACAGATGCAGCTCCTGGCAACTCTAACCTGGGCCAGAGATTGAAAAGAGATGAGAAAGAAAAAAAGGAAGAAAGTGGTCCAGTGGTTAAGACTTCGCCTTCCAATGCAGGGGGTGTGGATTCAATCCCTGGTTGGGGAGCGAAGATCCCACATGCCTTGAGGCCAAAAAACCAAAACATAAAACGAAGCAATATTGTAACAAATTCAATAAAGACTTTTAAAAAAAATGGTCCATATCAAAAAAAATCTTTAAAAAAAAATGAAGAAGAAAAAAACTGAATAGTGTGCAGTAATTTTAGCCAATTGGCATATTCCTAGTATTCTGGGGATACTCAGAACCTCTGAGACTACAGATGCACATTTTGGGAGCCCCCCAGAGCACTTGTTCCGACCAGCCTAGGGCCAAACTAAGCACATCCACTGGAGAGTGCTGGATCAGGGCACAAACATTAGAAGGTTTTTTCCTGTCAATTTCCTATTCCTTTTGTTCTGTGGCTGTAACTGAAGGATGCTATTATCTTAAAACTTCACTTTATTACTACAAAATATATTCAGAATTTCCACTTTGGGTCCACAGGTATGGTGTTTTCAAAGTGTATTTCTTATACAGCTGGTAGTTTTAGAGTCTTGGTAGTTTTAAAGTCACTCAGCTGTAACTACATAATAAGAGAGGCAAGTGTGAGCAGGTCAGCACCAGCATTAGCTGCCAGGAACATGGGAAAGTGAAGAACTAATTAATGATTCAAATATGCTTATAATTGAATTCTTTCCCTGACCCATTCACATTTTTTTCTTAATTCTTTGAAGTTTTCTAAGGCAGAAGTTTTAATTAAAAAAATAAAGGACTCACATGCCCAAAGGAAGAAAAGGAGGTGATTATTTTCCCTCTTTCCTTTCTAGTAAACTAACAGGAAGAGATTTTCTCTGCCTAGGATAAAGAGAGACATAATGTGCAGTTTACAGAAATGGTTTCCTAAGACATAATGGACTCTCTTTTCTCTAACTCTCATAAACAGTAAGCTGTCTCTCTCATAGAAGGGCTGCAAAGGACAAACATAACAACTGCATTTTTCCAGGCTTGAGGGGGGGTCCCTAAAGAAGTGGGGTACATAAAAAAGAAGCCCAGTTTAGACGTGTGCTCAGGCTTCCTAGGTATGGCAGTGTCACTCTGCTTTTGTGAAACATGTTTATATAAATGTTCCCAGACAGTAAAAATAAATTACAAAGCGCAAAAGATAAAATGAAGAGAAAGACAGATGTAACCACTAAGATTTTTTTTTAAGCCACAAAATCTAAACAGATCAAGGTCTTTGGGCAGAATAAGAATCGCTAAAAATGGCTAACACAGCCCAGTGCAGTCATAGTAACAGGACCAGAGTTCATTACAGGGACAAAAACAGAGCACTGGGTTCCTGAGTTGAGGCTCCCACTTGGATGTCCCCTGTGCCCATCTTTGACTAACAGTACACATTTTCAGCTTATGCCAGAATCATGCACGTGGGAACAAGGAGTTCTTACTCAGTTTGGGAACAAGCAGGCTGCTGGCCAAATGCAAATAAATAGCATTTTACAGGACCCTCCCCTCCCCAGTTTAGCCAAAGCAATTTGGTTTGGCCAAGTGATTTTGAATTGCTCTGCTAAATCCATTGCACTGCAGTAGTCTAAGAGGCTTCATGTAACAAAAGCATTAAGATACATGAAGCTAATTAACTTCCACAGTCAACTCTCCAGGATGCGTGTTAAGTTTGTAGAGAAATTTGCAGCTACTTCCCAAATCACATTTTTAGATATATATGTTAACCTCCTACAATCCCCTCCCACCCATAACTGGCTCCAAAACTGCTGATTGCAACATTGACCATTGGAAATTTCCTTCCTTCTCAACTTCTTTGTTGGATGTGGAAACTAAATAAGTGTTCTTAATCTTTTCCTTTTGTTATTTTTTAAGTCAACATTTCAGCAGTGGGGGTGGGGGAAGTGATGCGGAGTGAGAATAGGCTGAATTAATGAAATATTTTTACAAATGGAAAAAGAGAATTCAAAAATTTTACAGGTACTTTTAAAACTGAGATATAAATCACATCAGTAAAAGTCACCATTTTAAAGTTTGTTAATTCAGGAGTGTTTAGTATAATCACAAGGTGTGCAACCATACATGTTTGTTTTTTAACCATGCAGAACTGATTTACTAATATCTTTAAGACAGCAAGTAGTGTTTGCATGTAAAAAGTCAAAGCTAGGAAAAGTTATCTCCATTCTCACTCTTGTTCTCTGTACATCGGTGGTTCTCAAAGTGTGGTCCCCAGAACACAGCATCAACATCGCCTAGGAACTTGTTAGAAATGCAAATTGGGCCCCATCCCAGATGTACTAATTCAGAAAGTAATGAGTGGGGTCCTATAATCTATGTTTTAACAGACCCTCTAAGTGATTCTGATGCACAGTAACGTTTGAGAACCGTTCCTCTAGATCAAGACAATTGCACTAGCTTCACTAGCTATAGATTTGTAAATGCACATATATTTAACATCTATATATATATATATATTTTTTTTTTTTTTTTTTTTTTTGCGGTACGCGGGCCTCTCACTGTTGTGGCCTCTCCCATTGCAGAGCACAGGCTCCGGACGCGCAGGCTCAGCGGCCATGGCTCACGGGCCTAGCCACTCCACGGCATGTGGGATCTTCCCGGACCGGGGCACGAACCCGTGTCCCCTGCATCGGCAGGCGGACTCTCAACTACTGCGCCACCAGGGAAGCCCTACATCAATATATTTTAATAAAAAATATTTTATATTTATACATTCATATTTATAATAAACATCAGTACTATTTATATCATATATTTATAATAAATATCTGTACTATTTATATCATATATTTATAAAAAATATCTATTATAAAACATAAATATACATTTTTATAATAGATTTTTGTGAAGCCTGTCCTTCAAATCAATCCATCAATTTTGTCTGCCAAATAACCACAGTCTAACAGCTATATTTAAAAGCAAACAAAGGAAAAAAAGAAAGGAAAAGCACAAGACCTCAAATGAAAATGAAATGCAAAATATGTAAGCCTAGCTAAGCTACACATTTTGTAAGATAATAAGTGTAAATGTAGATAAGATTCTCTGAGCTAGTCCTTCATTGATCTGCCCGATTTCTCTACCTTGTATCTCTAGCGTTTATCTATTACAGGGCAGCACCAAGAAATCATAGGATTCTAAACAGTGGAACTCATTTTTTTTTTTTAAGTAAAAGTTCCAGAGTTTTCCTTGGGATTCTAAACCCTAAACCTCAAAAGGGACACAGTAGAGCTGCCCAGGTTGTAGCAAGACAAAAAAAAACTGGAGCCCATAGGGTCTCAGAATACAGTTTGAAATCAGCTTACTTTGTTGAAACATTTCCTTTCATTGATGAAGAAAATAAAGCCCCCAAAGCTGATTTGTTAGGGTCCATATAGCTATGGGTTAAAATTATAATCCAGGCCTCCTGACATCCAATCCTAAACCTATTTCTCTACTAGACTGTACCCCTTCCACACTGGCCAGGCATCCCTTTTTCCTTTGGGTAAATTTAATGACTCAGATAATAGGAAAAGATAAACATTAAAAAAAAAAAAAAAAAACAAAGGTCTTCTCTACCTACCATCCAGATACAACCACTGTTAAAAATCTGTTATATCTCCTTGTTTTTTTTCTGTATGTAAATATGCATATGAACACACACACATTTGTGCAACTTCCTATCTGGTTGTTTTTTCTACTTAATATTACATGTAAGCATTTTTCCAAGCTCTTCAATTTCCTTTAAAAATGGAAGTTTTAATGGCTGAATGGGGTTGCTTCACTGAGATCTATCATCTTTTATGCAATTAATCCCTTAGAATTAGATATTTGAGTTGTTTCCAACATTTAATAATGATAAATAAAGCTTCAGTGAGTATCACTGTATACAAATCTTTGTGTACTTCTGTGATTATTTCTCTGTGATAAACGTCTGAGAATAGAAATAATAAGTCAAAACATAAGAACAAGCTTCAATACATGATTGCCCAATTGCCGTCTAGACAGGCAGGATATACTACAAGCTGTTTAATAAGTGCTTATTTAAATTCAATCTGAGCATATTATTTTTTCTATCTTTGCTAATTTGCTTGGAAAAAATTAGTGTCTTTCAAATCATGAATGGTTTTATATTAATCACCAAGTTTAAAAAGCATTTAAGAATTAAGCATATACTTACTATATGATCCAGCAATACTACTCTTAGGTATTTACTCAGGAGAAAGGGAAATATAATGTCTGCAAAGACTTGTGTACACCCATAGTGAAAACAACCTAAATGTTCATCAACTGATAAATGAATAAACATATTGTGGTATATCCATACTATGGATTATTATTCAGTAACAAAAAAAGAATAAAAAATTAATACATGAAAGAACATCATGAACCTCAAAAACATGCTAAGTGAGAGAAGCCAGACACAAAAGACTACATGCTATATGAAATTCTAGAAAACAAAACTATAGTAACAGAAAACAGGCCAGTGGTTGTCTGCGGCCAAGGGCAGGGGAGAGAATCTACTGAAAGAGGCATGACAATACTATTTAGGGTGATAGAACTATATCTTGATTGTGGCAGTGGTTATACAACTGCAAATGATTACAGAAATTCATCGACCTCTTCATTTAAAATGGGTGAATTTTATTGTGTGTAAATTATACCTCAAGCTGGAAAAATCAAAACAAAAGCAAAAATCATTTAAGAAATTCTGGGGGGAAAACAACTTATTTTCATTTTTGTGTATTTTCTTTAAATTTTTATCTGTCACAGACCTACTAGAGAATGGACTTGAGGACACGGGGAGGGGGAAGGGTAAGGCTGGGACAAAGTGAGAGAGTGGCATGGACATATATACACTACCAAACGTAAAATAGATAGCTAGTGGGAAGCAGCCGCATAGCACAGGGAGATCAGCTCAGTGCTTTGTGACCACCTAGAGGGGTGGGATAGGGAAGGTGGCCGGGAGGGAGACACAAGAGGGAAGAGATATGGGGACATATGTATATGTATAACTGATTCACTTTGTTATAAAGCAGAAACTAACACACCATTGTAAAGCAATTATACTCCAATAAAGATGTTTAAAAAACAACAACAACAAAATTTTTGTCTGTATTCATAATACTCTATGTAACTATAAGTATAGACTATATGTAAGTTTGTATTTAGACATTTTTATATCACAATTTTACATTTCTACAAAGTTTTCATGATTATCATTTAAAATAGTTATACATAATTGTCCAAAACCCAGAACCATTCTCCTATCGCTAACAGGTAAATTACCAAATTTTAAAGCAAATGATTCCTCCTCAATATTTGGATGCCACCAAGTGGACAAACTGTAATATTACTTAGATTGAGTAGACCTTTTTAGAAATTTAAAAAAATAACAATTTAGTGTTTAAAATTTTAATGTAAAATTAATTTTTAAAACTAAATAAATTTTAGTAATTAAAACAGATGCTTTTATAAGTGTACCAGACCATGATGCTCATCTATCTCTTGTAGTAACTTAACTCTCAAATCTGAATCTCTGGAAATCAGTCAAAGAAAAGAACTTCTGTCAAAATCAGGGCCTTTACAAACTAAAACTACAGGTGTAAATGATAGACATGGGTCTCTCTTAAGCCCCAAACCAAAAACCATTTAGGGACCTACAAATGCAAATAGCCTTTGCTGTAGGCCAAATGACTTCCAACAAAACAATAAGTGCTTCCAGGAGGCACAATGAAACCAGTGATGAAACTGTGGTGAAGATTATCTGGAAAGCAGAGAAAGACAGCAGGAAACTCATTCCCCTTTGGGCAAAGCCTTGCTAACTCTCTTCAGAGTCACCAGTATTTTCTCCTTACAGTTCCTGGCCTTTCCAGTTCAAGCTTTTGCTATTGAAATGAAACAGTAACTGGTTAGAGCCACAAAAAGAAAGATTATTTCAGGGAAGTGTTTGGTCCCTGCCAGGGTGGACAAAAGAAGGACTTTTTCAAAAGAAGCCTTTGAATGACACCTAGCCATTACCTACCACCAACCGAGGGAGATGAACACTCTGCCTATAGCCCAATATTCCTCCCAATTATTTTTTCTGATGCACTTTAACCCTCTCCATCTTGCTGCCAACCTCCATAAATCAAAAAGAAACATTTTTTTAAAAAAAGAAATCTAGGAATGCCACTCCAAAGAACTCTTAAAGGAATGTCATGAGTCCATAAAGTGAGAAACCAGTGAGAGAGAGAAAACGTAGCTCACTGAGACAGAACCATGGCTTCATTGTGGTAAATTATAGAGCTTGTCTTCTAATGGCTGAAATGTTTGTTTGCTTGGTTTTTCTTAAATTTTAGTTATGTTTCTTAATAGAAGATACACTCATTCAATAAAAATTCAAAAGGTACAGAAGAATAAAAAGGGACGTCTACTTTTAACTGCTTCTGCTGGCTGGTCAGCCCCATTCCCAGAGGCAACCATCAATCCTCTCTTGTGAATAGTTACAGAAGTATCCTGTACAGAGACAGTTACATATATACACTCTCCCTATATATACATTCAATCCTATCCCCCCTTTCTTGTTACACAAATGTTGCACCACTGTACACAATGATGCGTTTTTCATTTAACCATACAATACATCATGGCATTCATACCATGTCAATACATAGAGTTTCTCATTCATTTTAAAACTGTATTTGCAAATGAAGCAACGGACAAAGGACTAATCTCCAAAATAGGTCATGGAGCTCAATATCAAAAAAACGACCCGATTAAAAAATGCGCAGAAGACCTAAATAGAGATTTCACTAAAGAAGACATGCAGGGCTTCCCTGGTGGCGCAGTGGTTGAGAGTCCGCCTGCCGATGCAGGGGACGCGGGTTCGTGCCCCGGTCTGGGAAGATCCCACATGCCACGGAGCGGCTGGGCCTGTGAGCCATGGCCGCTGAGCCTGCTCGTCCGGAGCCTGTGCTCCGCAACGGGAGAGGCCACAGCAGTGAGGGGCCCGTGTACCACAAAAAAAAAAAGAAGAAGAAGACATGCAGATGGCCAAGAGGCACATGAAAAGATGCTCAACATCACTGATTATTAGAGAAATGCAAATCAAAACTACAATGAGGTATCACCTCACACCAGTCAGAATGGCCATCATCAAAAAATCTACAAACAATAAATGCTGGAGAGGGTGTAGAGAAAAGGGAACCCTTTTGCACTGTTGGTGGGAATGTAAATTGATACAGCCACTGTATCAACCTCCAGTATGGAGGTTCCTTAAACAACTGAAAATAGAACTACCATATGACCCAGCAATCCCACTCCTGGACATATACCCTGAGAAAACCATAATTCAAAAGGACACATGTTACCAAATGTTCATTGCAGCACTATTTACAATAGCCAGGATATGGAAACAACCTAAATGTCCAACGACAGATGAATGGATAAAGAAGATGTTGTACACGTACACAATGGAATATTACTCAGCCATAAAAAGGAACGAAACTGGGTCATTTGTAGAGATGTGGAGTCTTGTCATACAGAGTGAAGTAAGCCAGAAAGAGAAAAACAAATATTGTATACTAACGCATGTATGTGGAATCTAGAAAAATGGTACAGATGAACCTACTTGCAGGGAAGGAATAGAGACGTAGATGTAGAGAATGGACATGTGGACACAGAGAGAGAAGGAGAGGGTGGGACGTATTGGGAGATTAGGGTTGATATATACACTACCATGCAAAAAATAGATAGCTAGTGGGAACATGCTATAAAGCACAGGAAGCTCAGCTAGGTGCTCTGTGACGACCTAGATGGGTGGGGTGGTGGGGGGCAGGGAGGGAGGTTCAAGAGGGAGGAGACATAGGTATACATATAGCTGATTCACTTCATTGAACAGCAGAAACTAACACAACATTGTAAAGTAATTATACTCCAATTAAAAAAAACTGTATCATATTCTATTTGGATGTACCATAAAATATTTAAGGAGTTCCTTATTAAGATGGACATTTAACTTGTTTCCAATTTGTGCTAGTTTTATTATTATCTTCTTTACCTGAAACTCTCTGGGCAAATTTGATTGCTTCTTCAACCGGATCCGAGTTCACAATTTTATCTAGAATACCCAGCTTAAGAGCTTCATTTGCCGAAATATGTCTTCCTAAAAGAAAACAAAATAAAACAAATCAAAGAACAATGTGATAGTAAACCAAAAACATCACTCTCTCTAGTAGGAAAATTCACTTGTCCTGGGTATAAACATCTGTTACTAAATAAACAAGCACCACGCTGACTGTTACAGTGGAAAGATTACTGCAGAGGTAATCAGAAAATTTGGATTCAAGTTCCAGCTCTACCTTGCACTATTTGTGTGAACTGTACTAGGACCACAATTTCTTCGTTGGTAAATGGCAAAAATTATGCTTACCTTGGTAATTCTGAGTATTAAGTGAAAATAATACATTTTCCTTCTATTCTATAAATCTCTATTAGAAGCACTTTATGAACTATAAATCTATATAATAATGAGGATTTATTGTTTGATAATAATACAGATAAATAAATAACAGAGGTAGTAGCTGCACAGCAATAGCAATACTATCTGTTCTTATACTAGCATACACCATGGGCTGCCATTGATTACGAACTGAGCTCAAACACAAATATAGTTGGATAGACAGGGGAGAAGAATTATTAAGTTGATATCACATAAGTTATAATCAAAATTTCACAGGAAAAGTGGGGTGGACCTCTGCCATTTTTTGGCTACCCAGCATCTCGACCCTCCCTTAGTTTGTGGAATTGCTAATGTGTGAGCTTTGGAGCTAAAAAGGAAGCTAAAAAAGAAACAGAGATGATCAGACAATTGTTCCTTCAGACCTGGCACTACGGTGTGTCCCATGATCCCAAGCTTGGCAAACTGAGTGCTCAACTGAGGGTTTTTAGCTGGAGTGAGTAACACTAAGGAACAGCAACAGCGTAAATCTCACTGCACAGGTGGTGACATCTAGTGTCTGGTGGCGGTGGTGCCAGGAGCATCTACCATCCACTAGTGACACTTGGCAGCCTCTGGTATAGACTGGAAGCTCTAGGAGGTTACAGAAGTTTGATGAGGGTTTGCATTACTCCCATGTTCTCCAGCAGGCATAGATACGTAATTTGATCTGCACACTCTGAAGCGGGAGGTTAAGGGATATAAACTTCCCTCACCACAGGGTCAGGAGAGAGACAGCAACACATTGCTTGCTTGTTTACCAGCACCATCTGGGCTTCTGAAGAGCAATCACCAAGTCAGTCTTGCTGGCAACAACTCCATGGTCTTTGCTGCTCTTACAGAGTGTTGGTGGTTGCCATCTCTGAGACAAACCCTCCATTCCCAGTTCTTATTAGTGCTTCGGAGAGCTACCAATGGCTTTTCTTGATCAGATAGACAATTCAATGATTTTGGGCAGGGGTCACTCTGTAACAGCAATATTTGGGCAGTTTTCTGGAAATGCCTTTGAAAACAGGCTTCCAGATCTCCGCCTGGGGTGAGGAGGGCAGTGGGGGGTGGGCAAGTGGCTTCAAGGGTGAAGTCTCCTCTGTACAAAATCACTTGAGTGAGGGGTGAGTGAATCAGACTCTCTAGGTTAAGGGGCCCAAAGGGACACGGAATGGAATATGAAAACCTGGGTACTAAAAGGATCTTTGGGGCAACTGAGCAGGGGAAACATGAGATGTCCACAGGATGAACTGAAAATTCCATTAGCTGTAATGTTTTCTTCTGACCTGGATTTCACAAAAGTTGCAAGGACCACTACTGTTCTTACGGAGTCAATGAGATTTCAGGTACTTTTATTCTGTTTCAAGGACCTGAAGACACAGCTCTGTATATCCAACCCAAATCCTCATGCTGAGATTTAAACTTGTTCTTTCTTGTGCTTTCTTGTTCTTTCTTGTGAGTGTAGATAATAACCACTGTCCAATCTAATAAAAGCCCTCCCTAGATCTACTATAAAGAGACTGGGGCAACTGAAGTTGAGACTTCTGCAAGCCAGGTAATCTCAATTCTTTCCAATTTTCTTTGTGGCTTCTTTTCCAAGCTTTAGAAAAAAATTTCTACATGGAACACTTTCCAGAAGCCATTTTAAAGTCCCCTTAAAATTGTACAGACTACTTAAAAAGATAGGTGTCCAACAAAGATGTTAAAAAATATAATAAAATAAAAAGATAGGCGTATGATTCCAATGTTAGCTTTCTTCTAATTCACTGTGACCTTCTCTATGCAAATCAAAATCTATCATATTCTTACTATTTTTACCTCTTTTCTTCATCATGTTAATAATAGTGATATTTCTATAAGCAGCAGTGCTTTGAAAAAGGTGAATCTTAGTTCACTTTATTTCTTTTTGTCAAAGCAGCCAGATTCCTTCCTGATTTCCTCCAAGATATTCTTGCCTTTCAGGCTTACTACTGAAAGCAGGAACACACAATTCCTCAATATTCCCCCACATGCTTTAATTTCTATAAACCTTAGAATTTACAGACTCATTTCACACTATTATGATTTCCCCCTATATATATATATATATATATATATATATATTTTTTTTTTTTTTTTTTTTTTTTTGCGGTACGCGGGCCTCTCACTGTTGTGGCCTCTCCCGTTGCGGAGCACAGGCTCCGGACGCGCAGGCTCAGCGGCCATGGCTCACAGGCCCAGCCTATCCGTGGCATGTGGGATCCTCCCGGACCGGGGCACGAACCCGCGTCCCCTGCATCGGCAGGCGGACTCTCAACCACTGCGCCACCAGGGAAGCCCTCCCCCTATATTTTATGCTGCTTTTCTTCCTTTCTATTTGGTCTTTTGCAGAATTAACCCTCTCATGTGCTTTGAATTTCTGTAGTATGTTGGGTTGATTGTAAGCATCCTCTTATGAATTCTGCATTAGGTACTTAAAATAGTTCGCATTCTTAAAAGTATACTTATCATACCACTGTAAATTAAAGCAATTTCTAATCTAATTTATTGAAGAGAAGAAATTTAGTTTTTAACTCCCTTTTCATGCTCTAAAGAATTTATAACATCTCCCCATTTAAAGGGGGAAAAAGCCATTTTAGACTTTATTCTAATTATATATTAGTAACTGTATAAATTTTATACTAGTAATTATATATTAGTAATAATATAGACTCATTATTTTCTAATTTGGACCATGTGTGCACAGTTTTGTATTGTGGTTTCTGTGTCAAAACATAAGTGTATTGGGGCTTCCCTGGTGGTGCAGTGGATAAGAATCCGCCTGCCAATTCAGGGGACAAGGGTTCGAGCCCTGGTCCGGGAAGATCCCACATGCCACAGAGGAACTAAGCCCCTGCGCCACAACTATTGAGCCTGTGCTCTAGAGCCCGAGAGCCACTACTACTGAGCCCGTGAGCCACAACTACTGAGCATGCGTGCCTAGAGCCTGTGCTCTGCAACAACAGAAGCCACCGCAATGAGAAACCCGCACACCACAACTAAGGGTAGCTCCCGCTCGCTGCAACTAGAGAAAATCCCACACACAGCAACGAAGACCCAATGCAGCCAAAAATAAATAAAATAAAATAAATAAATTTATTTTTTTTTAAAGTGTATTGATTAGCAGTTCTCAAGTTTTTTAGTCTTGGGACCCCTTTGCACTCTTAAAAATTATGGAATACGCCAAAGAGCTTTTTTTTATATGGGTTATTTCTATTAATATTTACTATATTAGAAATTATAACTGAGAACTTTAAAAATGTATCTTTATTAAATCACTTTAAAATAACCATGATAAACCTATTACATATTAACATAAATAAATTTTTATGCAAAATAACTCTATTTTCAAAATTTTAAAAATTTAGTGAGAAGAGTGTTGTTTTATATTTTTGCAAATTTCTTTAATGTCTGGCTTAATAGAAGACAGTTGGATTCTCATTTCTGCTTCTGCATTCAATCTGTTTTGATACCACATGGCATACAATAACCTCTGGAAAATTCCACTGTATATTTGTGAGCGAATGAGAGTGGAAAAGGCAAGCAATATCTTATTATTATGAAAATAGTTCTGACTCCATGGACCCCACCCCCACCCCCTGCCCCCCCATACACAATAGTCTTAGGTACACCTAGGAGTTCCTGGGCCGCACTTTAAGAACTCCTGATTTAGACCACATTTAAGACTGTATAGCATCTTAGTATACAAATGTTCCATACGTTGAGAATTTATTTGTGGCTGGAGTGATTTTAGCTGTTTCAAGAGTAACCTTTTGTTGTGTTTTGTTTTTATCCTTTGGAAGCTTGCAGGAGTCTATTTCGTGGAAATTTAAAATCTTTATCAAAATACAAGGCATTGACATCTCATCAGTTTTTCCAGGAAAATGAGGTGCTTACTAAAGTACAATTTCTGATTCCTTTATGTATCTGAAGAGATTCTTCTATTTTTTCCTATGGTTATTGCTTCTCCCCTTTTCGCTTTGTGCTCTGGGAGCTTTTATTATTCATAGCAGAGGCCTCTATTATAGACCTCTCATGTCTGCTGCCTTCATTTACATTTTCTGTATTTTTTTAGAAATTCTTCTGAATTCTATAAACGTGTCTCTATGCACTATGTTGCTGATTCAGTAGTCTGTTCTAGTGCATCTTTTCTTTTTATTGCTTCAAAGTTATTTTGGCTAATGTTTTGATTTTAAACAGGGTGTTCTTGTTTAATAAATAAAATATTTTCTTTTCTAATTTAGAATATTGTGAGTTTTCTAAGATTTTTTGTTGCCTTTAATCTGTTTCAACAGACTCACATTTATGTTTCATTTTTCTAATGACACAGAATATTTTCATAGCTTGTTTTTTTTTTTTGGTCTGTTTTATTTGTCTTAGTCATGAAATAATATTTGCTGATATTTATTATTGCTGACTGGGAGCCCTGGGTATTAAAACTCACCCTTAACATCTTGTTCGAGTATAGAGAAAACCCACATGGACCTAACTAAATCTGAAAGACTGGCAGGATAAAGATGCCATTCGCAGCTTCTTCCCCAGTATCCTGGGTGGCAAGAGGTACCTCATCAAAGACTAGAGTCTGAGGGCATCCCTGTCCTGGGAAAGATCATAAAGTAACTATGGGGCTGAGACAAAGCTCTATGAGAATAGAGAAGAGGCTTTCTATGCTGTTCAGAAAGATGGGACCTAGAAAATAACAGCAGAAGCAACATCAGGGCACTGTAGTTTTCATCATTTGATTGGACAGAGAACGTCAGGGAATGAACTGCATTGTGCCCAAGCGTGTGTTTTGTGGTTACTGCTAAAGATTCGATTGTTTTCAGGTGGCATTTTAAGGGAATTGTGGAGAAGCGTGGCTGTTGTAATTGTTCCACTTTCCAGAATTATCTCTCTTATGGTTTTCAGAAGAGCAGAAAAGGTTAGCTATTTATTAATTTAATCTAAATTTATTTACTTATTAATTTCCTAGGGGGCAGTGCCTATAGAGCTGGTATTTTTCTTCATTAACATCAGTAGGGAATCTTCAACTTTCAGTAACAATTTTTTAGCATCCCTTCTTAGGAAAAAAAATGTTTTCCAGAAGCAAGAGTCTTAATATCATCATTATCAATGGCTACTGTATTAGTTTCCTATACAGATTACCACAAACATTGCATCTTAAAACAGCACACATTTATTATCTTAGTTTAGGAGTCAGAAATCTAAAATAGGTCAGCAGAATTGTGCTCCTTCTGGAGGCTCTGAGAGAGAATCTGTTCCTGGGCTTTTCTAGCCTCTAGAGGCTGCCTACATTTCTTCTTCTCTTCCTCCATCTTCAAAGCCAGCTGTGTATCATCTTCTCTCCCTCCTGCCTTCCTCTTCTAAGGACGCTTGTGATAAATTGTGCCTACCTAGACAATCTAGAATGATCTCCCATCTTGAGATCCTTAATTTAATCACACCTGCAAGGTCCCTTTCGAATGTGAGGTAATATATTCACAGGTTCTAGGTATTAGGACGTGGACATCTTGGAGAGAGGCATTATTATGCCTACCACAGTTACCATTTATAAAATGTCTCCTCTGTGACAGGTACTATACCAGAAGCAAGTCATGTAATTTCATTATTCCTTACACAACTATGTGGTTGTTTTACTGATGAGAAAATGAAGACTGAGAGAAGTTCAGACAATCTCCCTTCTAAATTTCAGGCCAGTCTATCCAACTGTCTACCTGACACCTCAAGTTGGATGTCAAACCTTAACATGTCCAAAACTAAGCTCTTGTGATTCCTCCCTACAACCTGCTCTACCAGCAGAATTCCCCTTTTCTCAGTAATGGCGCCATCCTTCCAGCTGCTGAGGCCATTAGAATCATCATTTTCTCTCCCCTTTCCCTCACCTCTCACATTTGGTCTGTCACAAAATCCTGTTGGCTCAAAATATATCCAGAATTTGACCACGTCTCACCATTTACATTGTTACCACTCAGGTCTAACCTCCCATCATGGCTCCCTTGGATTATTAAAGCAGGCTTCTAATCAGTCTTCCTATTTCTGAACTTACCTCCACTTAATATATTTTCAGTAGCCAGGGTGATCTTTTAAAAAACATAAGTGACAGCATGTTTGTTAGTTTTCTGCTCAAAACACTCTAATGCCTTTCTACCTCTTCAGAAGAAAAGCCAAAGTTCTCTCTATAATCTTCAAGTCCCTACCTGATGTGACTTTACCCCCTACTACTCTTCCCCTTACTCACCTTACTCTAGCTTCATTGACCTTCTTGCTGTTCTTTGAAATTTCCAAGTATGCCCCTACCTCAGGGCTTGGTATTTGCTATTTTCTCTGTGTGGAATATCTTCCTCCAGATATTGGCATAACAAGCTTCCTCCATCCTTCAGGTATTCACTCACATTCATTTTGTAGGAAAGCCTTTCCCAACTATCCTACCTAAAATATTACCCAACCCCCAGCCCTATCATTTTACATTTCCCCTTTCTGCTTTATGTTTTCTCCTTAGCACTGATCTCCATCTAACCTACCATGTATACTGCTTACATAATAGGTAGGCATGGAGTTTAAGAAGAGTATACAGTGTGGTAGCTGGTCTCCAAAGTGACCTGCCATGTGTTTGACCTCTAAGTATTCAAGTTCCCCTCCCAAGTTGGATAGGGAAGACTTGTATAATCAATAGAATAGTTCAGAAAAGATGGCACGTGACTCCAAAGCTAGGTCATAAAAGACGTTGCAGTCTTTGCCTTGCTCTCTCTTGGATCACTCACTCTAGAGGAAGCCAGCTTCCATGCTGTGAGGATATGCAGGTAGCTCTAGAGAGAGGTCCATGTGGAGAGGAAATGAAGCCTCCTGCCAACAGTCAGCTGCAGCCATCCATGTGAGTGCGCCATCTTGGAAGCAGATCTTGGAAGTAGATCCTCCAGCCCCAGTCAAGTTTTCAGATGACTATGGCCCCAGTCAGTATCTTGACTGCAACTTCATGAGAAACCTTGAGCTAGAACCCAACTAAGCTGTTCCCAAATTCCTGACCCACAGAAACAAGGGAAGAAAAACACTGCCAATCAAACCACAACTCACAATGAATGTAAGAGGCGTCCTGATTTCAAAGATGTGGAAAACACTGTGCATTTTTGAATTGATAATTATTGTTATTGTTGTTGTTTTCTGTATATAATATCCATAAGGGCAGGAGTTTTTGTAGGTTTGATTTACCTCTATAGTTCCCACTGCCTACAACAGGGCCCAGCACATGAGAAAAAATTAAACAGCTGCTGCATGAGTGAATAAAAATTAATTTGTACAAGGCATATTGTTTATATGTGGTACAGCTGGGATTCAAGCTCAGGTCTTTGATTCTAAAGATTGTGCTCTTTTTATTGCCCATTCTTTGGGATATAGTCTATTACCAAGATCCTCATCTTATTTTTACTCAATCCTCCTCTTTCACTAAAGTCGGATATGGGAATAATAACATATAACTAACACTTTTTACCATGTCTAGGACTGTTCTAAGCACATTGTATGCATTAAGGTGTCTAATCTTCACCACACCACCATATGGTAGGTGCTATTGTCATAAACATTTATGAAGAAACTAAGGCACAAAGAGGTAAAGTGTCTGGCCCAAGGCCTCATTAGTTCCACCTGTTTGGAGTAAATAGTTATGTATGTTCTTTCATCCAACCTCACTTCGACTGGCAATATCTTTCTATGTCTTATCATATTTGGTAAATTCAGGGTCTCTAGATGATTTCTAGTGTTGCATTGTTCACATTCCCTATTGAAAGAGAAAACTTTTATTTGAAGCTAACACCTTATCACCTGGGAAATGAAAAATGCAGTCATTTCCAAACTAAAATTTGAAATCTTTCCTTGGAAATTCTGGTTTCAATTCTTGTTTATATTACAATTTCTAAATTAGATCTGAATATAATGCACCCTATGTGAAACCAGTGTCTATGAGCAGACACTTAAATTTCATTAGGGCTCTGTATATACTTTCATTTAGAAAGCACTCACATTTGCTCTTCATGGTAACTTTCGAGAAGCTCTCAGAAAAGGCATTCTTTACATTTAAAGATGAGAAAATTGACATCAAAGAAGTTAAAGTATCCTCTTAAAATTACATGGGTAGGGAATGGTCAAGCCAGAATGTTTCTAAATCCTAGTCCAGTTCCTCACATTGAACTAGACAGACATTGGCAGGGTTAGTACTGACCTGAGGTAATTAAGTCAAGTGCAGCAGGAACTCCAATAAGTCTGGGGAGAAGCTGGGTTCCTCTTGCACCAGGAAGGATTCCTAGTGTGACCTCTGGGAAGCCAACTTGAGCCTATCAAAGATTGAAGGCATAAAGGTCATTAGAATGAGATGATATATTCAGAGTCAAGGCAAGCATTCCCCTGGGTTTCTCACACCCTCAAAAACATTGCTGCATAGAATTCAGTGAGAGTTTCTACAGAGAAAATTAGTGCACACCCTCTCCTTTAATTAATAGCATAAATAGAGCTGTGCCATCCCTAAGTCTTCATGTTGAAACACATCCCCAGCTTCTTACACAATTCTTCTCTGACTCTATTATTCACAGAATGGGAAAAAATAGTTGCTAATAACATATGTGGAATATATAAAGAACTTTTATAACTCAATAATAAAAAGACAAATGATCCAATTCAAATGGGCAAAGCATCTGAATAGACATTGCTCCAAAAAGATACAAATGGCCAATAAGCACATGAAAAGATGCTCAATATCATTAGCCATCAGGGAAATGCAAATCAAAACTACAAGATACCACTTCATACCCACTATGATGGCTATAATAAAAAAGACATACAATAACAAGTTTTAGAGAGTATGTGGAGCATACAAAACCCTCATACATTGCTGGTGGGACCGTAAAATGATGCAGTCACTTTGGAAAACAATTTGGCAGTTTCTCAAAGGTTAACCATACGACCAGAGTTACCATACGACCCAGCAATTCCACTCCTCTATATATACTCAAAAGAAATGAAAACATGCCCACAAAAAACACTTGTGCAAAAATTTTCATAGCATCATTGTTCATAAATCCAAGAAAGAAGAAACAATCCAAATGTCCATCAAGTAATGAATGAATAAAGAAAATGTGGTATATCCATAAAAAGAAATATTCAGCCATGGAAAGGAATAAAATACTAATGACATGTTACAACACAGGTGAACCTTGAAAACAATGCTAAGTGGAAAAAACCAGACACAAAAGACAACATATTGTATGTTTTCATTTACATGAAGTGTCTAGAATAGGTAAATCCATACAGACAGAAAGTAGATTAGTAATTGCTAGGACTGGGGGAGAGGGAAATGATGGTTTACTCCTAAAAGGTGTGAAGTTTCTTTTGAGGGTGATGAAATATCCTAAAATCAACTGTGGTAATGATTGCATAACTCTGTGAATATACTAATATACCGCTGGACTGTACACTTTAAATGAGTGAATTATATGGTATATGAATTATATCTCAATGAAGCTATTATAAAAAGAGAAAGAAAGAAAGAAAGAAGGAAAGGGAGGAAGAAAGGAAGAAAGGAAGCGAGGAAGAAAGGAAGGGAGGAAGAAAGGAAGAAAGTCAGGCAGCAACCTCAGTCCAGATGAGAGGGTGAGATTGAGACCTTAATCACATGTCTCTCTTTGCCTTAAAAGTGGCCAAAGTTCTGTTAGTCATTTTCCAGGTATAAGGATGGGAGGAGGAGGGTACTTAAATACAGACTGCCATTTGCCCAAATTGTGATGCCAACAGCTCCAAAATACCTGGAATGTTTGAGCCTCTCTCACATGAGGCTTTCCTAGCAGTTGATCACCATTTTTCCCACCAGTGGTCATCCCTATCCCCTGACTTACTATTGCTTATAACTTAGATCTGCACTCAGTGTGCAGAAGGTCATGGTATTAGGAACACAGAAAAAGGAACACTTAGGATATGTGTCTTTATTTATAAGTTTTATAAAAAATTAAAACAACATAGGGAAATGGTTAAATAAATTATGATAAATCTATAAGATGAAAAATTATGCAACCATTTAAAATGATATTTTTAAGGAATATTTCCAATAAGATTGACAGCAAATTTCTCATCAGAAACCATGGAGAGGGCTTCCCTTGTGGCACAGTGGTTAAGAATCCACCTGTCAATGCAGGGGACTTGGGCTCGAGCCCTGGTCTGGGTAGATCCCACATGCCACGGAGCAACAAAGCCCATGTGCCATAACTACTGAGTCTGCACTCTAGAGCCCGCTAGCCACGACTACTGAGCCCACATGCCACAGCTACTGAACCCCATGCACCTAGAGCCCCTGCTCTGCAACAAGAGAAGCCACCACAATAAGAAGCCTGCGCACCACAAGGAAGAGTAGACCCCACTCACCGCAACTAGATGAAGCCCACACACAGCAACAAAGACCCAACACAGCCAAAAATAAATTAATTAAAAATAAAAAAAAAGATACCAGGGAGACCAGTGCCAGTGGGATGACACGTTCAAAGTACTGAAAGAAAAGTACTGTCAACCAAGAATTCTACATCCAGCAAAACTAGTCTTTAAAAATGAAGGCAAATTGGGACTTCCCTGGTGGTGCAGTTGTTAAGAATCTGCCTGCCAATGCAGGGGACACAGGTTCGAGCCCTGGTCCAGGAAGATTCCCACATGCTGTGGAGCAATTAAGCCCATGCACCACAACTACTGAGCCTACACTCTAGAGCCCGTGAGCCACAACTACTGACACCCGTGAGCCTAGAGTCCATGCTCCACAACAAGAGAAGCCACCACAATGAGAAGCCTGCACACCACAGTGAAGAGTAGCCCCCACTCACTGCAACTAGAGAAAGCCCACATTGCAGCAATGAAGACCCAACACAGCCCAAAATTAAAAAATAAATAAAAATTTATTTTAAAAAATGAAGGCAAATTAAGACATTTTCAGATAAATAAAAATTGAATTTGTTGCTAGCAGATCTGCCCTACAAGAAATCCTTCAGGATGAAATGAAAAGACACTAGACAGTAACTCAAATCCACATGAAGGAATAAAGAACACTGTTAAAGGGTAACTACACAGGTAAATATAAAAGACAGTATTAATGTAATTTTTTGTTTGCAATTCCTCTTTTTCCTTACCTGATTTAAAAGACCACTACATTAAGCAATAATTATATATTTATGTTGATGGGCATGCAATGTATAATGATATAATTTGTGACAATAACAGCATAAAGGTGGTGTGTAACAGAACTATATGGGAGCAAATTTTTTACATACTATTGAAATTAAGTTGGTATTAATCTGAACTAGCTTATCAGAAATTAAGATGTTAATCCCCAGGGCAACCACCACTAAGAAAACAACTCAAAAATATACAGTGAAAGAAACAATAAGAGAATTAAAAGTGTACTAGAACTTATCCATTTAATACAAACAAAAGCATTAATGGAGGAACTGAGGAATGAAAAAATATAAGACATAGAAAACAAATAGCAAAATGGCAAAAGTCCTTCCTTATCAGTAATTATGTTAAATGTAAATGGTAGAGATTGGTAAAATGGATAAAGAATATTTAATAATAATTTAGATACAGTATTAGTATGAAAATAGACTACAAGTGAAATACAATAAAATTCCAAATGTATTTTTTTTTTAAAAAAAAGATTGCGAAGAAAAAAATTACACAGGAAAAAGACAAGGAAGAAAAAGATAAAATGTCAATAGTGGTTATTTCTGAACTGTGAGTTTATGGTGACTTCAGTTTTACATCTTTGTACTTTCCTGTATTTTATAGTCTATTACAATGATGAATATTATCTTTATTATTAGAAAAATGTATTACTTATAAAAATATTACTATTATAAGACTGGTATCACAAACCTCAATCTACATGTCTAATAACCCAAATTAAATCTATTTCCAGAAATACATGGATTTACTAGTTGTGCACAGTTTCCAATAGGAACTTGTCTTCTTAAGTACTAAAAATTATGAGACCACAAAACTGAAATGTTTGAGATAGGAAACAAAAATTTAAATAAGTATGTACACTCAGGGGTGATGGTCAAAATATTAATACCTCATACTGCATGAGCATAGCTCAGTGAAATCTGATGTGGGCCATAGTACCAGAGCAAGGTCCTGGGTGTCCTGTACAGGAGTTCCCCTTTAACTAGTGGGTCATGGGAAGGTCCAAAGGCTAGGGTTAGGGGAAGTGATGGGACAGTCACAGGCTCAGGGTAGTAACTCTTTATCAACTAGAATGGACATATTTCAACATTTCAACAAAGAGTAACACTGTACTTGTATGTAACAGCTGAACACCAGTGCTAGAAAAACCTAAGAGTTGTGAACCAGTAAGCTAACCATTCAAAATGATCACCTCTGATGCTTATGACTACATTTAGAGCTTGCTCTAAAGAAAAGCTCCCTACATCAAATCCCATATGGATCCCCTCTGTTACCTCTGCATGGGCAATCCTATAGTGACAGCCCAGGGCCAGCTCCAGTCCCCCTCCTAAAGCCACCCTTTGGATAGCTGCCACCACAGGCTTCTTGTTTCTCTGTACTTCATCTACTACACTTCCCAATGTCAAGTCAAAGGTCTTATCAGCACTGAAGCCACGGATATCAGCACCTAAGAACACAAAGACAAGGAAAAAAGAGAGTTGAAGAAGACTTTGCTATAGAACAATAAGTTACCAGATTACACTTAAGGAATCTCAGATCTCTTTGGACCCATGAAACTCTTTATCCTTTGGTTGCAGACACAGTAAAGGAACAAGTAGCCTGGAAAATGTAGAAAGATATGAGAGAAAATCCTCAAATCTTTATCAGAAGTCCTGTAATCTAAAATCTGTCTTTCCATATGATAGTAGTAACTCTACTTTTAGAAAAATTTGAAAGCTCAGAAAAGGGAAGCAAAGATTCTAAGATTGAGTCAGCCATTCCCATTTTTTGCATGATACTGTTCACCAACTCTATTCACAGCAATTTAGACCCATATCTTTGTTAAGGGCATCAGTCATTACAATATAAAACCTCAGGGTAAAATGAAGACATATTTGTGAGTTATATGTAAATCAATCAGCTTAGAATTACATTTCTGTGATAGACTTTTTTGTGATCAATAAAAGTAACAACATTTACTGCTTTTCCTAATTATAAAAATCATATGCATTATAGAAATCTTGAAAAATACACAAAATTATAAAGGACAAAAATATTACTCCAAATATCACCACACAGAGATAACAATGTAATATTTTGGTGAATTTTTAGTTTTTTTCCCAACGCACGTATGTAAATTGCTTTGTGACCTTGAGTAAGTTATTTAACCATTTTGTTTCAATACCTATCTTAAATAACTGATGTGACAATTAAATGAATGTTTACTATAATATATATATTTAACAATATTGAGAACACTCTGTAAAGTCATTTTTTATATTTTCCTTTTTTCACATAACATTATACATAGTAGTGAGCTTTTCCCCTATAGCATTATATGTTCTTTGAAAATATTAAGCCTGGTACAAGTTAAAAAGTTAAATTAATTATTTCATGTTCAGCCTTTCTTTTTTTTTTTTTTTTTTTTTTGCTACCTGCTCCTCATCTAGCATCCATCCAGGGATTGTGCTTTTTTTCTCACCAATCCATCATATTTCACACTCTACTGTTATTATTTATTTTTATTTTTTTAGATTCCTTTTGGTTCTAGAGAAACAAGGTGAACTTCAGTCTGAATGTCATGTCTATTATTCCTGTAACTTTAGGTTAAACTAATTTTTCAAGTAACAGAAGCAATTAACATTTGTTGGATAAATACTATACATAAGGCACTGGGCTAAGTAGTTTCATATATTGTCTCATTTAATTTTCTTAACACCTAAGTTAAATAGTCTATTAACATTTTACAAGTTTAAGTTTAAGGCTTTGAGATGTTAAGTGACTAGTTCAGACATATGATTCTGTAACTGGTTGAATAAGGATTTGAGCTCAGGCAGTTTGACTACACAGTTCACATTCTTAAATGTTATACTACATTCTTCTACTTGCAGCAAAAGGTTAGTATGATCATCCCAATTTTATAGAAACCAAGGCACAGACAAGAGTATAGTGATTTCACTTTTTAACTGTTTATCTCTGGCACATAGAAATGCAATTAATTTTTGGATCCTGATTTTACATCCAGCAAGATTCCTAAATTCTATTATTAATTCTAATAATTTTCTGATAGATTTATTTTTTACAAACACTCATTTCTTCTGAATAATGATGGTTCTGTTTCTTCCTTCCCAATGCTTATACCTTTCATTTCTTTTTCTAGGCTGGCCAGGGCCTAGAATATAATGTCAAATACAAATGGTGATAGCAGCCAGCCTTGTCTTATTTCTTTCTGAAAAGGAAAGCATTCAATTTACCATTTTGTTTGATGTTTGCTGTAGGTTTTTAAAAATAGATACATTTTGCCTGATGAAGACATTTTCTTTCTATATTTAGTTTACTAAGAATTTTAATCTTTAATGCATGCTAAACGTTACCAAGTGTTTTTTTCTGAATCTCTTGAAATAATCACATGATTTTCCTCCTTTAATCTTTTAATAGGATGAATTACATTGATGTCTCATGTTTAATGAATCTGGTATTTCTGGGATGAAAGTGATATATCATGCTTTTTATATATCGTTAGATTCAGTTTTATTATATAATGTTTCAGAGTTTTATATCTAGGTTAAACAAAAAACAAAAATACAAATAAAATTGGCCTTTAATTTTGCTTTTTCATACTGTCTTGACAGGTTTTGTTATCAAGGTTATGCTAGCCTCACAAAATGAGTTGGGAAGTGTACTGGATAGAACGGTGTCCACCCAGAACCTGTGAATGTGATCTTATTTGGAAATAGGGTCTTTGCAGATATAATCAGGTAAAGAAGAGGTCATACTGGATCAGTGTGGGTCTATATAAGATCAGGGAAATTTGGACACAGAGGATAAAGCCACAGGAAGACAGAGGCAGAGATAGGGATAATGCAGCAACAAGCCAAGGATTGCCAAGGATTGCCAGCAACCACAGAAGCTAGAAGAGGCAAGGAAGACTTCTTCCCTAGAGGCTTTGGAGAAAGAATGGCCTTGCAGATATCTTGATTTTGAACTTTTAGCCTCTGGAACTCTGAGAGAATAAACTTCTATTGTTTTAAGCCACCCAGTTTGTGCTCACTTGTTATGGCAGCCCCAGGAAACTAATATAGAAAGTGTTCCCTCTTATTTTTATTCTCTGAAATGTTTGTGTAAAATTAGAATGATATTTTCCTTGACTTTTCAGTTAGAGGTTACCAATGAAGTCATCTGGGACTTGAATTTACTTTGTGAGATTTTTGATTACTGACTCAATTTCTTTAATGGTTTTCTGTTTCTTCTTGAATCAATTTTGTAAGCTCTGTTTTTCTACTTGTTCATATTATCATTTTTAATGGCTAGAGCATCTTCAGTGATATCCCTTTTGTCATTCTTTATATGTATTGTTTGTATTGTCTCTTTTTTTTCTTGATAAGCCTCTCTGAAGCTTTATCAATTTTATTAGTATTTTCAAAGAACATTTGATATTATTGTTCTCTTGATTCACATTCGTATTCTATTTTAGTAATTTCCCCTCTATCATTTCCTTCCTTCTACTTCATTTGGATCTATTTTACTGTTTGTTTTGTCAGTTCCTTAATAGGAATACCACAATATGTTTCAGTGTTTTTTCTTTTCTGATATATACCTTTAAGGCCATACATTTCCTGCTAAGCTTTGCTTTAACTGTATCCCTCAAGTTTTATATATTGTTTTTATTATCATTCAGTTAAAAATATTTTCTAAATTACATTATGATTTCTGCTTTGACTCAAAGGTTATTAAAAAATGAATTTATTTTCCAAACACATGAGAATCTCTAGTTATATTTTTGTTATTGATTTCTAGCTTGATTGCACTGTTGTCAGAGATATTCTAAATGAAATTTATTGAGATAAGCTTTCACAGTCCAGTAGCTGATCAACTTTTGTAAATGTTGCAGATTGGAGAATACATATTTTCCGATTGCTGGGCACATTGTTCTATCTAAGTCCATTAAATCAAGTCTGACAATCCCTAATGCTTTTCCAGAACAATTATTTTTGCTGCCTCTGAACTCTAACTACGTTCTCTCCTACCTCCTTTTTTTTTTTTTTTTTTTGCAGTACGCGGGCCTCTCTCACTGTTGTGGCCTCTCCCGTTGCGGAGCACAGGCTCCGGACGCGCAGGCCCAGCGGCCATGGCCCACGGGCCCAGCCGCTCCGCGGCACGCGGGATCCTCCCGGACCGGGGCACGAACCCGCGTCCCCCTCATCGGCAGGCAGACTCTCAACCACTGCGCCACCAGGGAAGCCCTCCTACCTCCTTTTTTACAAAGAAATATCAGTTCTGATTTTTCATAATTCTGATCCCTCACTCCATGCCTCAAAGTCACCATCTTGGGCTCCCAACCTTAAGTTTTCAAATAGTTGAGTAAGCTATTTAATAGCTGGTTAATGTTTGGCCCACTATTTAACTTCTCTTAGGCTTAGCCTTCTCATCTGTAAATGGAAACTGTAGGATTTACTGAGGATTAAAATATAAAGTATGTAAAAATATTACTATTTTCATTGTTAATAAGTAAATAAGCTACTCAGTACTGGCACATAGCAGGTAAGCTAAACGGTAATTATTATAATGATTAATGTGTTTATATTTATTCATTGTTATGATTTCAACATCTATTTCTTCTCAGGTTACCACGACATACATTAAATTCCTCTGGCAAAAAAAAAAAAAAAAAAAGAAGAAGAAGAAAAATGAAAAAAATTCCTCTGGCTACAGTAAGAATACATGGGCCTTCATATCCATGGAACTTTTGTCAAAGGGTATAATTTGGGAAAAGAAGAAAAGGTGCCACAAATACCAGTGAATAAATCACCATTTCAGATGCTTTTGCCGTATTTTGTCACTATTTTGCATCTTCACAGGATAACCCAATAAAGAGTGCATGGTCACTGAGATGGGTGACTATCAGAAGAAAAGTGAAGTCCATTGCAGGACTCTGTGTAAAATAAAAAATAACATTTATCGAACATGTTCTGCATGCAAGCACTGCTCTAGGGCTTTCAGATGTGTTATCTCATTTACTCTCACAAAAACCTGTTAAGATATAAATATTATGGTATCTATTTTATAAATAGAGAAATTGAGTTTCAGGAGATTTAAGGGACTTGCCCAAGCTCGCATAGGATGGTGACACATGCAGAGCAGATATGTACCAGCAGATGTATACTAGCAGCTATAATAGCCATCAAGCCTGGAACTAAATGTCCTCCAAAGGCCCAATCCAATATAAAAGAGAGTAAGGTCAGCATCTTCTCTGGGTTCTCTCCTATGACTCTTGTCTCTTTCTCCACAATGTTTCTCATTCCCATTCAACTCCCATATTCATTACCCACACTATAGTATTACCCACAAGAACAGATAATGCAGCATTGATCTCAGTCTGTGGCAGGATTTCAGAGAGCATGGGAGAGGGTTAGACACTGGTTACCTGCAGAGAAGATGCCATCTGCTCCACAAATCACAATGGCTTTTACTGTATGGTCTGTTAGAGCTTTCTGCAGACCCTCTTTTATTCCACGGAGAACAGTCTCACTAAAAGGGAAAAAAATTACGTGAAGCATGAGTCAGAATCAAATTTCTACCATCTCAGAGTTTTTTTTCCTTTCTTAACAATGAAAAATTAAACATATACACGATGTATAAAAATCCTAGATACTTATCATTAAACTTTCACTAATTTAACAAATAATATATGTATTTACTGTAAATTAAGCACTGAGTTGATTAAACACATAAACTTTAGGAAAAAAAGTGTTTTCCTACATTTTGCTGTAACTTTGACCACTTAGAATCAGCACTATCAATTTAAAAATATTATAGACATATCCTATGTACAGTGAGGGCTTACAACATCCTAGGGAGAACAAAATGTACACAACACAATATCACACTAAAATAAGTGCTGTAATAAAGGTACAAAGAAAGTGACGTGGAACTCCCGAGAGGAAAGAAAGTCTTGTTTTTAAAAATAAATTTATTATTTATTTATTTTTGGCTGTGTCGGATCTTTGTTGCTGAGTGTGGGCTTTCTCTAGTTGTTGTGAGCGGGGGTTACTCTTTGTTGTGGTGCATGGGGTTCTCATTGCCGTGGCTTCTCTTGTTGTGGAGCACAGGCTCTAGGCACTTGGGCTCCAGTAGTTGTGGCGCATGGGCTCAGTGGTTGTGGCTCACAGGCTCTAGAGAGCAGGCTCAGTAGTTGTGGCACACGGGCTTAATTGCTCCGCAGCATGTGGGATCTTCCCAGACCAGGGATTGAACCCGTGTCCCCTGCATTGGCAGGCGGATTCTTAACCACTGCGTCACCAGGGAAGTCCCAAGAAAGTTTTTTCAATTTGTCATATTGGCATAATATAAGAAACTGAAATTGTCTAAAAATAACAGTCTAAGTGATGTGGCAGGGGCTGCAAGTTACCCCCAAATATCCCTCCATCCCAACATTCTTCGAAGTATTAAACATCTGGTTTTTAGCTGGATACATGGCTGCCCAAAATAAAGACTACATTTCCCAGCAGTAAGGTCAGCCCGAGGCATTAATTTCTGGCCAATGGGATGGAAACGGATTTGGTACATGCAACTTTTGGGAATAGTCCTCAAAGGATTGGGTATGCTTTTTGCTTTTTCTTTCCTCCCTACTTCTGGCAGGAATGCAGATATGATGGCTAGATTTGGAGCAGCCATTATGGATCAAGAGGTGGAAGCTGTTTATTGAGGATGGCGGAGCAAAAGATAGACAGAATTGGGATCACTGATGATTGTGGAGCAGCCATACCAGTCATTCCAGGACGCTGCTGTGACAGACATCAACTTTTTCTTATTTAATCCATCATGATTTTGAGTTTTCTGTCACTAGCAGCCAAGCCTAATCCTAACTAATTTAGGCGGTAAAGGCAAGGTCTGGGAAAGAAAGGGCATGTAGTAGACTTTGCCAAATTTCAGTAGATGAGGGAGTCATCCACAGAGGAGATAGTTAAAGCCAAGATTGAATGAGTCTGCCAAAGAAAAAGAACAGAGAGCTGAGGGTAGATCTAGATGATCTAAGAGGTGGGAGAGGCTCAGCAGAGTGATTCAGTACCAAGGGAGCCCAAAGTCACAGAGACCAAGAGAGGAGAATTTGCCATGAAGCAGAGGATCAACAAGTGCCAAGGGATGATAAAGGAGGAGAACTGGGAAGAGTGGTGAGGAATTGCTTAAAGGAAAAACGGTAGAACCAGAGTCCAATCAGTTTTGCCTTAGAGTTCTAAGTATTGGGGGAACATTTTATACAGAGTGAAAAAAAAATCTTAAAACAAACAACAACAAATGTCCATAAAGCCAGATTGTTCAGACCAGCAACTGAGTTAAAACCTCAGGGAATAAAGGAGATACTTGCCCTTGTTTATGGCAATTCCCTTTTTTCCACCATTTAAGCCCGCTGAAATCAAACAAAACCTCTTGCCTTCAACTAGTTAATTAGAAACCAAATCTGCTAATGGAAAACTGATTCTGAACCATCCATACTACTGAGAAGTCCACAAGGCACATATTTCCTTCTGGGTAAATGATGGCTGGAAAATGAGCCCAAGCTGCGCCACTGAGGAGACAAGGCTGGCTTTTCCCATTTCAACCAACCCCTACTCTTTTATTTCTTATGTTCTTGCTAATTTTGCAAATATAAAACACAGGAAAAAAAGAAAAATGAAAATGGCTGTAGTAGATATAGCTTTACTAGATTCTAGTTGAGTGAAAAGGACAACAACTTCGCAGCAATGTCAAGGTCACAGGGGTTAAGAAATTATTTTCTCCCCTTAATATTGTCAGGCATGGAGAAATGGAGTCTAAAGGTAACATTTCATGAGTGATGACCAAAGATCTTTAGCTTCTGTCACTATAGGAAGCCTTTCTTGTGACAATTTTTTAAAGCCAGGGGGTCAGCGAATCAAGCCGTGCCTTGTGACCAGCATTCTTCAAACAAAGAAATAGAAAAGAAAATATAATATATCAAACAAAACAAATAAGTTTCACGAAACTTTGTTTTCAGTTATGTATTCGTATGTGTGTGTGTCTTAGGTTGCTATGTAAAACATGGATTCCTGTGTGGATTATAATTTTAAAAAGTGTGAAAGCCATTGTTCTGGGAGATGGGCCTAGTAATCAGACATGTCCTACATTTGTAAAGAGGGTTGGCATTCACCTGAATAGAAGGAAACCTGGCTGGCTAAAGGAAGCAAGGAAAGATTTGAACTATTTGGTTGGGCCCAAAAATATTCAAATAAGAATCTCTCACTTAGCTAGGAAGAAATAACTTCCCACATAAAATTAGAAATAGGAAGGGAGAAAGGAAGGAAGGGAAGAAGAAAAGTGTAAAGCAAAAAAAACAAATTGGGAACCTGTTAAACTTGATGAATGTGCTGGGACACACACCTCTACCTAAACATAAGTTCAGAAGAAGGTAGATGGGAAAGGGCAAGAAAGCAAGTGGAGAAAATCTTGATGCAGCTGCAATGAATCCTGAGCAGCGGGGCCTGCTGGTAGGGGCTTGTAACAGGCCTTCTGACTAATAGTACTAATGATAGCTAACATCTGCTAAGTGCCAGTTTATAATCTCTAACACATTTAAACCTCACAACAACTTAATGAGGTAGATACTAACATTTCTCCTGCAAGGGGGGCTAGGGGGCAGGTTAAATAACAGAAACATTTTAAGTAGTTATGGTAAAATATTCCTAGTTATAGGTAGTAGACTGTGGAACCTTTTTCCCCAAGTTCTAGATGGGCACAGTTTCCCATTATGAGCAGAGGTTAAGGCAGAGTCCTAATATTTAGTAATTCTAATAGGAATACAGTCAAGTTCAAAACTGATATGTAATCATATTACTCATGTTTTTCTTCATCAAAGCCAAAATAATAAATATTTTGCTTTTTTCTGAGAGTGGCAAGTAAGTGGACATTATCATCCTTGAATGATTTTATTTCTGATTTTTTATATTTTTAAATGCAAAATTTTATATTAAAATAATTATACTAGTGCTAATGATAAAATCAAATCTGATGATAGTAGGATGAAAATTCAGTTAAAATTAGTATGTCTTCTCATTACAGTCTCTTTTTGCTCCAGCATCATGTGATAAGGATTTTGACCAAAAGTCTTTCTCTTTGTGCTTTATATGTTCTCCGTAAATTATCATTTCTTCTAATCCTACTCCCTGTGGATAGGTGACTCTTTCCTAGGCTGATGTATCACTATACTTTTTTCAGAGATATAAAAGAACCAAACCTATATAACGTCATTAACTTTCAAAAGAGCAGCGTTAATCTCACTTTTAAAAAGTAATGCTTTTACAAGTTTAACAAGGAAGGTACTCCACAGTAGTTTTTCAGAAAACGCTATTTAATAGGCTTATTCTGATATGGGCTTAACCCAACATGGATCTTCCACGGAAGCACTAAGACCTTAAGGTTTACAACAGACCAAGAGATATACCTTTGCATATCTGGGCCAGGACACAATCCTCTTTTACTCACTGTGTTGGCATTAAAGGGGATCTATATTTCTAACAGTGCGAAGCCACTTTATTGTTGGATTCCTAAAACTTTTAGTCACACATTATAAGGGTGGCCTGGACTCGAGGTTGGGAAGTGAAGGATCAAGGTCCAGCCAGCATTGCACTAAGACCTTTGGAATAGAAAGTACGGCTGAGAAGTCAAAGTTGCAAGCAAGCAGAAGAGTCCAGCGCGAAGGGAGCACGGACAGACCCGATCCATCCCAGCTCCCCCGCTTCGTAGCCATCTGTCTGCCTCTCAGCCTCGGTTTCCTTACCAGTGAGAGAGTTCTCTGCAAACAGGAACTGAGCTAACCAATGTAAAAGGCCCTGGCATATGCCCAGGTTTAATCCGTTTCAGTGTCTCTCTCCGTTTAAACCAGCAGGGGAGAGTCAAAGCTTCCACTGCAGGCAGGCGGCTAAGACCCTGCTCGCTGTCCCCGGGCTGAAGGCGGCCGAGCCCGTTACCTGAGCGCGTTGACAGGCGGGTTTCGTAGGCGGATCAGCGCCAGGCAGTTCTGCAGCCGCGTAAACTCAGCCATGTTTCCTCAGTCGCCGAGGTCGCCTCAGCTCATGGCCCCAGGGCGATATCACTTTCACTGGGCGCTGGGCCGGCCCCGCGAGGAGGGGCACCTGCTGGGCCAATGTGAGCTCGGCATCGCCTCCCGCCCCCCGGGCCGCTCCAGGGCGCCGATGCCCATCATCCATCCCAGCCCTCCTCCTTCCCCGGACCACAGCCCCGCGCTCTGCAGATCCTTGTCGTCTCCTCTTTGTTGGCTCTTGTCCTGCTCCCTGCACAAAGTAGATCAGGGAGGACTATGGAAAATGAGTGGAATTGCCAGCAAGTCGAGATTTGCAAACCGCTGGCCCAGAGGGGCTGGCTACTCTGGACAAGTCCTAGGTTCCCTAAGTTGGTGGAGCTGTGTCCTCATCACAGTTTTCATCTACACGATCCTTCTTAACAGGGACAGATATCTGGGATCCTCACAATTATGTGATATGACACACACCTGGAACACATAAAATACACAAATCATTCATTTCACCTAAATGGGTACGGTACTAATATCAAATATTTACAGAACCGTCATACAGCGACCTAGTGAAACCTTCAACTTTCCTGTCTGCCCAATCCTTCCATTTCTTTCTTCTTCTGCCATTCCTAAAGATTGTGATTTCCAATACTTCAACCACCAATTGAGCACCTATTATGTGCTAGGCTGTAGGCAGGAGACTAAAGATAAATAAAGCCTCGTTCAGGCTGGGACAAAGTTTTTAAAGATGCAGTTGGCCTCAGGCGGTCTCCACAGTCCATCAGGGGGCTAGAAGGCAGTCTGGAAGTTTCAGAGAAAAAAACAATGGAGCGGTTTTATTCACTAATGTTTCACCAATTTTAGCAAAGATTAAGGATTATTTTCATAGATTTTCTTTTACCTGTTGAAAATAAAACCAGGTTCCTACTCCTAGGAAAGTACCTATTGCCTTGAAGCCCTGAAAACAAGTAGCAGTCAGAACCCATCTAATCCGTCAAGGACAACCTATCAAGGACAGCCCCTCATTTTTTTTTTTTTTTTTGGCTGCGTTGGGTCTTTGTTGCTGCACGTGGGCTTTCTCTAGTTGCGTCAAGTGGGGGCTACTCTTTGTTGCGGTGCACGGGCTTCTCACTGTGGTGGCTTCTCTTGTTGCAGAGCACGGGCTCTAGGCACTTGGGCTTCAGTAGTTGTGGCACATGGGCTCAGTAGTTGTGGTTCGCGGGCTCTAGAGCGCAGGCTCAGTAGTAGAGTGTACGGGCTTAGTTGCTCTGCGGCATGTGGGATCTTCCCAGACCAGGGATCGAACCCGTGTACCCTGAATTGGCAGGCGGATTCTTTTTTTTTTTTTTTTTTTTTTTTTGCGGTACGCGGGCCTCTCACTGTTGTGGCCTCTCCCGTTGCAGAGCACAGGCTCCGGACGCACAGGCTCAGCGGCCATGGCCCACGGGCCCAGCCGCTCCGCAGCATGTGGGATCCTCCCGGACCAGGGCACGAACCCCCATCCCCTGCATTGGCAGGCGGACCCTCAACCACCGCGCCACCAGGGAAGCCCGGCAGGCGGATTCTTAACCACTGAGCCACCAGGGAAGTCCCAGCCTCTCACTTTTGATAGCCAGCCAATCACAAACAGCCCAGGGCACACGCCTCTGAGTGCCAACATTCAACATCAACCAGCCTCTTACAAGTGGCATCAATCTCTACTGCCTCTAAAATTCGCCAATCCCTGAATTCAACCTTGCCCAAAAACTATATGTAAGATCAACAGTCTGCTCTGCTTGGAGAGACTATGTATGACCAGCACAGCTTTCCCTTACTGTAGGAAGCAATAGATTCAGTATTGTCTTTTCAGATGTCGGCCTCTAGGGGAACAATTCTGCCGTCCATCCTAACAACTTCGAGTACCTCCACAAAGGCCATGTAGGCAAGGCTTAACAGTTCTGAAATTGCTCCTGGAGGAAGTGGAGATCAGCATGGTGTGGAGCCGTTTTGAGGCATTTTTCTCATCTACATCTTGGAGTCAGCCACGGGTCATTTCTCATCTATCTCCCTAGTTTTATTTGAACACAGAACTTTCTGCCTTGCACCTCCCTCCCCTTAGGTACAGCTGCAAATTTCTGTGTAAGTCTATAAAACTGTTTGGCAGTTTATTTTTTTTTTTTAATTCTATTTTTTTTTAGTGAAACAAGTAAAAGGTTTATTAGGAGCAAAAAAGTACATGTGAATAGACACACATGGGTGGGCTCAGAGAGAGAGTCGCGCCTTTGTGGTAGTTTAAATCACTTACATGGGGCCTTTCTTCTGGGTTTCCTCTGGCCAATCATCTTGCTTTGCCTGACTCAGAGTCCGTATTTGGTTAACTCAGTGTCCTCCCCGTGTGCGTGCGCACCTCTTAGCCAAGATGGATTCTGGCGCAGAAGCCTATGGGAAGGTTGACGCCACGCATTATGCGGTGGTGCCCCCTCCCTTTTTGGCCCCCAAGGAGTCTTTCTACGCATGGGTAGTCGGGAAGGTCTCCTTGACCTCGAGAATGAGAAATATCTGGTCTCTTTATTGTGAATCTGGGCAGGACTCAGCTCCTCCCTGCCTTGCTTGGCAGTAGTTTAGAGTTGGCTCCTCAGCAAGGCCGGGATTAGGGTGGGCAAAATTGAAGAGGGCACTCACTCTCGGTTTCATGCAATTGCTGACCCTGCCCTGCTCCTCAACAACAGCGATCCCCACAGTTCCTGTAATCTGTCATCCAGCCCCTCCTGTTTGGTGCCATACTGTGGGACTAGGTAGCAGATACCATGCTGATCTTTCTTTTGCTGTCTATGTAAATAATAAACTGTCTAAATCTATTTGGACTCCTTATGGGCCCAATCTATGGCAGTGTAGCAAGCTAACATAGCAGGTGCCACCATGATGTTGTTTACAGACCACTTGACCCCTTGACAGTCTCTTGATCGTTGTGATGAACTATTACATTCTTAAATTGTCTTCTTATTAGTTCCAACAAGTGCTACTTAGCAGGATGCCATTCCTCTTGACTAACACACTTCCACATCATTTGCATGTTACTGCTTTTGCTTCTTAAATATGTCATTTTCATTGCTGTCATGGTGTTGCAATTCACAAATAGATCAGTTGATCAGGACTTCCCTGGTGACACAGTGGTTAAGAATTCGCCTGCCAGTGCAGGGGACACGGGTTTGATCCCTGGTCTGGGAAGATCCCACATGCTGCAGAGCAATTAAGCCTGTGTGCCACAACTACTGAGCCTGTGCTCTACAGCCTGTGAGCCACAACTACTGAGCCCACGTGCCACAACTACTGAAGCCCAAGTGCCTAGAGCCCATGCTCCGCAACAAGAGAAGCCACCGCAGTGAGAAACCCGTGCACCTCAACAAAGAGTAGTCCCCGCTCAACGCAACTAGAGGAAGCCCACGTGCAGCAATGAAGACCCAATGCAGCCAAAAACAAGAAAAAAAGAAAAAGAAATATATTCAATGGCCATGATTAAAAAGTCTACAAATAACAAATACTGGAGAGGGTGTGGAGAAAAGGGAACGCTCCTACACTGTTGGTGGGAATGCAAGTTGGTGCAGCCACTATGGAGAACAGTATGGAGGTTCCTAAAAAAAACTAAAAATAGAGATGCCATACGATCCAACAATCCCAGTCCTGGGCATATATCCAGACAAAACTATAATTCGAAAATATAGATATACCCCTATGTTCATAGCAGCACTATTTACAATAGCCAAGACATGGAAACAACCTAAATGTCCACTAACAGATAAATGGATAAAGAAGATGTGGTACACATATATAGTGGAATATTACTCAGCCATAAAAAAGAATGAAATAATGCCATTTGTGGCTACATGCATGGACCTAGAGATTATTATACTAAATGAAGTAAGTCAGAAATATAAAGACAAATACCTTATGATATCACTTACATATGGAATCTAAAATATGACACAAATGAACTTATCTATGAAACAGAAACAGAACTCACAGACAGAGAACAGACTTGTGGTTGCCAAGGGGGTGCAGGGGAGGGTTGGATTGGGAGTTTGAGACTAGCAGATGCAAACTGTTATATAAAAAAATGGGTAAACAACAAGGTCCTATTGTATAGCACAGGGAACTATATTCAATATCCAGTAATAAACCATAATAGAAATAAGGTTTACAAAGAAGTATATTCAATATCTTGTAATAACCTAAAATGGAAAAGAATCTGAAGAAAAAATGTATATATATATAATATAATGAATTACTTAGCTGTACACCTGAAACTAACACAATATTGTAAATCAACTATACCTCAATTAAAATAGTAGTTCATTACAGCTTAAAAGAAAAATATAAGAATGTAAATATAAAACTTTTATGTACTAGAACGTGTAAATATATACTCATGGTAAAACAGAGCTAGCTATCTAAACTTGGCTTTCCCTGCATTGGTGATCTTTTAGCTCTGGAATCAAGGTGTGGTGTTGTAACACTTCATTTGATAGTGACATGAAGCCATCAGAGCAGACTGCTTTGGTAAACCAATCAGGTTTTTCTGGAACGAATGCAAAATATTGCTTTCCAGCTGGAGTGATAAAATCTCTCACATGTTCTCTTTAATGTCCTTTCCCCTCTCACTGTGGGATACAAATGGACACAAGCCTCTCGGGGAGGATAAAGCCGCAGAAGCCAGACTTCTCAAATGATTCTGTAAAGGAGAGCTGGCCCACTGACTGGAACCAACATGGACTGTTACTGGCTAAAGAAAGAAATTTGGCTCTGTTTGTTAAAGACTTTAAACCTATTGTAACTAATATAGTGAAGAAAAGGGCAGTGAGTACACACTTCCACAGTGAAGTTGGCTGACACTTGAGGACAAAAGCTGCTCATATTAGTGTCTGAAATGAGAGATGGGATAAAAATCATTTCTTCACTATACAATACCATCAGTAATGATAATTTTTATAAATTCAAGTGGCTTGCTCAAGTTCTGAGCCTTGGAGATACACCCCCCCACACACACGCACACACATATTCAGTATCTTAATAAGATAAGCCATCAGGATTTCTAAAGGAGACCCAGCTAGGGCAAAAATGACTCCGTCACATGTTAATCATTTTCACCAGCTGAAATGTCAGAGATCAGCAATGTACTACTGAGCATATTTAAAGATCACGCCCATGTGCTGCAACAAAATTTGAGTTGAATGCAGCCAAAAATCGAACTGAGAATTCATTCACTGCTATCTCCCCATGTTTCAGCCTCTCAGCTTTCCAGTGGACTCTGCTTATCACTTTAGGTTTGCAAATAGTTTTTCACTAAATGCCATCTGTCAACTTCTGAACTGAAAATCATGTACGAAAAATGTCCCTTCTCAACAGGATAGCACCTTTTATGACACTCCTGGCATTCTCTGGCATCCAATTTCATTTCATGTTGAAAGTGCAATTAGGCTGTAGTTCACCTTTATGTTTTCTCAGATCTTTCTCCGGATTTCCCACCATATCATTTTACCGAAGAGACCATTTCATCTGCTAATAAGAATCCTTTTCAGATTTTTCTGACAAACTGGCACCATTTAGAAAAAGGCTACATATATATAAATTTGAGAGATGCTCTAGCTTATTTAGTCTAATATTCTCTCAAATATAGGAATGCCTCAACAACATTCCTAGCACAAGATTACCCACCTCTCTTGAATGCTCTCAATGATGGGGAGCTCAGTACTCTGCATGGTAGACATTTTTGCTTGCTAAAAATTTGCACTATTCCTTAGGACTTTCTACTCCCTGATTCTACTTTTGTTCTCAAAAGTAATTACTCCATGATTCTACTTTTGCTATACACTGCCTTCCTTTAATTAGAACAGTCTTTCATCAGATATTTAAATATGCTAACAAGTCTGTCCCAGCCTGCTCTTCTTAGGCTCTTCCTCAGGTACCACCATTTCTCATAAGAGAAGCAATCTCTAGTTTCTCACTACGTGGGTTGTTCTGGACACTCTTCATGTTTGTCAATGGCAATGATTCTCTGTATTCTGCACCTGTCATCAATCAGGTGATATTCATGTTCCCTTAACTCATGTTTGTTCTTTTTTCTGATCCATAAAAACTCTTTTTCCTTTTAAATTTCAAGTGATGTACTCTTTTCTTTAAAGGATAATTAACTTTTTATTGAGATAGAACTCACATACTACACAACTCACCCTTTGAAAGTGTACTATACAATGATTTTTAGTATATTCACAAAATTGTACATCATCATCACTCTCAAATTCCAGAACATTTTAAGACCACAAAAAGAAACCCTGTATCCATTAAGTAGCCACTTACCATTCCCCTTTCTCCTTATCCCCAGCAAACACAGATCTACTCTAATAAAGACACTAATCTGTCTCTATGGGCTTACATATTCTGGACATTTCATATAAATGGACCCACACAATATGTGGCCTTTTGTGTCTGGTTTCCTTCAGTTAGCATAATGTTTTGTTTTTAAGATCCATCCACGTTGTAGCATATAGCAATACTTCGTTCCTTTTTATGGCTGAATATCCACATTTTGTTTGTCCATTTATCAGCTGGTAGATATTTGGGTTATTTCTACTGTTTTGGCTACTATGAATAATGCTGCTATGAACATTTCATGTACATGTTTTTATGTAAACTGTGTGTTTAATTCTCTGGGGTATACACCTAGAAGTAGAATTGCTTGGGCGTATGGTAATTCTATGTTTAACTTTTTGAGAAACTGCCAAACTGTTTGGCACCATTTAGCATACAATACATACAGCAATGTCTGAGGTTTCCAATTTCTCCAAATCCTTAGCAATACTTGTCCATTTTAAAAATTATTAGGCTAGTTGTTTTTTTTTTTCAATTTTTACTTTTTTATTATTTATTTTTGGCTGCATTGGGACTTCATTGCTGTGCGCTGGTTTTCTCTAGTTGTAGTGAGTGGGGTCTACTCTTTGATGTGGTGCACGGGCTTCTCATTGTGGTGGCTTCTCTTGTCGTGGAGCATGGGTTCTAGGCACGTGGGCTTCAGTAGTTGTGGCATGTAGGCTCAGTAGTTGTGGCTCGCGGGCTCTAAAGTGCAGGCTCAGTAGCTGTGGCGCACAGGCTTAGTTGCTTTGTGGCAAGTGGGATCTTCCTGGACGAAGGATCGAACCCGTGTCCCCTGCATTGGCAGGCAGATTCTTAACCACTGCACCACCAGAGAAGTCCCCTCCACTCTTTCTTTCATTCATTCAACAAACATTTTAGAACTGTCCTCTCCCAGAGTCTTGGGATACTCAATCTTTACCAGTATAGATGGTTATTCAGATAGGTGGTATAATAATGTCTTTGGTTAGAGAAACTAACAAGAAAGAAAGAAAGGGAGAAAGGAAGAGTGAGAGAAGAGAGGAGAGGGGAGAGGGGGAAAGCAAAGCAAAGCAAAAAAGCCATCTAGTGGTCACAGTGGGAGATAGCATGTGTCTTTTTTTCTACTAGACTGACTAACACAAGGTTTACTGGAGGTAGGACCTTGAAGAGGAAATCGAGGCTAAGAGGGGAAGTGATTTGTTTAAGGTCACATGGCTAGTTAATAGCAGAGCTAGGCGTAGAACCCAAACAAACTGACTCTAAGACCTGTGTAAACTGTGATTGACTCTTAAAAATGTGGTTTGGGAGTTCCCTGGCAGTCTAGCCATTAAGATTCGGCACTTACACTGCTGTGGCCTGGGTTCAATCTTGGGGAACTGAGATCCCACAAGCCGCGTGGCATGGCCAAAAAAAAAGAAAAAAGAAATATATATATATATATATATGGTTCAAATGATTTAAAATTTGATTAAAACATTTTATACTGATTTTTATCAAGTTATGGTATGTTGGTAGCAAAGGGGGAAAAGAACATTGGTTGAATGAAGGCACTAGATGGACCTATGATAACATTAACATGGAATTATTTTTTCATTAAAAGGTCTGTCTCCCTCACCATATAGAAAGCTCCTCAAAGGCAGGGGATTATTTTATTCATCTTTGTATCCCTAATGCCTGGCCTGGTGTCTCCTGAACGAATGAATAAATGAATAAAATTAGGAGGCTTAGACTTTAGAACTTACTGCCATTGTCTAATTTTGTGACTTTCAGTAAATTATTTAGTTCCAATGGACCACAGATTCATTAAAAGTATCATTGAGGGCTTCCCTGGTGGCACAGTGGTTGAGAGTCCGCCTGCCGATGCAGGGGACACAGGTTCGTGCCCCGGTCCGGGGAGATCCCACATGCCGCGGAGCGGCTAGGCCCGTGAGCCATGGCCGCTGGGCCTGTGCGTCCGGAGCCTGTGCTCCGCAACGGGAGAGGCCACAACAGTGAGAGGCCCGCGTACCGCAAAAAATAAAAAAAAAAAGTATCATTTACCTTTTTTAATGATAGAGTTGGAAGAAACCTTAAATTTCATCTATTCCAACTATATTATTCTATGGGTCTATGGGATTACCTGGTCATTTGGAACACAGACTCATAAGCAACATTTCAATAATAATACCTATGTTAGCTTTGTCATAGTCCTAAAACAGAGTTTGAATATTTAAGAGAAATCGTGTCGAAAAGAGAAGTCTAAATAAAGTTGTGCCATGTTATTGGCAGTGTATTCACAGTATTTATGTTTACCCTCAGGAACTGCTTGAATCCGTTACTTATGCCTGTCCAGCCAGTTAAAACTGAAGGCAGAGCTCACAGGAATTGATACTTAACCCCTCATTTCTGGGTAAATATAAGAAGTTTGCCAGGGGAGAAGGGGCTACGGTGTTTGAAATGAACCCAGCAGTGGCAAGACCAGAACATTCACACAATCATCAGAATCCTGTGGCAACTGCTGGGTTCCACTGCTCTTGTCTCTCTTGGACTGGGATTTTCCTAGTCCTTTTCACTTGAGAGTGAAGGTTTTGCAAGTGAATCTGCTTTTACCTTATTAACACCTTGAGGCATATTTTGGAAATGGAGGAAGGTAGTGAGTATTTTTAGACTCTACTTCTGGTCCTAGCCCTGCCATTAATTGTGACTTTTGGTCAGTTGCTTCTCTGGATCCAATTTTCCTTACTTGTAACATCAAGAGGTTGACTAAATAATTACCTCTAAAGTTCTTTTCAGTTCTAACATTCTGTGAATTTTTTTTTTTGTTCTAAAGATAAATCCTCAGCTCAGCTGGTCCCATCTATATTTTCCTGGGTTGACTCTCTTCCTCCCATAATAACTTACTATGCATCTCCACATTTTTGAGGGTAGGGCTTGGGTTTTACTCATCTTTCCCTCAGTACCTAGCACAATAACCAAGCAGGTGATTTCAAGGAGCGTCAAAACGGATTCTTATACAAAATTCCATCTTTGTCTGGAGGAGCTCACAGTTCAGAAGTACCAAGCATCATTAATTAATCACTTAATTAAAAGCTGAGGATAAGAGGAAAATCGGTTCCAAGCTCCTTTACCGTCTGCATGTTCCAACAGGAAACCAGAGAGCGTTTGTAATAAACACTCATTGAATGCTTTCACTATGCCAGCGCTTTCCATGTATTATCTCAAGTAATACACACACCAACCTTATATTCTAGGTACTAATATTGTCTGTTTCACGCTTGAGGAAACGGACACCGAGAGGTTAAGTAACTTGCCTAGGTAATACCGTTACAAGTGAGAGGCAGCATCACTTGAGCAACATTTAGAAAACCTTGTGATTCTCCGAACGGCCTGACGAGTCCAGAGAACAGTGATGAGTTCAAAGTACAGAAGGAGCAGAAGGAAGTGATCATCTAAGGGAAGGCTGCAGAAGTTGGCAAAGAAGTTTGAAAAACAAAAAAAATGCTCTTCTCCAGGCTGTTCTACATAGCCGGAGTTTAGGAAAGCAAGCAGAAAAAACCGCGTAAACAAGGATGGGAGAGCGCCTGGAACCCAGGGGAACCGAGGAACAGGCCGGAAGTGGCGTCAACTAGCGGCGTCAAGTGCTTAGCGGGACTGCGGGGCCGGGAGGAGTTCGGGCCGGACGCGACACCCGGAAGTTACGCCCTGGAGGCGGTACCTGGTTGTGGAGGGCGTCGCGATGGGCGGGGCGGGGCGTCAGTGGTCATCCTGGAACCACGGATCCCAGGCAGGTAACCTGCGGGCCGAACCTGGACCGGGGCAAGGGTGAAAGTTGGGGTTGGGGGCTCAGATTGTTAGAAGCTCCAAGCTCGGGCGGGGAAACGTGGATCTCGCATGAGGTGGGGTCTGAAGGAAAGGCTTCCTGGCGTGGGACTCCCTGGAGAGACAGGGATACGAGGAACTTTGGGAACGGGGTCGTGAGGGCCGAGGTCGTTGAGGAAATACAGGCTGAGTCTTCTAGGAATCGGTCATGGCTGGGGGTCACAGGCTCATGAGTGTTGGCGCTCGGGGGTGAAGAGATGGAACCTGGGCACTGAGATGAGCTGACCTAGAGTTCATTTCCCTCCTACTCCGTCCCCCGTCCTGTTCTGCTAGTAGGGGACAGCGACATCGTCTTTTCATCTCTTAATCCAGGGCAGTGCTTTGCCATTATTAGGCATCTTTAGATGCTGTCAAATGAATGAATTAATGAACGCACGAACCCAATTCTGGATCAGCTGGGGGAACTTCTGAACTTCAGTGCTCCTACTTGTGAATGTAGAAGTGATGCCAGCTTACTTTGCTAATCAGTGGTTTTGAGGATGTCAGTGCAGTAGAGATTCGGGATATTGTTGTTATTGTTTTGTAGTTACTGAAATTCAGAAATGTGTCTTAATATTTTTCTCTGGGGTGGGTAGAGAGGAAAGGCGATCAATTTGGCTTTTTTCAGGTTCCTTTACTTTTCTGGGAATAACTTCCAGGTGAATGATACCAGACAGAAGTTGGCCATCAAATGATAAGCTGCAGTTGTAGCACTGAGCTTCTAATTAGTGTTCTAAGTGCTTTCTTTTCAGTAATATGAACTTGCTTTGTTTTTCGTAATGTTTTCTTCCTTAAATTGAGGTATTTTTACATTTGAGATATAAGTGAGAAGTATTTCATAACAAAGATGAAAATAGTAATCTATAAAAATCCAGTCAGAGGTTTCACCTGGTGGGTACACAAAAGGTTAACTCCTTCCAAACAGTTGTAGGAGGCTTCCAAAAGAATGAATCCCTGAAGGTTAAATTGTTTCCTTTGTAAATTATTTGTTTAGGTGTCTTGAATGGAATAAATAGTAGGCATAGACCTAAACAACAAGTAGTGTAACCAGATTCTTTTTGGTTGTCAAATGGGAAAAAAGTGCATGTGACACATCAGGCTTGTAGTAAGATCTGGGCATGAATCACTATCTAGATACAGTGATTGATCTAGATCTAGGGAGGTGATTATGTGTATGGGTTTCATGCTATCAAATGAGGTAGTAGCTCCTAAGTGGTTCTAGAATGTTATTATTAGATTGGATATAACGGAGTAGGAAAACCTGAATTTAAGGCTTTTTGTTTGTTTGCTTTACAAAGAAGAAACTAGTAAGCATTTTTAGATTTAACAATCTAAGCTGTTCTTAAAAATAGGTTGGAAAAAACTAAAAGTAGGCATGTGAATACCTTATTGAAGACATCTAATTTTTTAAAGTTTGCCTGCCTTTAAACCTTGTTTCCCAATTTCTGGAAACTGTTGGTATCCAAATCATCCCCACCTTTGTGTGCTCTTACTATGGTGCCACTTTTAGGATACATAAAAATTTGGTACCTCTAGATTTGTATTAATGTCATAAAGTCTAATTTTGCTACCTCAATGTGCTGTTCGATGTCATGTCCACTGATTTTGCACATCTAAATGCCTATATTCATAATAATTATTATAACTGTTATTCATCATAAATTGGTATCCAAGTGGTAATTTGGGTATGTGCATTGACATTCTTGAGGTATTCAGTTTTGCAGAACTCAGAGATCTGTGGACGCTAACATGGACTTCATTTAAAGAAACCCACGGACCATTAATGGACAAAAACATGAATCAGATTGTATTTTGGCATTCAAATCCTAGCACTTTGGGAAAGGTAAGTTTTTAACTGTTATATGTTAGGTGAGAAATAGCCCTGGATTGGTCTAGAAAATTGTGGGATTGTGATTGAAAATATAGGCTGAACCTCTTTAAATTATGTTTTAATCTGGACCTTCCAAAGAGGTTTGAGCTTTGTTCAGTATATATGAGGCGATTGTTACTATTTCTCTGTAAAATTGATCAGAAATTAAAGAGATTGACAAGATATGTTATTCCTGGAAGATTATTGCTCTGTTTTCTTTGGGGGGTGGGGGGGAGATCTCCTTTCAACATTTTAGAGCCTGGTGGAGTATATCAACCCTGTAGGTATGGGACCTCAAGCAGTCGTTAGGTCATCTCACATCCAGGTTTGGCTCTGTAATAGTATTTGTCCCAAATCTAGCCAATTTTATTTTATGCCTTAGGTTACAGCAAGAAAAGAGGCCCCTAAATGTCTTTTTTTTTTTAAATCCTACCTTATTTGTGCTATTTTCTTTTTTTATTTTTTTCTTCTTTGTTCTTTTAAAAAATATCTTAGATGATTCACTCTCCAGGCCTTTTATCTTTCTGTCCCAGGGGTAAAAGTTCTCTCTTTCTTCTATTTTATCTTTCCTAGTTGAGGAGTTTTTAATTTTCAAAACTTTTAACTTCTAACTTTGCAATAGTATTAGGCACCTTTTAATCACTAATTATTAAACTTATAGTTTTTCCTGGTGTCCTCTGTAGATAAACTGGCTTCTTGTTTAGAATTTGTTCACTTCTAAAAATAGACTGTGCTTCTAGGAATTCATCTTTCAGATATATTTGCACTTGCACACAAAAATTTGTATTTAAAGATATTCATCACCATATTATTTGAAATAAAAAAAAACAACAACAACTAGAAATAACCTAAACATCCCTCAACAGACATCTGGTTAAATAAATGCCTTCATATAATGTAGTATTTGCTGCTGTTAGAATGAAGTAGATCTGTAGGTGGAGATATGGAAAAATCTCTAAGATACATTGTTAACTGAGAAAAACAATGCAGAATGGTATGTATAGTATGTTTTCATTTGTGTTTTTAAAAGCATATATTTCTGTATATACTTGTAAAATTTCTTCCAATCTATATGTATAAAGAACTACTGACATAGGTACCCCCAGGGAATGAAACTAGAAATCTAGAGTAGGAAGAAGACTCATATTTTTTCTGTATTCTCCTTCTGATGGATTGATTTTTTTTTTTTTACTATGGACATGTTTTTATTTTTATAATACTAAGAAACAAACAGCAAGGCTTTAGGCTAATTATGGGAACCCACTATTATTCCTTATGACTTTTGTCCTTATGATTATTTGCACTGTTCAGAGGGAGTAGGGTTGCACAAGTGAGCTAAGTTTATTTCAGAGCTGCATGAAAGGTTTGGTGATATTTTAATAGGTTTTTAACCTTGACATTAGATTATTATTCATAGTAAGAATTTGTGAATAAATTAGGTGCTTAGTGTTGCCGAATTCAGTGCTCATACAGAATTCATACTGTGTGGCTGACCTTCCCAGGTGATATGGATGTTGTTACCTTTGTTTGCAAGCTATGTTTGTGTTGCATTGGCATGGTTCTTCTGAGCCTCTCCTTATTACCGAATGGGATGGACTTTATTTGATATGAATTACTCTTCAGTGATTCTACTCTTTAAACACATCTTATCGTTATTATTTCACTTTGTTCTTGATGTCTGGAACTGGCCTAAGACATTTCAAAGAATGGCTTGTTCTCTCTGTTATGAAATCAGGAAGCCAAAAAGATCATTTAGATATATTTGGATAATCTCATTCTGTATTGAGAATATTACTTTGAATTGGCTGATTATCTGCCTTGGAACTCAGCAAAAATTTATGGTGACTTTTTACTTCTCTAGCCGTCTTTGTGTCTCCACACTTTCATTGGGGGAAATTTGGAATAACAGTAGTAGGTCAGTAAAATGAGTTATACAAGAAATTTAAAGATATAATAATCTACATTTTGTTAGTGGAGGGATTTTATTTGAAACTTGCTTGAGAATAGGCTATGTAAGATACATACCTATATGATACTACTGTCATATAAAATACATGATGTGTATCTTGTTAAAAGCAAAATGAAGGTCACTAATCTAGGGGCTGAGTCATGATTAATGGAATAGAACAGGTTATGGTATGCCAGGTGTTTTATACCACACTTTGGCAGACTGTTTTGCATATAATCATTTCTATTAAATGATGTTTTGCTTCTTGAGATCTGTGGGACTAATCACTACTGGCCACCAGGGGGAAACCAGTGGGCAGGATGCCTAGAATGGGACTTCTTATCCTTGCTAAGAGAATGGATAGCAATGAATTGAATCCAAGGGTAGACTGTGTTTTCCTAAGTCAAGATGAATATGGTAAAGGTGACTTATAGATGAATGTAAGTTATATGTAGAGAACATAGAATTGGGAAGATACCTGTGTGTTTGTGTATGTACAAAGACGTATAATACAGTATATATTAAAATGTGTATATATATTATTTCACATATTTTTTATACATATATATTTTTTTCACATACATTTTATGTGAAAACTACAAATTCTGCAGAGGAAGATATCCAGCTAATGCAAGAGAAAAAAAAAATCAGAAGTTTAAGGCCTCAGAGCTAGGCCTGTTATGGGGTAATTCATAATAGTTAGAACAGCTTGAAAAATTTTGGAAGTTTTAAGATCATTCACAGGGTCCAAGTGATGTGAAGGTAGACAAAAGCCTGAGAATGAGAAAGTTAAAATCTAGTAACATGCAAGGTATGGTTAAGGGTATTTTTTATGATTCTGTTTTGTGGCATTGTTTTGGGTGGGGGGAAAAGAAGGAAGAACTGAAAAGGTTATTGCTGTTCAGTTGGAATTGAGCTAGGTCCCTAAGCTTTTCTTAGCATTCCAATTGTGTATGACCAAGATGGATTAACTAGACCCATTACCTACAAAACAATCAGTTTTTGTATATTAATTATTAGAGAAACCTTGAAGAACAAGAGAATTGTTTTTAATCAATTTTGTAATTATATAAAAGGACAACTGTGATGTTCTAGGTTGAGGGCACTGGGACTACTTTGTTCAGAAAATAGAAGACTTTGGAAGAGTTGGAGAAACTCCATAGGAAGTATACTTGTTCTCTGGTATTTGAGGCCAAAATTAGTTCTAAATGAGAGAAGGTATAGATAGAACTAGTCAACAGTGGAGCAGATTGTGTGAGGCAGTGAACTCCAAGTCATTAGGGTCACTTAAGCAGAATTTGAGCATTGGGAATGTTGTAGAGGGTATTTCTCATTGTATGGGAGATTGTACCAGATTATTATTAAGGTATCTTTTAAATCTGAAAAAAAAATTATAGTGCAATAAAGTGGTTTATTATAGCATGTGTATACATTCTGTTATCCCTGTATTTAAATACTGAGAGCTAACTTATCTACCGGTCATTCACTCACCAACTTCAGATTACTCATAAATAAAACTACCTGAGCTCCCAAATTATAAGACACAAAATCTATATGCCTTTCTCAGGTCCTTACTCGGTTTATTTACATTTAGACACAGTTCTAACATGCTTAATTAACTGGTATCTAACTCCACAGTGTACTAGAAGCAACAAATTCTGAGTGGGCTAAGTGCTCCTATTAGAGGCAGGCACATTGACAAGTACGGACAAGAAGGAAGTCAGAAAGCCGACCAACTAATTTTAAAATTGTAGCACCTGGAGCTCTTTGATTAGATGAGAACACCTCTGTGGTCATGGATATTCAAAATGATAACCCTGACTGAACTTAAATAATTTATGTTCAGTATTTTCTATTTAAGAATACCTAAATTTTAGAAAGATTTCTTCCGTGTGTTTAATAACAAAAGACATTATTTTGGCATTTGGAGAGGGTACATGCATTGTACAGTGGAAAGAGCAAGGACTCTAGAACAGTAAACACAGATTTGAATCTGGGCTCCAATATCTACTAGCTGTTCTATTAATTAAGTTTATTATTCATACTAAGCCTCAATCTCTTTATCTATAAAATAGGAATTTACTGAAGAGTATGTAAAAGATTTGCCTATATTAGGTGTTAATTAAATAATAGCTATTATTATTTCATTATTACCATAAAGCCTACTCTACCTTGAATTTTTTTCTCTTCAAATAGAGCAAAAACAAACTTATCTAATAAGTTTATTGTATATATTAATGCAAATAATGGTGATGACATGCTTAAAAAACCTTTTTAAAAAATTGTATAAGTAATCCATGTCCACTTTACAAAAAATAGGATATAGAAAAAATATATGTGTATATCCCCCCAAAAGGAGTAAAGTCATCTATAATCCTCTACCACTATTAATATTTAAGTGGCATGCTTTATTTTTAAACTGCTTTGATATTCCTATAGGATGTCACTCCTGAGTAGTGACATCTGAAGCTGGTTCTACATTACTACTGTTGGGAAACTTAAATTAATCACTACACTTTCTAATCAGAATATGCAGTGAACGATTGTGACATAGCACAATGCTGATTTAAAGAAAGCCCTAGTTCTGGAAAATTTTGTGTAATGAAACCAGTTTTGTAGAATAGTGGGTGTAGTTTGGTGCTGTGGAGCTGGAGGGCCTGAGTTTGAATCCTGACTCCACTCTTTACTAGCGAGGTAAACTACCTGAAATTGTTTAACTTCTCTGTACCTTGGTTTCTTCATGTGTAAATTGGGGATAATAGTAATATCTAATTCATGGGATTGTTTTGAGGATGAATGAATTAATCTACCTAAAGTGCTTAGAATAGTGCCTGGCACAAAATATAGACTCAGTAAATATAAATTGCTATTATTATTATTTATTTTTAAAAGCTTAATTTTTTCTTGGAAAAAAAGCAGGTTTATGGGAGCAGGTAAACTAAAAGAAACAAGTTAGAATGAGCACAAATAGTCAGTGAGATGTACTGTATATTTTTCATTTGAGCTTGCAAAGTGGTCTGAATTTTTCCATTCTAAGGCTTTGTTAATTTTTCTCCCTGTTTAAATATTTTCAAACCATGATATTCCTAATTTAGCTTCTTTCTCTACCCCACAAAATCAACTTCATTTTATGCTGTCTCATCCAACAAATAATTTGGCCATGCTTTCAAAAATCAAAAGCCCTTTAAGACAATAAAATATCATGAATAGCAGTGAAAGAGATTCAGGAAATTATCATTAGATCATTTTATCTGACTACAGCCCATGGTAGTTCTGTAAGAACTTTAAACTCAGTTGCAATTTGAAGTGAAGAATGTTAATCAAAGTGATAAACCAATGAACATATTTAGCCATTCTGTACACTATGTCTTTTTAAAATCTTTCTTTCCTTTTCTTATTTCTTTTTGTTTTGTTCTTTCAGCATCGTATCTAGTGATCTGATTAATTACTGATCAAAGAGTTATAGCTTTTCAAAACCCTTAAAAACTTTTATTAGACTTGCTAGTAGAATTTTTTTGTGTTTTGTTTTAAAGCATCCAGTACAACTTTTTGAAGACCCTCTGGCCTACCATGATTATGCATTCAAGATTTGAGTTTGAATAACTTCATCAAGACTTAGATCCTCTTCAAAAGCCTCAAGTCTCATCTGTATTAAGCTCTCCTTTGAACCCTCTCACAAAAATAAAAGCTTAAAGGGACTAAAATCCATTAATACATTCCATTTTATATCCTTTTCTCTGATTTCAATTTCCTTGGCCTTTAGGGTCTTTCATATTGCTTATGTCCCTTTAGACTACAGCCAAGAAATCAGTGCTTTCCAAAAGAATGTATGTCCTGTGGCCATAAGTTTTCATTGGTAGAGAAGGGTAAACTTGGCATGATAAGTTTAGAATCAGGTCTTTTGTTGTATCTTATAAAAACTTCAGTCAACACTAAGAAAATGAGGATGAAGTGGTAAAAATATTTAAGGTCAGATTATGCTCTCAGAGGCTACATGGTTTAGGGAAAAGAACCCTCAACCTAAAAGTTAATGGTTCTTATTCTCTCAGCTCTTGGACCTAGGAAGGTAGGTGATTTAAGTAGAATGAAAACAGGTACCTGTCCAGGCTGGATACATGGTAACAAGGCTATGTTAATTTTTGTTTTCTTTGAGTACATAGAATACTCCAGTGGGCTAATTCTAAGAGGGAGGAAGACTATAAATTTCCCTAAAATTATAAGCTAGCATTGATAATGCTATAGAGCAGTTATGTGTTATAACATACACCTGGTTTGCAAAATTTGTTTACTAAGTTGCGACCAGCATTTTTTTTTTAATGAAAGTACATAGAACAGAAAATTTTACAATTCATCCCAAATGGTAAGAGTAAATATTGTTTTAGTCATATATATATACACACACATAGGTATACATATATATAAATGTATGTGTCTGTATTTGTGTACTTGGTCATTAAATAAAACGCATTTTTCCCTTTGAGTTGCAGTCGCTGATCTAGGAGTATCATTTCAGTATTAATCCCTTTCCATGCATTTGGATTCTAAGGAGACTCAATGTTTCTTTTCACTTCATACAGCTACTTGTGACAAAGGAATGAACAGTTAATATCAGTTTGACTTTGGTCTAATTAATGAACTATTCTTTAGTTCATAGCACAGAGAAAACCTATAGGCCCTAAGGGTATTTTATTTAATATTCTAATACCATCTACTCTCACACCCAGACCGTTATAACATTTAAGGTTGGTTTAACCTCATACTAGTTGAAAGATGGTATTAAATGTTTTCCCTTTAAATTTTTTTTATTTTACTTTTATATTTCTGGACTAATAAAAACAAAAAACTCCCGCTTAGTTTAGCATTGTTTGAGGACTCAGTGGAGATAGGTTCCAGAGAATATAGTTAGCATAACTGGGAGTTTGATGGTCGCTAGAAGAGAAAATGCCAATTTATCTTTCTCTGAGTACCTAAATTATCTTTAATGATTTAAGATTAAATAAGCCACTGGCATTAACTTATTCAACTGTTTCCCTAAAAACAGATATCCACTGTTTTGGTGATAGCATTAGTTAGGAATAGGTGACTTTTACAGTATCCATGAACAATAGGTAATGGCTTCTTCTTCCAAGGGTTGCACATTACAATTCATTGGGGAAGAACTAATTCTTTAGTGCTTGACTAAGTTGTAACCAGCATTTTTTTTTAAACGAAAGTACATAGAACAGAAAATTTCACAATGCATCCCACGTGGTAAACGTAAATATTGTTTTAGTTCTCTGTCATCTCCTAACAGTCCCAGCCACCCTGGTCTTCTAGCTGATCCTCAGAAAGAAAGCTTTCTTCTGCTTCAGAAACTTTGCTTCTCTGCCTGGAATGCTCTTGTGTTAGATATCTATGTGGCAGATATCTATGTGGTTTAATCCCTCATCTTCAGATCCTTCAGGTCATGATATGTCACCTTCTCAGTAACGCTCTCTCTGACATCTTATTTTAAAACTGTAACCTCACCCCCGCCCCCCGCCATGGCATCCCTATTCCCCTTCTCTGCTTTACTTTTCTCCATTGTACTTATCTCTGACTGACATCCTATTCGCCAGTGTTTTTCCCAGCACCTAGCACAGTGCCTGACACATGTAAGTGCTTAGAACATATTTATTAGGTGAATGAATTTAACTTGTATTCACAGAGGTGCACATTTGGGACAATGAGTCCTATAAACCGAATTATGGGGACCTAATATTTTTAAATGACTTTAAAAGATAAGTTAATTAAATTTATTTATAGCTTGCTTTGTTCTAAATATTTGAAGTAGCTTCTAAAAATGCGTATAGTGCAAAGGGATGAAGACATAGAAAGAGAAGAAAACAAAGTGAATGTAATAGTAACATTAAACTGGGTAAAGTTAATGTATAGAAGGGCCTCCATAGTGACTAAAGGCAGATTGTAAGTTTGACTAGTTAAAGAGTTAGCTTGCTCAGAAATGATAATTGGACTCGAATCATGAACTTTGTCCTGTGGCACAGGTCACAGACATTTGAGTCTTATGTAGGGACCCAGAAAACCTATTTGGTTTAACTATAAGAACTTGTGAGATTACTCTTATAGAAAAAACTTGCTTTCTGTATTAGGAAATTTCCTACTGGTATAAAATGTACACAGTCTATCCATAATAAAGCTTCTGCTGTGTCTGAGAGATGGCAGTCATAGCTGTCAGCCTCTGCTTCTGTTGTGTTTAGGACATTTCCAAGGTTGATTCAAAGTTAGTAATCTGATATTTTTGAAAGTTTGCTGTCAAAGATACCAATGAGGACATCAATTACTCTAATTTCTCCTACTCATGAGGTAGTATGAGATTCCAGTGGTTGTGGCTTCCTTTTAAGATAGATAATTGGAGGCTTAGAGTTAGGTTTTTCTTTTTGTGATATACGCATATATCAAATTATTGTGATCAAATTATTGTGTTGTATACCTTAAACTAATGTAAGGTTATATGTCAATTTTATCTCCATAAAACTAGGGAGAAAAAGAAGTTTTTATACAGTCAACCACTGAATTGGGGTGGAGGATTGGGAGTTAAGTAGGTGAAATAGACTTCAAGAAATCTTTCACCAATATATTGGGTTGGCCAAAAAGTTCGTTTGGGTTTTTCCGTAAGATGAGCTTTTTGGCCAACCCAATAGTAACCAAAATTAGAGCTACCCTGTGTACGTGTGAAGTTCAATGGGACATTATGCAGTAAGACATGTCTTTTTTTCTTTAAGATTTTTTTTTTTTGATGTGGACCATTTTTTTAGTCTTTATTGCACTTGTTACAATATTGCTTCTGTTTCATGTTCTTGTTTTTTGGCTGCGAGGCATGTGGGATCTTAGCTCCCAGACCAAGGATCTAACTGGCACCCCCTGCATTGGAAGGCGAAGTCTTAACCACCTTGACTGCCAGGGAAGTCCCAAGACATGTGTGTGTTCGTAAGAAGTATACCTCCTGAATTCTGTTTTGTCTTTTTTTTTTTTTGTCATTTAAAACAAATAAATGAAATGAATGAAAACAAAACAAAACTGAGAACTGTTGAGATAGTGCAGGCCAGAGATAAAGTGGGGGATGTGAGTGGGGGTGGACTGCAGACCTTCCAGTAAACTTCGCCATGCTTCGTTAAACAAAGCTGGCATTTTGAGGCAAAAGGAAAGAATATTTAGCTAAGTGGTGTTGCACTGGCAAAATGTGCTTTTATTTGACTTTTTCTTGCTTGTACCTTTCTCCTTTCTATCTTTGACCTGGAGATGAACAGTACTTTTGGAAGTCAAATCTTCTGCCCTGCCCCATTTTTCAGGTTGAAGGATGGGAACTAAGTGAACATTAGACTTTTAGGGAAATGATGAAAACATGGATTTAAAAAAAATCATTTATGTTCCACATATTTCAAAGTCAGAATATGGGGAAACTAATAACACCACAGAACCATTAAGGCGGACAATTCGCATAAAGGGAAAGTAATTTTACCAAAAGCTTTATGTATAACATGTTGCTGATTAATCGATTATATTGGGTTATGTTTAATCTATAAGTATACATTTTTCTAACCGTGTATAAGTATACATTATTCTAATTTAAAATGTACTGATTTTGCTTTGCACATTTTATTTATTTGATGGAACTTTATTTTTAAAGAAATCAAGCAACTCTTCATTTTGGCATTTGATGAGTAACAGTAGAAAACCTGAGAACAGACAGAACTATCAGTGTAAAAATAAAGCAAAGGTCATCATATCTTCTAGCATAAGTGTTATAGAAGCAGAGAGCTCTTGTTTTCATTAAAAGTGCTGAAGTGGCAGAAAGAAAATATCCCCCAACAACTTTGCTGACACAAATTTTGCTACAGTGAGGACGAAAAAAATTGTCCAGGCTTTTAACTTGATATTTCTCAAACTGTGTTACTCAGAATAGCTGATACAGCTAAAAGAGACTTCGTAAACCAAAAGGGTTCTATAATGATATAAGTTTGGAAAATGTCACATTTTTTTGGAAATTTATAATGCAAATAAGCATTTTCCAAACCTATGTGTGGCCAGAACTCTTTTTGGCTCATAAAATCTTAATAACCCTTGGAATAGGGTTTCAGGAAATGCTGTTCTAGATTGAAAAATAAATTTAAAATATATCTTTATACATATACACATGTATGCTAATATATTCTATTGTAATATTTTATGTACTGTTTAGTAAATAAATCCTATTGTCAATGAGATTTTTACCCAATATCATTAATGAATATAGAGGTTAGAATATTACGATTATTCAGAAATTTGTACATATGTACTAAGTTGGATGTGTGGTCATTAAATAATTGTACAGCCTTGACCTAGATAATCACTTATCTTTTCCTGGACACATTCTCTTTACTTGGCCTCCAGTATATCACACCCTTCAGGCTTTCCTCCTACTTCTCTGACTATTCCTTCTAGGCTCCTTTGTTGGTTTCTTCTCATTTTCTTGACCTCTAAACACTGGAGTGCCCTAAAGCTCAATCCTAGGACCTTATCTCTTTTCTACCTAGACCCATTTCTCTTATTTACTCTCACAATTTTAATACTGTAATTACTAAAAAATTTTTAATCTCCAGCTTGGACCTCTCCTCTGAACTCCAGACTTTTATATACATCTGCCAACTTAACATTTCCATTTGTATGTCTAACATTCATCTCAAACTTCACATGTTCAAAATTGAACACCTAATCTTCCTTCCCATCAAACTTCTTTTTAGTTTTTTTATCTCGGTAACAGACAATTAGATCATTCCTGTTTCTCAGCCTTGGAGTTATCCTTGACTCCTCTGTTTCTCTCATACCTACCATCTGATCCTTTAGAAAGTCCTGTTGACTCTACCCTAAACATACAGGCAGAGTCCAGTCACCTCTACCACTACCTCCTAACTTATTATCTTTTTTCTTCTACCCTTGCCCCTTTCAACCTATTAACACAGCAGCCAAAGTGATCCTGTTAAACAGAAGTAACATCAAGTCACTCTGCTCAAAACTCCAGTAGCTTCCTTTCTTACTAATAAGAACCCTTTACTTCTTTGACCTGATCTGCTACTACTCTTCACCAGGTAACCTGCTTCAGCCTTCTCTCTGTTTTAGGGATTTTGCTGGTGCTGTTCCCTGTGCTTGGAATGATCTTGCAGAAACCATGTGGCACTTTCCCTCACCTCCTTCAGGATTTGACTCAGAGGTCACTTCCTCAGTGAGATCTTCACTAGCTCCACTACCTAACTCCCAACTCTCCCTCCTGGCCACCACACACATACTTCTTAATCCCTTTTCTTGCTTTCTTTTTCTCCTTCTCACTGTATAACATTCCATGTATTTTCCTTACTTATCTTGTCTATTTCTTTCTTCCAGCTCTAGAATGTAAGCTGCATGAGAGCAGAGTGATTTGCTTTGTCTTTTTTGTTCTCTGCTGTAACCCTAGTGCCTAGAACAGGGCCTGGCTCATAGAACGTACTAAATAAATATTTGTTGAATGAATGAATGAATTAATCATGTATAGAATTGCTTAAGTGTCTTAATTAGTTGAATATAATATTGTTTATTTGTCTTAATGTGGCTGAATATAAAATAATTAAAGGTTTTATTTATACAGAAATAAAAGTAGTTTTGACATAATGGGAAAAATCCCATTTAAGCTGAGACTTTCTCAAAATGTCAGTATATATTTATACTCATTTGATTACTATTTATCAAACACTTGATATTTTCAGGTATGCTGTCAATGTGCAATTAAGAAATAATGCTTTCGGGGCTTCCCTGGTGGCGCAGTGGTTGAGAGTCTGCCTGCCGATGCAGGGGACACGGGTTCGTGCCTCGGTCCGGGAAGATTCCACATGCCGCAGAGCGGCTGGGCCCGTGAGCCATGGCCGCTGAGCCTGTGCGTCCGGAGCCTGTGCTCAGCAACGGGAGAGGCCACAACAGTGAGAGGCCCGCGTACCACAAAAAAAAAAAAAAAAAAAAAAATTACTCTTGAATGGGTAAGGTAAATATAGTCAATATAGTGGTAGTATCTTTTTCTGAACTTGCCATAGTATGTAAACATAGATGTATTTAAAATGGTAGCTAGTTTAATTGGAGAAAATTACAGAGCACATATAAATAAGAAAATCACTGAAGGGGCTTCCCTGGTGGCGCAGTGGTTGGGAGTCCGCCTGCCGATGCAGGGGACACGGGTTCGTGCCCCAGTCCGGGAAGATCCCACATGCCACAGAGCGGCTGGGCCCGTGAGCCATGGCCGCTGAGCCTGCGCGTCTGGAGCATGTGCTCCGCAACGGGAGAGGCCACAGCAGTGAGAGGCCCGCGTACGGCAAAAAAAAAAAATCACTGAAGAAAGTGCGAGAAGAAAAGACTGACTTCCAAAGTTTTATGTGCTATAGAATACAACTGCCCTTGTAACCATGTGGTATTAGTACGGACAGATCAAAATATAAGTAGCAAGATTGAAAACCAAAATTAGATACATCAGTATTAAAAGGACTATTTTGAAAAACGAAAACCTAAACCATGAATCAGGAATTAGCATGGATCCAATTCAGAGGAGAAAGCACTAGTATATGTATTGTACATTCATATATAGAATGAAGACAAAAATGGAAACAAATACCAAGATAAAGATTTGTGAAATCAAGTTGTTTAGATATAGTTTAACAGTCATTGAATATCAAAGTGATAACATTTTCTTAGTATACATAATTTATGCCAAAAATTAAAAGTATTAGTAAACAGAGCAAATAAAGCAAAGTGCTTTCTGGACATGATTTTAGATAAAAAACCATTTGTAGTGTATACAAAAATTAAAAATCTCTTAAATCTAAAAGAGTTCATATTAACTATAGGAGGAGAGTTTTGCTTCTGTTTAAGATGTAGAAAGCTGCAAGAGAACATTTCTCCCACTCTAATGTGAGAAAAAGCCTGATAATCCACAAAGTCATAACTTTTCTTGAGCCCATGAGAGAGTTGAGTTCACAAGGCAATCAGGTGAACTGAAATTCCAAAGACAAGCCCTTCTGAGAAGAGATGGGACACAGGAACTGTTTTGCCTTTGGCAGAGCATGGGAGGAAGCAGCAATCACCATAAACGGGGATAAGAAGAGAACAGCTAAAATTTTAATGAATTCTTGAAGTCTGAATATGGGGCTAGAATAACAGTTCAGAATAACTGGGAGCCCCAGACACAGGGGGGTCTGCACTCACTTCAAGCTCTTTTCTATGGGTCCCTTGTATTAATTTCCTTAGACTGCCAAAACAATAAGTGCCACTAACTAGAATGAGTTAAAACACCAGCAATTCTATCACAGTTCTGGATGCTAGAAGTCCAAAATCGAAGAGTTGGAAGGGCCATGCTCTCTCTGAAGAATCTAGGGAAGAATCTGCTCCATCCCTTTCTCTCTCTCTTTTTTAAAAATCGGTATTGGATATTTTTATTATTTTTTAAATTTTATTTTATATTGAAGTATAGTTTATTTCCATGCCTTACTCTTAACTTCTGGTATTTGCTGACAATTCTTAGTGTTGCTTGCTTTGTGACAGCATAGCTCTAATCTCCGCCTCCATCTTCACATGGTTGTCTTCCTTATGTGTATCTGTGTCTCTGTTGCCCCCCACACAACATCTTAACCGTTTAAAGTGTACAGTAGTGTTACCTGTATGCACACTGTGCAGCACATCTCCAGAACTTTTTCATCTTGCAAAACTGAAACCCTGTACCCATTGAACAACTCTTTTCTTCTTCCCCCAACCCCTGGCAACTCCATTCTCCTTTATGCTTCTAAGAGTTTTACTACTCTAGATACCTCATATAAGTGGAATCATCCTGTATTTACTTTTTGGTGAACTGGCTTATTTCACTAGTACAGTGTCCTCCAGATTTATCCATGTTGTGGCATATGACAGGATTTCCTTCTTTTTAAAAGGCTGAATAATGTTCCATTGTATGTATATACCACAGTTTCTATACCCATTTATCTATTGATGGACATTTAGCTTCCTTCCCCCTCTTGGCTAATGTGAATAATATTGCAATGAACATGGAAGTGCAAATATCCCTTCAAGATCCTGTTTTCCATTCTTCTGGCTATACACCCAGAAGTGGGATTGCTGGATCATGTGGTAGTTCTATATTTAATTTTATGAGGCACTTCCATACTGTTTTCCAGAGTGGTGGTACTATTTTACATCACTCCCACTAATAACGCACATGGATTCCAGTTTCTCCACATACTAACACCTGATATTTTCCCTTTGGGGGGTTTTGGGGTTTTGACTTTTGGGATTTTTTTTTTTTTTTTTTGGCAAGAGGGATAGTGTCCATCCTAACCGATGTGAGGTAATATCTCGTACTGATTTGCATTTCACTGATAGTAAATTTGAGTGTCTTTTCATATGCTTATTGGCCATTTGTATATCTTCTTTGGAGAAATGTCTATTCAAACCCTTTGCCCATTTTTTAATTGTATTATTTTGTTGTAGGAATTCTTTATATATTCTGGATATTAACCCCTTATCAGATATGTGGTTTGCAAATATTTTCTCCCATTCTGTTGCTTTTTCACTCTTGATTGTTTTCTTTGCTACACAGAAGTTGTTAAGTTTGATGTAGTCTCATTTGGTCTGTTTGCTTCTGTTGCCTGTGCTTTTGGTGTCATATCCAGAAAATCATTGCCAAATCAAATGTCATGACGTTTTCTTTTGGTTTTTTCTATAAGTTTTATAGTTTTAAGTCTTATGTTTAGGTATTTAATCCATTTTGAATTAATATTTATATATGGTATAAGGTTAAGGGTCCAGCTGCATTCTTTTGCATGTGGATATCCAGTTTTCCCTATACTGTTGGTTGAAGAGGCTACCTTTAACCAGTTTAGCCTTGGCTCCCTTGTTGAAGATTATTTGATCATAGTGAGTGTTTATTTCTCAGTTTTCTATTTTGTTCCATTGGTCTCTATGTCTGTTGTTATGCCAGTACCACACTATTTTGAATAATGTAGCTTTGTAATGTGTTTTGAAGTCATAAAGTGTGAGGCCTTGAGCTTTGATTTTCTTTTCCAAGATTATTTTGATTATTCAGGGTCCTTTGAGATTCCATATGAATTTTAGGATTTTTTTTTCTATTTCTGCAAAAAAAAATCATTGGAATTTTGATAGGTGTTATATTAATTTGTAGATTGTTGTGGGAAGTATGGACATCTTAACAATATTAAATCTTCCACTCCCTGAACACAGGATGTCTTTCCACTTACTTGTGTCTTCTTTAATTTCTTTCAGCAATGTTTTGCAGTTTTCAGTGTATAAGTCTTTTGCCTCATTGATTAAGTTTGTTCCTAAGTATTTTATTCTTTTAGATGCTACTGTAAATCAGATTGTTTAATTTCCTTTTTAGATTGTTCATTGTTAGTGATTTTTATGTGTTGATTTTGTATTCTGCAACTTCACTGAGTTCATTTATTAGTTCTAGTCGGGGTTTTTTTGTGGAATCTATAGTGTTTTCTACATATAAGATCATGTTTTCTGTGAACAGGGATAATTTTACTTCTTCCTTTCCAATTTAGATACATTTTATTTCTTTTTCTTACCTAACTGCTCTGATGAGGACTTCCAGCACTATGTTGAACAGAAATGGCAAGAGTGGGCATCCTTGCCTTGTTTCTGATCATAAAGGGAAAGCTTTCAGTTTTCACCACTGACTGTGTGTTAGCTATGGCCTTTTTTTTTTTTTAATTGAAGTATAGTTGATTTACAATGTTGTGTTGGTTTCAGGTGTACAGCAAAGTTATTCAAATATATATATACGTTCTTTTTCAGATTCTTTTCCCTAATAGGTTATTAAAAAATATTGAGTATAGTTCCCTGTGCTATACAGTAGGTCTTATTTTATATATAGTAGTATGTGTATGTTAATCCCAAACTCCTAATTTATCCCCCACCACCACCACTTCCCCTTTGGTAACCATAAGTTTTTCTATGTCTGTGGAGCTGTGGACTTTTTATATGTGGCCGTTATTATGTTGAGATGATTTCCTTCTAATTTTTTGGACTTTTTTTTTTATCAAGAAAAGGTTTTAATTTTGTCAAATGCTTTTTCTGCATCAATTGAAATGATCACGTGGATTTTGTTCTTAATTCTGTTAATGAGGTGTATTACATCAATTGATTTTTATATGTTGAACCATCTTTGCATTCCAGGAATAAATCCCACTTGGTCATGGTGTATAATCCTTTTAATGTGTTGTTGAATTTGGTTTGCTGGTATTATGTTGAGGATTTTTACATCAGTATTCATCAGGGATATTGATCTGTAGTTTTCTTGTAGTACCTTCATCTCATTTTATCAATAGTATCAAGGTAATGCTGGCCTCATAAAATGAGTTTGGAAATGTTCCCTCCTCTTCAGTTTTTTGGAAGAGTTTGAGAAGGATCGGTGTTAATTCTTCTTTAAATGTTTGGTAAAATTCTCCAGGGAAGCCATCTGGTTGTGGGCTTTTCTCTGTCAGGGGGTTTATGATTTGTGATTCAATCTCCTTACTAGTTGTAGGTCTGTTCAGATTTTCTGTTTCTTCATGCTTCAGTCTTGGTATGTTGTATATTTCTAGAAAAATATCTATTTCTTCTAGATTATCCAATATGTTGATGTATAATTGTTCATAGCAGACTCTTTGGATTCTTTTTGTTTTTGTGGTTTCAGTTGTAATGTCTCTTCTTTCATGTCATATTTTTGTTATTTGAGTCTTTTTTTTCTTAGTCTAGGTAAGAGTTGTCAATGTTGTTGATCTTTACAAAAAACCAGCTATTAGGTTCATTGATTTTTTTTCTAGTCTCTATTTTTTTAATGCTGCACTAATATTTGTTATTTCCTTTCTTCTGCTAATTGAGTTTAGTTTGTTCTTCTTTTTCTAGTTCTTTGAGATATAAAATTAGCTTGTGGATTTGAGATCTCTCTTCTTTTTTTAATGTAGGCATTTACCACTACAAACTCCCCTCTTAGTAGTGCCTTCACTGCATCCCATAAGTTTTGATATGTTGTGTTTTCATTTTCATTTGTCTCAAGATATTTTCTAATTTCCCATGTGTTTTCTTCTTTAATGCATTGGTTGTTCATGATGTGTTGTTTAATTTCCACATATTTATGAATTTTCCCATTTGCATTCTTCACCAGAAGTTGTTTGTTTCTTTTTTACACTTTATCTTTGTTGATAGTCTCATTTTGTTCGTGCATCATTTTCCTGATTTTCTTTAGTTGTCTGTGTTCTCTTGAACACAGCACATTGAGCATCTTTAAGATGACTGTTTTCATTCTTTGTCAGGTAATTCATGAACCTCCATTTCCTTAGAGTCAGTTTCTGGAGATTCATTTTGTTTCTTTGATTGAGCCATGTTTCCCCATTTCTTCGTATCCCTTGTTATTTTTTGCTGGGATTTGCACATTTGAAAAAAACCGCTACCTCTCCCCGTTCTTTAGACTGGCTTCATAAGGGGAAGACCTTCACCAATCAGCTCTACTAAAGATTCTGGGAGCCTCTCAAACATTGTATGAAGAGGCATCTTCTCTGAGCTTGTATGTATGTACCTTCCCAATTAGTTTCTTTTTCAGGAGTTTGTAATCTTATCCTCCCTCTGGTGTTGGTCTGTAGTATTGCTGGTTTTCTGGTGCTAGAACTAGTGTCTGTGCTCTCCCCTGTTCTCAGTGGAACAAGACAACTTCCTGGGAGTTGTCAGAAGGTGTTTTGAATCAACCTGTTTTGTGTCTCTAAAGAGCTCAAACGAGTGGAACTTTGATCTGGCTAGTACCTTAGGATTTTCTCCTATTTTAGAATGAGTTTCCTAGGGATATTTCTACTCCAAATAGTAGTACTCTTTGTTTCCTCCCTCCTTTGAGAATGTTAGTCTTGCAATCCCATGTGTCTGCTGTGAGCCCCAGAGACATCTTTGCTCATTTTCTTGGCAGCCCCGGGAGGTCTTCAAGCCCATCAAGGTTCTCTTTAGTTATTGTTTGGACTCTCCTTTCCTTCTCATTCAGCTGTTTTGAAATAATCTGTGTGCCTTTTGGTTGAAATTGAGAGAAAGAGAAAGGAGGGAAGGATAGGGGAAGGGAGAGATCTAGACACATTTTCTTCATATTGCTGAAATAATCTATTAAAATATTAATTGCATCACTATTTTTTTTTTTTTTTTTTTTGCGGTACGTGGGCCTCTCACTGTTGTGGCCTCTCCCGTTGCGGAGCACAGGCTCCGGACGCGCAGGCTCAGCGGCCATGGCTCACGGGCCCAGCCGCTCCGTGGCATGTGGGATCCTCCCCGACCGGGGTACGAACCCGTGTCCCCTGCATCGGCAGGAGGACTCTCAACCACTGCACCACCAGGGAAGCCCGCATCACTATTTTAAAAGAAAAAAAAAGTAAATAGCTTTCCTCTAAAGTTCTATTAAGAGGAAAATGGATGAATGAGCTTTGCTGACTGTTCATTCATTGTAATAAAATTCATCAGTGCATTATAGACCTGCTTGTATCAACATGGATCAATCTCAAAAAACAATGTTGAATAAAATAAGTTTCAAAAGGATTTTACATATTTTCATAAAAATGAAAAATAGTACAGCTGACCCTTGAATAACATGGGGGCTCAGAACACCAAACCCCACACAATCAAAAATCCACGTATAACTTTTGACTCCCCCAAAACTTAACTACTAATAGCCTATTGTTAACAGGACACCTTAACTATAACATAAACAGTCAATTAACACATATTTTGTATATTATATGTATTATATGCTGTATTCTTACAGTAAAGTAAGCTAGAGAAAAGAAAATGTTATTAAGGAAATCATAAGGAGGAGAAAATATAGGTACAGTACTGTACTGTATTTATCAATACCGTACGTTTACATCTGTTTGCAAGATGAATCATCTGTCAGTACCTACATCAATATTGTCTTATATGATACAAAACATGGTAGATGTTATCTATATTACTAACACTGGACATCAAAAATGAAAAGATAATGTGAAAAAGAAATTCATATTTATACAGATATAACAATTCATGTATTGATAATGAAGAAGCAGCAATATGACTGCTTTATGGAAGCCTAATGTAATCAATACGATTGCTTCACGGTAGCCCAACCTATACACTAATGAATGAATCATTATAAAATTTTTATGACATAGACTATTACTGTTATATTTATAATGTAGTATTAGAAACATTGTTATTTTTTTTTTAAACGACTTATCTGTGATGATAGGCTGTTTCTCCATTTAGGAGAGAGAGAGGCATACTGCATGGTAATGTGATTCTTTGAAAGCAAAATTATAAAACAGTAAGAAAATGAACACATTATTCTTATATTAAATATCACTCACCTTATGCCTGTGTTAGGATAGACTAGTATCTATATATACTTTTATGCATTCATGACATACCTTTTTCTTAAGTTTTTTCATATTTCTAGGCTACATGTTTCATCTGTGAGTTTTTTCAAATTGTCACACATCTCCAAAAATTTTTCCAGTATATTTATTGAAAAGAAACCATGTGTGAGTGGACCCACACATTTCAAACTTGTGTTGTTCAAGGGTACACTTACTTTTTGGGGGATGATGAACACTATATTCAGAATAGTAATTAAAGTATTGGAAGTATGTGAATTTGGAAGAGTACAGAGAGTGTTTGAAAATTTTTATATTTTGGAAAATATCTGACAGAACTATGAAAAGATGAGGTAGCAGTGGGAAAAGGGTGAATTATTATAAAGTTAATTGTGGATTAAAATTGGAAAGCTCTTTGGACTCTTAGGCAGCTCTGGAGACTGTCTAGCTACTTTCTCTACTTGTCTCTCATGGCCTCTGGATTCTATCCAAGGAGGAATGATCTTACTGAGTTTGTTAATCACTGTGTGACAGGGAAGGCTGCTATGGTAATACCCCTGTTTTGGGTATGAGTCCCTGGGTTAGGACAACAGGATATGTTCACACAAAATAATGTTTATCAGAAGGGTGCAATGGAGTGCAGCAATTCCTAAGAGATCAAGACACAGTCTTTCACCTATTGCAGTTTGCCCTTCCTCAGCTTCCTGTGCATCTCTGTCACTATATTACCACGTGGCATTGTAATTATTAAATTTCTGCCTATCTTACTAGACTGTTAGTTCTTCAAGCACTCATTCTTTTTTTTTTTTTTTTTTTTTTTTGCGGTACACGGGCCTCTCATTGTTGTGGCCTCTCCCGTTGCGGAGCACAGGCTCCGGACGCGCAGGCTCAGCGGCCATGGCTCACAGGCCTAGCCGCTCCGCGGCATGTGGGATCTTCCCAGACCGGGGCACGAACCCGTGTCCCCTGCATCGGCAGGCGGACTCTCAACCACTGCACCACCAGGGAAGCCCCAAGCACTCATTCTTAAGCATGTAGTAGGTGCCTACTAAATGTTCGTCAAATGAATGCAAATGAGTGCATCTTTCCAAGAGATATAATACGATTAGTAAAAATACAGTTATACCTCAGTATATGAAATATGTGGCCAAATGGGATCTTTTTCATAACTGATCAATATATTACACATTAGAACAATGGTTCTCAAACTTTAACATGCATCAGAATCATCCTGGAGGAATAATTTAACAAAAGCAGATTTTGTGTGTGTGTGTGTGTGTGTGTGTGTGTGTGTGTGCATGCGCGTTTTAACAAAAACACAGATTGCTAGGCCCTTACCTAGAGCTTCTAATTCAGTAGGTCTGGGTGGGGCCTGAGAATTTACATTTCTAACAAGTTCCCATGTGATGCTGATGCTGCTGGTCCAGAGATCGTAAGTAGAGAATCACTGCATTAGAAAAATCCTGGGAAAAGAATATGGAGATACACAATGAAAATAGCAAAATCACACATCCCTTTCCTCCAAGTATCACTCCTTAGGAAATACCTCCTGAAGAAATCAAAAAGAAAAGAAAAGAAAACAAAAGCAAAAGCAAATTATTTAATTATAAGAAACAAATTTTGCTACTGTGCTTTATTGCAATTGGAATATAAACCACCTCTGTTTCCAGGTCCTATTTTATAAAGTGGGGATAACAGTATATTTTTAAACTGGAAGTAGTATCTCACAGGATTATTGTGAAGATTTAATTAATTGTTTGGAACAATGTCTGGCTTAATACATATTAGCTATTCTTGTATTTTTGGTTAAGAAATTTCAAAGCTAACCATAGAGAAGAAAAGAGAAATAGAGAGGTCTGAGCAGAAGATATCAATGTGGGAGTCAATAGGATATAAGAAGTCAGTAAGAGAAAGCCTTGAACAAAAAAGGCAAGGGATTTTTTTCCCATACGTGTAAAAATGAAATTGTATCTTAGAAGCCAAAAGACCTCTTGTTTTTGCATTTAAGAGTTTACTGTTTGGGAGCTCTACTCAATACTCTGTAATGGCCTATATGGGAAAAGAATCTAAAAAAGAGTGGATATATGTATAACTTATCCACTTTGCTGTACACCTGAATCTAACACAACATTGTAAATCAACTAAAATAAAAACTTTTTAACAAAGGAGTTTACTGTTTGATGACATCACATAAAAATCTTTACGTCGAGTGGCTTTTATTTTCCAAAATGAAAATAACTTTATAGGGGCTTTGGGGTTATAAATGTATTTCAGCCAAAATATATAAAGAAGCATAAAAGATGTTCTTGAACTCTTCTCCCTCCCCCAAGATGCCCATATCCTTTAAGATATCTCTCTATATTGCATAGGTTTTAAAGAAAGCATTTTGGGAAGTAAAGGTTAGGAAATAATTGTGAATTGGTTATGCTAAGTATCTTAATTTTTCCAAATAATATCATCAAACTTTTTTTTTTTTCTTTTTACTAACTAGATGAAGGTTGGGAGGTGGAGATAGAAGCGAGAAGTGGTTGGGAAAAGCAATTTGATACCTAATTTTTCCTTCCTCCCTGCCTCCATTACACTTTTATTCCAGCTTTATTTGAAAGCTCAGGTTGCAATTGGACATGGAATTATTATCCCATTTACTGTGCCTTCCTAAATTGGAGGCAGTAGGGACGGGAAACATTGTGAAATGTCATGCTAATGGTTTAAAATTTTTCTTTAAAGAATATTTTATATTCTTTATATAATATTGAAATGATTCCAGCCACTATTATAAAATAGTGCAGAGATACTCTAGGAAAAATATTAAAGTGCAGTGCTCCCTCTGCTGAACTTTCCCTGATACTCTTTCCCCATTCACTCTTGTGTACCAATTCATCTCAACTTCTGAAACACTAATATATTCTGTCGAAACTGAGATTATGAAACGTTTAATTTTTTTTTTTTCTGTCCTGTAAACAGCATTTGAGAGCAAGATAGATGACTGGGCTAAAATTCCAGAGCGAACTTATCGTACTTTCACCTTCTGAAAATGAGGGAGAGAAGTGCCAAGGGTGAAACTAGGGGTGTGGCCTAGATTAGGGAAATATTTTGTGTCTATTCTAAATCGTTCCCACTGTTGCTTATGACTCTGTATTGATTTTCAGTGGTTTAGGGTTAGTTTCAGGACTGCCTCACACTGGAAAGGACAGGTTTGCCATAAGCCTTTTCACAGTAAATCTGAAATAACTTCCTCTTGGTGAAAATAGGTATTTTAGAAAATCTGAAATAAAGCAAAAACAATAAATGCTTTATTATTATGTAGACTTTTAGTTATGCTAATGTAATGGGAATTAAATATGGACTCAGATTCTCACTTCAGCATGATATATTCAGTGTTTGACATACTTAAAAATTGGCCTTTGATAGCTTGCAGCTGTATCAGGGTGAATTTCTTGGATTGGGTAAATATGTGAAGTTTTTCTGTGTACAATACAAATATACACTGTTAGGTACAATTAAATTTGATCTTTTCTTAAATTGCCCAAGGGAAAAAAGCTTTTCATTTTGTGTGAAGTTTATTGATTCATCGGTGATGTAATATCTGAGTTCAAGGTGCAGAAACAGATACCACTTGGCATACCATTATAATGTGTCGTGTGAACGTAGTTTCTGTTTGAAATTTCCAGATAGATACTCCAGAACTGACAGGGGAATTCCAGCAAGGTCACTCACCTATTCAAATTTAAAGAGAAAGAAAAAAAAAAGCAAACGGAAAAAAATTGCCTTTGTGTAAACATTAACCTATCTGCTTTTAAGTGACTTTTTTTAATATTAAAGGGAGAGCTCATACTGGGTTTCCTTTATATTCCAAGTCAAAAATAATAAATTGAATTAATTTAGAAGTTAAGTTTCTATTTCTGTGGTCTATTATAGCTCTTCTGGATTGGCAAAATAGCCAGTGCTTAGAAAAATAGCTTCCCAGTGCCTAGCCCTTAAACACAAGAAGGAAGACAGAATAGAGGCAGGAATTCTTAAACCATTTTCATTGTGTTTTCCTTGATAGCTATATCAGATGAAACAGATCTAGTTCTTGCTCTTGAGGCTTTATAAACCTGCCCTTAAATGACATTGACAAACAGACAGACATTTGACTCAGCAAACATGGCTGGATATACATGATGAATTAAAGTATTGTCAGTCTGTAAATGTCTTTTGTGTGGTCTAAATACACAATGAAATGTTGACTGTTTAGAAAATAGAAAGAAGAGTTATTCATCCATAGGCTGGCAGTTTATTCATTCCTGCTTCTTTAAATCTGTGTTTACTGTTAACAGTTGCATATGTGGTGCCTCATAAAATGATAGCATATTGAATTTAGTCTTAATTTTAGTTATTGTGTAGCTTACAAATCTTTCCTTGTTGCAACTGTGTATGAGTTTGTAGGACCTCTGTGAAAGGTTCAGTGTCTGACCTGCAGCATTCTATGTATTTGGTGCTTTCTGTCCCTCCTATTCCATGTACCTCATACTGTGGCAGAGATCACAGATATATTTGCTGTCTACCTCTGGACAAAGTAGGACTTTTATAAAAGATGTTTATTAAACATTGAGTAGATATAAAACATTTACAAAATATCTGTAAGGCTTATGGAATAACTATATAGAGAGCATATGTGTCCCTACAGCCCAGTTTTAATAAAGCAATATGGCCATTACCTCTAATATCGCCTGTGTGCTTCTCTCTGATCCCAAACTTTGCATCCTCCCTCAGAGGTAACCAAAGTTCTGTTTTTTTTTTTTTTTTTTTGCCACGCTGCACAGCTTGAGGGATCTTAGTTCCCCAACCAGGAATGGAACCCGTGTCCCCCTGCAATGGAAGTGCAGAGTCCTAATCGCTGGACCACCAGGGAACTCCCCTGAATTTTTGTGTTAATAATTTTCTTCCCTTTTTCAATGGTTTTTTCACATATCTGAATATCCCTAAACAGTTTATTGGTTTTACTTGTTATTGAGTTCTATAAAAATAGAATTATATTGTATGTATTTTTCTGGGACTTACCGTTTTTTTTGCTCAACGTTATAGTCTTAGATCTATCCATGTCAATGCATATAGCTATTGTTCATTAGTTTTCACTGCTGTATAATATTGCATTGTATGAGTATTCCAGAGTTTATTAGCAGATGAATTGATTGATGAATATCTGAGATAGTCCAATTTTTAGTTATTACGAACATTGCTCCTATGTATACATATATTCCTGAATATGTGTCTGCCACACACAGGCAAGAACTTCTCAGTGTTTCCCAACATTTTTCATGCCATAGCACACATAGAAAATTGTAGATCATATTTGTACAAAACTCTCCAGTAAAGGAATGAAACTGTGTCTCTGGCCTGGGGGATCCATATCTGGGCACACCTATGACCTATTTGTTGCACTCTAGGGTACCATGGAGCAGCAGTTAGGAAGCTGGGCTATGGTGTGTGCCTGGGAGTTAAATTGCTGGTTGTAGGAACGTGCTTCTTCATCTTTTCTAGGTAATACCAAATTGCATGGTGGTACTAATAATTCCATTTAACTGACATCCAAAGTGCTTGTATCAATTCTCATTCCTTTAATATTTAGGACAGAAAGGGAATCACTGAGAATTCTACCACTCTCATGATAATGAAGGTCAAGAAGGAAAATAAAATGATATATTGTTCCCTAAGATATCAATTCAGATTTGCTTTCTCAAAACATGATAATGTCAAAGTTTCTTTAAACTGTGACAACGGAGGGTTATAGGCAGTAGATGATGTTAAGAAGTGACAACGTGCCTCCGTAGTTGTAACTGACTGTGAAAGCTAACAGCCCAGGCTGAATGAAATATGTGTGAAAGCTGTAATTTTGTCTTTCAGATTTAGTGTTACATTAGCTTTTTGTTTCTTAGCCTTAAGAGGTACTTTCAGAGAAGGTATACAGGATGGAGTTAATGAAAGCTATTTGCTATGTAAGTAACTTTTAGTTTAGAAACCTAAACATTTACAAAAGACGTGGTTTGACTATTCTTAAAATCGGTTTTCTTTCAAACAGTAAAAAAGTCTCTAAGTATTAGAATTACATTAGGGTAATAAATGATGCTGATATTAATTTCTCCATTCAGATGACATTAGACTAGATAGTTGATTTTTTTTTTTTAATTACTAACCCTACATAGTTTTCCCATGACATTTTCAAGAAGCTCCTGTATATTACCTACACTGTTACTGATCTAATGACTTTCTCACACAAAAGATTTAAAAGAAATCTTTACTTGGTGTGAGTATTGCCTTGTGGCTTGTAGACCAATGCTGTTTAAAATTAGATGGAAAATATCAGAGCAAAGCTTTCAAATATGTATTTAGCCTGGTTTGTGAGGAACTAATGCCAAAGTAGTGTTTCAGGTTACTTGGCAGGGAATTGCATATGAAAACTACACTTCCATTTTACCAATATACCATGCACTACACATAAGCCAGGATTTCATTTGTTTTGTTATAAATTAGAATTTGAAGCACAGTCACCAATTCTTGCATTAACATCTGTGTTTACAGTATGTGTATGTACGTGTATGCATGTATATACATATTTATGCTTGTGTATATGCACACACACCACACATACATACATATTTACATGTGTATATATAAATTTTATATATGTATGTATATATATATATATATACACACACATATGTATGTATATAGTATTGGTTGGTACTTAGTATACATTCATCATTCTCAAATAGCATTGATAAAGCATCCGAGTATAGTTGACACTGTGACTTCCCTCTCAGTTTGTAGCCAAGCTCTAGCTATAGACATAAAGGGTAAATAATATATGGTTACATGAATAGAAATAGCAAATAGTGGCAAATATGATAAATCCAAGATTTTGTTCATTATTTTTCTTCTTTGAATGTGAAATGTTTATTTAAATTTGCCATGCGAGGCCATAATTCATCGTTGTTTTTTTTTTTTTCTTTTGCGGTACGCGGACCTCTCACTGTTGTGGCCTCTCCCGTTGCGGAGCACAGGCTCCGGACGCGCAGGCTTAGCAGCCATGGCTCACGGGCCCAGCCGCTCCGCGGCATGTGGGTTCTTCCCAGACTGGGGCACGAACCCGTGTCTCCTGCATCGGCAGGCGAACTCTCAACCACTGCGCCACCAGGGAAGCCCGATCGTTATTTTTAAATTATAGTTATCTTGAGTTTTAATAGCAAGCCCACATTTCAGCATAGCTGGCCATTATATCAGTGCTTCTCAAATTTCTACCCAAGTACCCCTTTATGGAAGTGGAGAGTGAATTTGTAGCCCTAGAAGTAAGAAGATGACCCCCATGCTTGAAATTTTAGGATTTGTCTTAGAAACTCATGCAAACTTTGTGTGTTCTCTCTCATTCAGTGTATTTTCCTCCAAATAAAGCTGATGCTACATAACAATATGTGCTGTGGCTTCAGATACCCAATTTGAGAAGCATGATAATAAATGGAATCCCATTTCCCAAAGGCCTTTGACTCAGAAGTGCTTTCTTGTAAAACTTTGACTTCTGTGATCTGGGTTCCATTTAGACTTCACTGAAAGTGAAAAAGGTATTTTGAGTGACTTATTTTGCCATCAGTTATCTCTCTCTCTCTTCTTAATCCACTGTCTCGTGGTCTTTTGTATATCCTCATTTCTTGGACAGTGCATTTGATGGAACCCTTCTTCTTTGATCCTTTATCTTGGTTTCCAGGAAATTACCCTACCGTGCTTCTTTTCAAAACCCTCTGCCCATTCCTTCTCTGTCTTTTTTGCTACTATGCTCTTCCCCCTAATTGTGTTTCTGTTCCATGGCTCAGTTTTGGCCTCTCCTTCCTCACTCTGTATCACCTTTCTCACCTATCCCAGTACTCTCATCCTCTAATATCCAGAGGCCTTTTAGACAATTGAACTAGAACATTTTAGGGTCACTCTCACATCCCCGGTGCCTTGCACAGTGCCTGGCATAGTAGGTATCAACAAATATTTGCTGAAGGAATGAATTAAATGAATTTCATTCCCCTTCAAACCAGCTTCTTCTTCTTTTTTTTTTTTTTTTTTTTTGCGGTACACTAGGCCTCTCACTGTTGTGGCCTCTCCTGTTGCGGAGCACAGGCTTTGGACGCGCAGGCTCAGCGGCCACGGCTCACGGGCCCAGCGACTCTGCGGCATGTGGGATCTTCCCGGACCGGGGCACGAACCCGTGTCCCCTGCATCGGCAGGCGGACTCTCAACCACTGTGCCACCAGGGAAGCCCCAGCTTCCTTTTTTAATTTTCATCTTTCATCTGGTATCACTATTCTTCTCTCTCTCCACTACTGCAAATATTTGGTTGATTTTTTTCTTTTGAAATGTATCTTATATCTGTGTTAGTTCTTGTCATTGTATTTTCATGACTTTTACCCTAATGCAGGCCTTCATCCACTCATGCCAGGATTACTCCCAAAGTTTCTCATCTGGCCTCTTTTTGGTTCCAATCTCTCCTCTCTCCAAGCCATTTCCACCATAGCTGCCCTAGTAACTTTTTAAATGTTTATTTCTTGTCTTAATAAACTTTTTATTTGGGGAATAATTTTGCATTTACAGAAAAGTTGCAAAAATAGTACCTTCACCTAGTTTCTCCAGATATTAACATCTTACATAACCATGGCTCATTTGTCAAAATTAAGAAATTAACAGTGGTACATGACTGTTAACTAAAATCCAGACTTTATTTGGTTTTTGCCAGATTTTTCGCTACTCTGCTTTTTCTATTCCAGGATGCCATATTGCCATTTAGCATATTTCTATTTTTAAAGAGCTAATACCAGCTTGGGTAAAAATTCAAAAAGGACAAAAAGATGCATAAGTCTCCTTCCACCTCTGAATCACAGCTATCCAGTCCCGTCCCTAGAGAGAACCCACTGTTTCTGGATTCTTGGTTATTCTTCCAGAGAGATTTTCTGTGTATACACTCTCTCTCAAACACACACACACAAATAGTTGCATTCTAAATATAGTGCTCTGTACTTTACATTTTAAAACTTAATACAGCTTGACCATTCTTTATCAGTAACACAAACTTGCCTTGTTTTCTTATTCCAGTATTCCATTGGATATCTGCACTGTAATTTACCAGTTCCCTGGTCATCGACATTTTTAACTTTTGCAAACAAAGCTACAGTGAATAGTCGGACATAAATCATTTTTTATATGTATGTTTTTAGTTATTGCTGGGTCAAAGGGGATATATATTCATAATTTGATTGCCAATTTGCTTTTCAGAGGTTCTACCAATTTATCTTCCATTATTTCCCTGTAACTTCACCAACATTGTGTCTCATGTGACTTTGAACTTTGCCAATTTAATAGGTTAAAATGTTGTCATTGTACTTTTAATTTACATTTCTCTTATAATGAGTAAGGTGGAGAGTCTTTTCATATATTTAAGAGCCATTTATATTTCTTCTTCTGTGAACTGTCCATATAACTTTGCCCATTTTTCAATTTGGTTATTAATGTACTCATTTTATTTTCTTTCCTTAAAATCTTTCAATTTCACCTATTTCCTGATATATTAATTTAAAATCCTAGTTCCCTTTTCAAGACTTTACGTTGTATGTTAAAACCCTAGTTTCACACTACTTTCCAACAACTACTGCCGCTCTGATCAGTCTGTTTTTTATACTCTCCCAAGGGCACACAGCACTCGTTCCTTCCACCATGCCTTCTTTCATAGTGTTCCCCCATTTCCTCCCTCCACTATATCTCCACTTTGAGACAGAGATTTTTGTCACTTCCTACAACTGGGAAAAATTTCGTTTAATTTCAAGTAGACTTCTAGAAAGAATAATTAACTGATAGTTTATAAACTCTTAAAAAAGAAAATGATAATCACTAAGAGACAGCACTGACTTACAAACAAAACAAAACAACTCACATCACAGTAACCACATCTCCATTTCCAGTAGAGTTCTAGTGGATTGGTATGCTGTAGACATATCTTTATTTATTAAGGCAGTTTATTCTCCTGATACATTTGAGAAGTTAAAAAACAGTATAAGCTACATGAGAGTGTTTTTGTTGCTGATCAAACTTGTGTACCCAAAGAGTATTGACTTGTGGACCAATTTCAAACTGAAGATCTCTAATAGCAGGACTCTGTTCTCTGTGTCAGAACTCTGTTCTTGATCTTGACTGCTCAGTGTTTATTTACTAATAACTTGGTGAATATATGGAAATTAAATCAATGCAGTTAGGCTTAAAAAATATTTCCAGTGACATAGTACAGAGGCATGATTCAAAATTATCTTAATATTGGAAAGATGGCCTAAAACCAATAAGATGAAATTTTAAAGGACTGAATATACAGCTCTGCATTTAATCTCCAATATTAGCTGAAAAAAGCGAATGAGGCACCTGATTTGATGTCGTTTGTGTGACAAAAACTTGAGTCCACTAACTTAAGAGCATAATGCATTAAAAATCTAAAACAGTCTTGAGTTGCATTTATAAAATTATAGTATCTTGATAGTTCCACAATTATTTTTTTTCTTCATCAGACTTCATTTGGAGTGTTCTATCAGTTCTGGGTGTTATGTTTTCAAAGAGACGTTTTGGAAGTAAAGTACCTATATTATATTTCTATTGCTGCTATAAAAAAATTTTCACAAACTTAGTGGCTTAAAACAACACAAATTTATTATTTTACAGTTCTGTAGGTCAAAAATCCAATGTGGGTCTCACTAGGCTAAAACCAAGGTGTTATCAGGGCCGTGTCCCTTTCTGGAGGCTCTAGAACAGAATGTGTTTCCTTCCCTTTTTCAGCATCTAGTGGCCCCCTTCCTCCATCTTCAAAGCCAGTAAGAGCAAGTCAGGTCCTCACATTGTCCCTCTCTTACCACAGCTGGGAAAGATTAGACACCATCTCGATAATCTCCCCATCACAAAGTTCTTAATTGCATCTACAGAGTCCCCTTTGCTGTGGAAGGTAACATAGTCGCAGATCTGATGGTTAGTGTGTGGACATCTGTGGAGGAGGTCATTATTCTGCCTACTGCAGTGCTTATTGCAGAGGATCACCAAGATAGTGAAGGGGCTAAATTGGATACAGAGAATCAGACTAAGGCAAATTGAAGATGATCCCAAAATGTATTGCTTAGGAGAGAATGCGTTAATGTTTATAAAGTGATTAGTAAGTGCATAATAAATGGTTTCTGCTTCAAAGGCTAATGCTACAAATTATAGAAATATAGTAGCTCAGAGGGAAAGAAGCTTCGGGATGTGGAAGGGGATGAAGCAGCATAACATTTTATCTTGTGAAGAACAGAATTTGGGATCCAAGTTTTCACTTTACGTTAGATCAGCAAGTAGTTTCAATGTCAGAAAGCACTAAGTTTAACAAGAACTTTGCATTGTTTCCCTAACTAGTGAAAGAGTTGAGGTGAATGGAGGTGATGGACTATACAGTAGTTGTGACACAACTTTCTGGCCTCTTTCTGCCGTGACTGCACAATGTATGCACTCTGAGGAGAAGGGAAAACTTTTATCAAAGGAAGAAAGCAAGATTTTTGAATCTCAGAGGACTACTGTATTGGTTTGTTTGTTTGATTTTTCTAGGAAGGAAATCCCCTCTGAAACCAAAACCCAGCCATTAGAGATTATGAGATTTTTCAGGCTTTCTCTATAATCTTTCTTACATTTGTCTCTTTAAACATGTCCAACTCCCCCTTTGAGAAGTTGCTGATAGGTGGTTATCATGCAGGATTTAAATTAACAAACCCTCCCACCGCATTGGGTGGTAGCTTCCAAGGCGCCATGGTAAATGTGTATCAGTGTGAACCTGATCCAGAACCAGCCAGGAAGGGAACAAAGTTTAGTCTATGAGGAAGTAGGCGGCTGCTGGTAGTTTCATGCTCTCTCTGCAGACTTCAGGTTGCTGTGGTGTAAGTTTTTTTTTTTTTTTAATATTTTGATATTTGAATATGAAAGCATGGTAGGAACAATTTCTATCTAAGATTAAATTAAGGTACTAAATCTTGTGTACTAGACCTACTTACAAGAAAGTTTCAGCGTTTCACAAGTAGTTTGATTTTTTTTAATGAAAAGGAAAGCCCTAAAGCTTTTTCAGCAAGTGTTCTGCTAACACAGGTCCTCCTGCTTGCATGAGATGACTTTTAATGTCTTGTCTTTGGTTGAGTTAAGGTGCTTATGGTCAGAAAATAAAAGTGCTTGTATATATATCTGGTGCCCTGAGACTGATTATTTCTGAGTAGTGCTTAAATTTTCTCCCTGATGTTCTTTCCAGTTGCTTTCCCTTTAGTTTAGGCTCATGTTACAAGATTATGTTAGCAAATATTTAGTAGTCTCTCAGGTAGTTAAACTGGAGGTTTTGATATTCAAAGAAATTGAATGAATGAGAACTAAGTAGAACTAACATAATCAGTTGTTGGGATCCTAGATTTAAGAGCAGCAGAATAAGAGGAGGAACTTCGTGAAATGGATGGAAATGGCAAGCAGCCTTAGAAATTTCATGCAACTTTGGAAAAATCTGTTTTTAAGATTTTGACATGTGTACTAATTTTCCAGACTAAATTCCCAATACTATAGTGTGTAAAATAAATTTCATATATGAAATTAAAATTGCTGTAGTTCAGCTGCTATAGTTCTGTGTTGATATTAGGATTCCAGGAACTACACATTGTTATACAAACATTGACTTTATTGAGTGCAGCTATGAGAGTGTTAAGATTGCATTTGGTGCTGGCGAGGTTGATATTTTCTATTTCCCTTTTGTCACGATGTATTTGAAAAAAAAAATCCTGGTACTTGACAAGTGTATGACTTTGAACATAGAAAAAGTTTGATGCGGTTAATGTATTATATAAAAATTATAAAGGCTGGCTGTGGGCCAGTAGCCTTTCAAATCATTCAGAAAGTACTGAGGAGACAGATTGTTTATGTGGAAGTACAGTTTTCCCTTTCCTCTAGCTTCATCTCAGACCTTAGGGACATTGGGTCTATTTCTCTAGCCTGCCTCTTATTCCTGCTGGACTGAGCGGGAGCCCAGATGATGGAATTGGGGCCCAACTGACCCTTGGTGGGATGGAAGACCAAGACACACTGTCCTAAGCAGGCTCTAGGGCTATAATAAAGTGAAACCTTGGCTCATCCTTTAGATTGCTGAACTGCAATGATTCTAGGTTCCTGAGCTGATTAACTTCCCCAGCTCTATTAATAGCAACTGCTGGGCCAGGTTACTTAGTTATCGGTTCATGGCGGGGGAGAGGGTTCGGTATCCTGGGAGAGGAGCCAGCATGGCAGATGACACTATTACCAGGGAAGCAGTTATTTTCTGACCATATTTGAAATATTTCAGTCGTTTAACAACCTGAAAGGCCATACAGGTGTGCCCTGGCCAAATCTTAATGAAGACCCTTCTAGATTTTTTTTAAAACCTCCAATAGTTGTCTCTAACACCCAAACCCTTGCACATGTCCCACAAAGCCCATATGATCTGCCTTCTGACCGTCTGTTTAACATCATTGCCTGCCTTGTTCTCCTCACACAGTTTGCTCCAGCTGTATAAATGTTTTTGCTGTTTCTGCAACACATCAAACTTGTTCCTGCCTCAAGCCTTTTGCTGCCTGGAAAGCTTTCCCTTACATTGTTTCTTCTTTCCCTTCATTCAGATCTCTACTCAAATGCCTCCTCTTCAGAAGTACCACCACCTCACTTTCACTACCTCGCTCCTTTTTCCTTTACCCTGATTGACGTTTTCTTAAATAGCTACCTGACATAATTTATTTTATTCAGTAAAGTATATATAGTCTTTCCCACTGGAATGTAAGTTCTATGAGGGCAAGAACTCTATCTTGTTCAGTGCTGTATTGCTAAATAGTGCCTACTTGACATATAGTAGATACTTGGTAAACATTTGTTTTATGAATCATTTAACGTCACTTGGTGCCATTAAATTTATTTCTAAGCATAGGAATTTTAATTGAACTTTTTGAATAGGTGATATAAGTCACATGGTTCCAAGACCAAAACATATAAAAAAGTATATTTTGAAAAGTCTTTCCACCCCAGTCCCCTACCTATTCGGTTCCCGTTCAGGGCCCCCAAATCATTATTATTATTTTTATTTATTTATTATTATTATCATTATTACTCTATTTTATTATTATCCTTTTCATGTATCTAGAGTTTCTTTATATGTCAAGGAAATATAAAAGTATAAACAGATTCCTACTTCGCTCCTTTTTTATACATACTATTATATATATTCTTAATTTTTTCACATACCTTGAACCTATTTCCATATCAGTACATAGTGAGCATTCTCATTTTAAAATAGCTGCATAGTATTCCATTGTATAGATATAACTTTTTTGACCAGTCATCCAGTAATGGGCATTTTGGTTATTTCCAGTATCTTTCTTTTGCAAACAATGCTGAAGTTCACGATCTTGTGCCTATATCATCTCATATATTCATACAGTATATCTGAATGATTAAATTCACCAGAGTAGAATTGCTGGATCAAAAGGTGTCATAGTTATTGCCTAATTGCACTCCATAGGGATTGTACCAATTTGTACTCCCCCAGCAATGAACATATAAGAGAGTGCTATCAGACTTGGATTTTTGCCCATCTGATAGCTTAAAAAATGGTTTCAGGACTTCCCTGGTGGCGCAGTGGTTGAGAGTCTGCCTGCCGATGCAGGGGACACGGGTTCGTGCCCCGGTCCGGGAAGATCCCACATGTCGCGGAGCGGCTGGGCCCGTGAGCCATGGCCGCTGAGCCTGCGGGTCCGGAGCCTGTGCTCCGCAACGGGAGAGGCCACAACAGTGAGAGGCCCGCGTACCGCAAAAAAAAAAAAAAAAAAAAATGGTTTCAGCGTAGTTTTTTTAAGAATTTATAATAAAATTTGTGTTAAGGTTTTAAAAATAGTTTTTAAATTTTAAATTGTGATATAAAAAATAATGTAAAATTTACCATTGCAACCATTTTTAAAAATTTATTTATTTATTTTTGGCTGCATTGGGTCTTCGTTGCTGCACTCAGGCTTTCTCTAGTTGTGGCGAGCAGGCTCTCATTGTGGTGGCTTCTCTTGTTGCAGAGCACGGGCTCTAGGTGCGTGGGCTTCAGTAGTTGTGGCATGCGGCTCAGTAGTTGTGGCTCTCAGGCTCTAGAGCACAGACTCAGTAGTTGTGGCGCACAGGATTAGTTGCGTCGTGGCATGTGGGATCTTCCCGGACCAGGGCTCGCACCCGTGTCCCCTGCATTGGCAGGCGGATTCTTAACCACTGCGCCACCAGGGAAGTCCACAACCATTTTTTAAGTGTACAATTCAGTAGTGTTAAGCATTTTAACATTGTTATGAAACAGATCTCCAGAACTTTTTCATCTTGTAAAATTGAAACTCTTTACCTATTACATGACAATTCTCCATTTCCCCCTCCCCCACTTCCTAGCAACCACCATTCTACTTTCTGTTTCTATGAATTTGACTAATATAGATACCTCATATAAGTGAAATCATACAGTTTTTTGTCTTTTTTGTGAGGCTTGTTTCACTTAGGATAAAGTCCTCAAGGTTCATCCATGTTGTAGCATATGACAGGATTTCCTTCCTTTTTAAGGATGAATAATATTCCATTGTGTTGTAGATATCACATTTTGTTTATCCATTTATCCATCTATAGATATTTGGTTTGCTTCTACCTCTTGGCTACTGTGAATAATGCTGCTATGAACATGAGTATGCGGATAACTCCTTGAGGTTCTGCTTTCAGTTTTTTTTGATAAACCTAGAAGTGGGATTGCTGAATCATATGGTAATTCTATTTTCATTTTTTGAGAAACCACTATGCTGTTTTCATACTGCACCATTTTAGCATAGTTTTAATTTGCATTTCTCTCATTTTGTGTGGGGTTGACATCTTCTCATATTTAAAAGAAACTTGCCTTTTTTTTTTCTATGAACATTTTGTATCTTTGCCCTTAATGAGATTTTTTTCTATTATTAATTTGAAAAATTTTTTGCTTTTGTGCCTCTGAGTCTTCCAAATTTAGAAGCTAGTAGTCATAAGTACGGGTTTGGAGTAAGACTGCCTAGGTTTGAATTCTAGATCTGTTAATAGATGTGCAATATTGATTGGGCAAGTTGCTGAAAATTTCTGAGCCTTAGTTTTCTTATCTGTAAAATAGGAATATCACTGAGTTGTTATGAAGATTAAATGAGATGATGTATATTATGTGCTTAGTATAGGGCTACTGTGTTAAGGCAAGAAAAGGGGATAAAAGGCCAAGTTTCAGGAAGGAGGCAAAACTGGCGTGATTCACACACGGAAAGATTGTATACATAGAAAACCCTGTAGAAGCTATAAAAAGCTATTTGAACTAATTAATAAATTTATCCAGGCCATAGGTTATAGTTAATATAAAAAATTTATTTGAAATAATTAGAATAGCTAAAACAATTAGAAACTAAATAAAAATATCACCATTAAAATACCAAATACATAGAAATAAATCTTTGAAAAAAGCACAAGACCTCTCTACTGAGAACTACAAAACATTGCTGAGAAAAATTAAAGATCAAAATTAAAAGTACAGTATATATACAGTTGACCCTTGAACAATGCGAGCATTAGTGGTGCTGATGACCCTCGTGCAGTTGAAAATTTGCAGTAATTTATAGTCTGCCCTCCATATACACAGTTCCTCCCTCTGGGTTCCAAATTTGCAGATTCAACCAACTCAGATCATGTAGTACTGTACAGTGTACTATTGAAAAAAATCTAAGTGGACCCATGCAGTTCAAACCTGTATTGTTCAAGGGTCAACCATACCATGATCATGGATTATAGAACTCAAAACTGTTGAGATGCCAATTCTCCCTAAATTAATGTATAGATCCAATACAAGCTCTATCAGAATTCTAGCAGGCATTTTTGAAGAAATTTTCAAGCTGATTCTAAAATTTATTCGGAAACACAATGAATATAGAAGAGCTAAAACAATCTTGAAAAGAAACAGCAAGGTGGAAGATTTATAATATGTGATTTCAAGACTTTAAAGCTACAGTTAATCAGGTATTGCCCTAAGCATAGATAAATAATATCAATGGGACACAACAGTGCGTCCAGAAATCGGTCACACATATAAGGTCAATTGATTTTTGATCAAGGTGGCAAGTAAATTCAATGGGAAAAGGATAGTCTTTTTAAACATGTTGCTGGATCAAATGGATTTTCTTATGGGGGAAAAAAAAGAACCTCCATGTCTTTCTCACTCCATACACAAAAATTAAATAGGCGTGGATCATAGATCTAAATATAAAGCTCAGAACCAAGAGCTAGGAAAAACAAAGAAAAATATCTTTGCAATCTTGGAGTATGCAAAGATTTCTTGAGCAGGCACTGAAAGCACTAACCATAAAAGTAAATTAAATACAATTAAATGAACTTACGTTCTTACTGCAAGACTTCTCGGGACCTTTATTAATGTTTTTAGTAAGAGGATCATGCAGCATTTCTCAGCATGTTTGACCACAGAAGCCTTTTTCATCTGGAGCACTGAACTAAAATACAGGAGTGAGTGTGGCATAGAATTTACTTGGAGAAGTGTTGCTTCAGTCCTCTCCTCAAAACATACTATTTTTGAGGGTTGTAATAAGTTAATGATCATTTTCTCCCTCTTTGGTGTGAATTACTGTAATTGCATCCATTTCAACAGAGTGAAGAAAACCCTTCTGCCAAAAGAGCTGTAATAACTCCTCACCCCATAATGACTGGTCAGCCAGCCAACTGTTGCAGTTATTACTACCGGTAGGATTCTGGGATAGTGTCACATTAGATTGAAATTTGCCATAGTAAGAGGAATAAAGAGTGACTGAAGATACAAAGCATTTTTGCATTCTGCCTGCTGCTGTTTCCATATACTTGTTTGGCCTGCTCTGCCCTGCTCACTTATTGCCTGGCAAACAAACTCCAAGTTATTAACCCCTTGCTTCTCTCAAATCACTCAACTCCTTTAGTAATTCCAGTTCCTAATTGCTTGAAAGCCTTTTTTTTTTTGCCCCCTGTGGAATTCCCACTCTCTGACTCACAGTTCACTGTCCTAATCAGATTCCTTTTTCTGCTGTTTCTGCCCATGAACTGATTTTTATGGAATATGGATTGTCACATAAGAAGTAGAAGGACCAAAATAGAAAGTAGAGGGAAATCAAAGCCAAACTTTACTTAAACCAGAATTTGGCTGAAGGCTGTATTCAGAGAAAGAGATCTGAGGAAGAAGTCAAAATAGTATTGTAATGCCAGTAGAAATATATAAAGAAAAGAGAGTTTAAGGAAGTGTCCCTATAATGTTTTTGGATTGTATTTTAAAAATTGATTACTGTAACAGATATTAGTTTCTCCTGAATGTGGAAAGCTAATAGCCAGATAGGGAAATGTTATCTGTGACATCTGAATGTCTTCCAATGACTTCCTCATGTGGAAAGTGAAGTGATAATATCTCACTCTGCCTTCCTCCCAGGACAACAAATACAATCATAACCAGATAATAAAATATACTACTTTGAGCATTAGTCTAGAATTTAAGGAATAAACTTTGAATGCCATGTTGTGAGATGTGTACCATTGTTTTCATAGCAAAATGATATGATGGATCCTGGTAAAATTCATTTCAAAATACATTTGCAATACAAACTTAGTAGAAACAATTTACACAGGTTGTTCTGCAGACATCAAAGAAATGATGGAACATCTGGAAAGTATAGAACGGCCTTTTTTCTACTTCTCAATAAATGCAACACAAAGTAAACACACCCTTTACAGTACTTTATGACACACCTCATCAAAAAAACAGGCAAGAGAGATTACTTAGGCAAATGCTTAGAGGCAGGATTACAACATAGATGACAAAAGAATTTTACATTAGAAATTGAAAACCAATTTTTAGTTTGTATTATAATAGTATAAACAAAAGGGTGAGACATACCTCAGAAGGCATCTAGGGATTGTGAGGTGTCAAATGGAAAGATGTTTACGTAACTCTACTGCTTATTAACCTGGACCTGGGAGCTGAAAGAAACTTGATGTCTTTATAGCAGCCTGATACTTTATTATAATCAGAATGGAAGTTTTAAAAGTTATTGAACCCCACCTCTAGGCTGTCTTTCCATTCTCCTTAACAGCTTTCATAATTTAATAAGATGATGGAGGTGGGGGCACAGTGGCTGCCGAGTGTCTCGGAAACTACAAGCTTTCCTCACTAAAGTTCCCTAAAGTATCTAGGGGATCATAAACCAGGAAACAAACCTCACCAAGAAAGACCATAAAAGGTTACTAATTGAAAACCTGAAAAAGGCTGCCTTGTAATCTCTTACCTGGAAAATGATTAGACAATAAGGTCCATAGGAACAAACATGAAAAACAAAGTGGTTTCTGTGGCTGCTTTGAGAAACTGTGAAAGAAAAATAATTTTGCCAGAACTTTTTCCAGTTGAAAGTTTCAAGAATAAACTTTTCAGACAATACTCTTCAGAAATCATATGAGATACACGTTAGCAGCAATAAATACAAATTGGAAATGACCAACATATAAGTGGATATTAACAGTGCTGGTTCACTGAATAAAGCAAAAGAGCAGAAAACATGAGAACCTTACATTCCAGTAGAGAAGTTACCTGCACTCGATAGCAAGACCGTTATGCCCATCTAATGAATTCTTAAATTTTTATATTTATTTTTTATTTCTAGAATTTCCTTCTGATTCTTTTTTTTATACTTTCCATCTCTGTGGTAAAATTCCTCATTTATTCATGCTCCTTGTTTCTCCTAAATCCTTTAACAGAGGGACTTATTGTGATGGCAATTACAAGAATCCATACATAAGTTAAAATTTGTAGAACTGTACACCACAGGAAGTCAATTTCACTGTGTGTTATTTACAGAAAAAACTATGGCCTATTTAAAGCAAAAATAATAACAATGTACAATAGAGTTAAGAGCATATAAAGAAATAAAATATATGATAACACGAGCACAAAGGTTGGGATTGAAGTAGTACAAAATAGTATGAGAGAGGTTGTAATAAGTTAAAGTTATATAACATAATCTCTAAAACAGTGGTTCTTAGGACGTAGTCAGCCCAGCAGCATCGGCATCACCTGGGACCTTGTTAGAGATGAAAGTCTCTGGCTCCACTGCGGACCTGAGTCAGCAGCTCTGGGGGTATGGCTCAACAGTCTTTCTGTGATTCTGATACATGTTAAAATGTAAGAACCATCACTTTAGAGCAAAGGTTGGGAAACTTTTTCTGTAAAGGGTCAGATAATAATATTTTAGGCTTTGTGGTCTCGCAGCGCTGCGTTCTAATAAAGTATTATTTATTCTTTAAAAAAGGCCATGAGCTGGATTTGGTCCATGTGCTGTAGTTGCTGATTTCTACTTTAGAGCAACCATTCACACACACATGCACATGCACATGCACATATACACATAAACAGATATAGCTAAACTGCCAGAAAGGAAATAAAAAGTTAAAAAACACAAACAACCCTCTCTATGCACAGTAATGTGGGACCGTAAAAATGATCATGCAAGCTGAAATCATGCAAAGCACTTTTAATATCAATGGAAAAAAATATGATTGTTCTGTGACCTTTAAAATCTTTTTTTTTTTTTTTTTTTTTTGCGGTACGCGGGCCTCTCACTGCTGTGGCTTCTCCCGCTGCGGAGCACAGGCTCCGGACGCGCAGGCTCAGCGGCCATGGCTCACGGGCCCAGCCGCTCCGCGGCATGTGGGATCTTCCCAGACCGGGGCACGAACCCATGTCCCCTGCATTGGCAGGCGGACTCTCAACCACTGCGCCACCAGGGAAGCCCCTTTAAAATCTTTTTTGTCATAACATTTTTGGCTTTACTGTGGTGTCATGCCATCCTGTGCGGCTGTTCTCCGGAACAGTAGTTATTTATCTGTCCGCTTTCTCTCCCACCTGAGTGCATGCCACCAACCCATGGAAGATTCGATGGAGATGGACATGAGCCCCCTGAGGCCCCAAAACTATCTTTTCGGTTGTGAACTAAAGGCTGACAAAGATTATCACTTTAAGGTGGATAATGATGAAAATGAGCACCAGTTATCTTCAAGAAGAGGGGCTGGCGCAAAGGATGAATTGCCCACTGTTGAAGCAGAAGCGATGAATTATGAAGGCAGTCCAATCAAAGTAACACTGGCAACTTCAAAATTGTCTGTACAGCCAACGATTTCCCTTGGGGGCTTTGAAATAAGACCACCTGTGGTCTTACGGTTGAAGTGTGGTTCAGGTCCCTTGCATATTAGCGGACAGCACTTAGTAGCTGTGGAGGAAGATGCAGAGTCAGAAGATGAAGAGGAGGAGGATGTGACACTCCTAAGTATGTCTGGAAAGCGTTCTGCCCCTGGAAGTGGTAGCAAGTTTCCACAGAAAAAAATAAAACTTGCTGCTGATGAAGATGAAGATGATAATGATGACAATGATGACTTGATGATGAAGAAGCTGAAGAAAAAGCTCCAGTAAAGAAATCTGTACGAGATACTCCAGCCAAAAATGCACAGAAATCAAACCAGAGTGGAAAAGACTCAAAACCATCAATACCGAGATCAAAATGTCAAGAATCCTTCAAAAAACAGGACAAAAACTCCTAAAACACCAAAAGGACCTAGCTCTGTAGAAGACATTAAAGCAAAAATGCAAGCAACTATAGGAAAAGGTGGTCCCCTTCCCAAAGTGGAAGCCAAGTTCATCAATAATGTGAAGAATTGTTTCCAGATGACTGACCAGGAGGCTATTCAAGATCTCTGGCAATGGAGGAGGTCTCTCTAAGAAAATAATTTAAACAGTTTGTTAAAATTTTCCATCTTATTTCATTTCTGTAGCAGTTGACATCTGGCTGTCCTTTTTATAATGCAGAGTGAGAACTTTCCCCGCCACGTCTGATAAATGTTGTCCAGGTTCCATTGCCAAGAATATGTTGTCCAAAATGCCTGTTTAGTTTTTAGAGAGGAAACTCCACCCTTTGCTTGGTTTTAAGTATGTATGGAATGTTATGATAGGACATAGTAGTAGTGATGGTCAGACAAATGGAAATGGTGGGGAGACAAATATATACATGTGAAATAAACCAGTATTTTAATAAAGTAGCACTGCTCTTTCTAAAAAACAAATTTTTTTTTTGGCTGGGGCAGTGGAAGAAGATATTTTGCTTGACTGGAAAGGAGCATTAGGGAACTTTCTAGAGGTCTAGAAGTGTTCTAGATCTTGCTTGGGGTGGTGGTTACATGTGTAGAACTGTTGACATTCATTAAACAGAACACTTGCGATCTATGTATTTCATGTATGTAAATTATATGCCACTCAAAGATTTTTTTAAGGTACAAAATAAAGGTCTGGAATAAAATTTGCAGTTCACGTTAAGTGACATCCTTATTACAGATAAAATAAGGTAGATTATACGGAATGAATTCTTTAGGAAGAAAGATGAGGAAGGCAGTCCAGGCAGAGGAAACATTTGCAACGCTTGGGAAGAGGTATGGGAATGAATGACGTTTGAGAAGCATTGCTTTATGCGATGGGGAGCCATGGAAAGATTTTCATTAAGGGAGTGAAATAATCAGAATGTATTTTAGAAAGATTGCTCCTGTAGGAATTGAAGGGGAAGGAGATTAGAAGCAGGGAGATATATTTGGAAGCTCTTGTTACAGGCCATATGAGAAATGAAAGGAACCTAAGGGAAAGATGTGCGAATCAAGAGTGGGGCAAGGGCTTCCCTGGTGGCACAGTGGTTGGGGGTCCACCTGCCGATGCAGGGGATGCGGGTTCGTGCCCCAGTCCGGGAGGATCCCGCGTGCCGCGGAGCGGCTGGGCCTGTGGGCCATGGCCGCTGGGCCTGCGCGTCCGGAGCCTGTGCTCAGCAGCCCGGGAGGCCGCAGCGGTGAGAGGCCCGCGTACCGCAAAAAAAAAAGAGTGGGGCAAAAACTTGAATGATACTTAGATGGAATCAATTGGATTTAGTGACTAGATTTATTAAAATATTAGCAAACATTTGTGAGCAGGCATTGTGCTTTGGGCTGCCATGCCTTATCTCATTTAACCTTTACAGTAACCATCTCAGTAGGTATGGTCATAATTATCACCATCACCAGCACCGCTGTCATTTTCTCCATTATACAGATAATGCTAAGTAACTTGCCCAAGGTTACACAGCTTAAAAGTGCCGGATGCAAAGTTTGTAATGTACAGTTTCTCAGGAATAAATTGTGGGAATTCTTAAGATATTTTATGTCCCAACTTGCTAACACAGTAAGTGAGAAAACAATAACGGAAGACTGATTTCATGACCAAATGTAGAAAAGTCAAGCAAATCATAAAATCAAAAGAAATACAGTCGTCCCATAGTATCCCTATGGGATTGATCCCAGAACCCCTCAAATACCAAAATCCACAGATGCTCAAGTTCCTTATATAAAATGACCTAGTATTTGCATATAACCAAAGCACATCCTCCTGTATACTTTAAATCATCTCTAGATTACTTATAATACCTGACATAATGTAAGTGCTATGCAAATAGTTTTAAATACAATGTAAATGCTATGTAAATAGTTGCTGTTACACTACAAATTTTGCTTTTTGGAATTCTTTTTCAAATATTTTCTATCTACAATGGGTCGAATCCATGGATATGGAACTCATGGATATAGAGAGCCAGCTATACTTGATTTAAATCAAATTCTTGGAACATATAACCTATGCCATATTTTCCAAAGAACAATTCAATAAAATTTCACTTATTTCTTTCTCTATATATTAATTTTCCCCCAAAAAATCTTTAGCAAGAAATATTAAGTTTATTAGTATACATAAGAAAAATATATAAAATTGAAATCATACTGCAATATCATTAAAAGAAATTGACTTTTTCACATAAAATATAAAAAATATTTTTATAAATAGTATAATGTTGAGAAATATTATAAACTGGAGATTAAATTTAATACCATATGAAAAGCCTCCACAGCACTGCTAAGAAAAACTATATTGCATTAAGTTCCTCAAAAAGAAAATATGTAATTGAAATTTACATTTTGTAAATGTACAGTATGTACATACAATGTGTACAATGTATACAATGTATACAATGTATACATACAATGTATTGTATTGTGTTATATAATATATCCTTGTAGCTAAAATTATGCCTATTAGTTTGTACCTCTTAATCCCCTGCCCCTATATTGCCCCACCCCCCTTCCCTCTCCCCACTGGTAACCACTAGTTTGTTCTCTATATCTGTGAGTCTGCTTATTTTTAGTTATATTCACTAGTTTGTTGTATTTTTTAGATTCCAATAATTTGTACCTCCTACTCCCCCACCCCTATACGGCTCCTCCCTCCCTCCCCACTGGTAACCACTGGTTTGTTCTCTATATCTGTGTCCGCTTCTTTTTTGTTATATTCACTAGTTTGTTGTATTTTTTAGATTCCACGTATAAGTGATATCCTAGAGTGTTTGTCTTTCTCTGTTTGACTTATTTCACTTAGCATAATGCCCTCCAAGTCCATCCATGTTGCTGCAAATGGCAAAATTTCATTATTTTTTTGATGTAGTATTTCATTGTATATATGTACCATATCTTCTTTATCTATTCATCTATTTATGGACACTTAGGTTGTTTCCGTATCTTGGCAATTATAAATTATGCTGCTATGAACATTGGGATGTATTGTATCTTTTTGAATTAGTGTGTTTTCTTTTTTTAGATACATACCCAGGAGTGGAATTGCTGAGTCATATGGTAGTTCTAGTTTTAGTCTTTTGAGAAAACTCCATACTGTTTTCCACAGTGGCTGCACCAATTTACAGTCCCACCAACAGTGTATGAGGGTTCCCTTTTCTCCACATCCTCACCAACATTTGTTATTTGTGCTCCTTCTGATGATAGCCATTCTGACAGATGTGAGGTGACATCTTATTGTGGTTTTGATTTGCATTTCCCTGATGATTAGCAATGTTGAGCATCTTTTCATGTGCCTGCTTGCCATATGCATTTCCTCTTTGGAAAAATGTCTATTCAGTTCTTCTGCCCATTTTTAATCTGGTTGTTTGTTTTTTTTGATGTTGAGTTGTATGAGCTGTTTATATATGTTGGATATTAATCCCTTATTGGTCATATCATTTGCAAATATTTACTTCTATTCACTAGGTTGTCTTTTTGTTTGGTTGATGGTTTATTAATAGAATTTTTTCAAATTTATTTATTTTGTTTATTTTGGCTGTGTTGGCTGTGTTGGGTCTTTGTTGCTGCACGCAGGCTTTGTCTAGTTATGGCGAGCGGGGTCTACTCTTTGTTGCGGTGTGCGGGCTTCTCATTGCAGTCGCTTCTCATTGCGGAGCATGGGCTCTAGGCACGCGGGCTTCAGTAGTGTGGCACGCGGGCTCAGTAGTTGTGGCTCGCAGGCTTAGGTGCTCCGCGGCATGTGGGATCTTCCCGGACCAGGGCTCAAACCAGTGTCCCCTGCATTGGCAGGCGGATTCTTAACCACTGCGCCACCAGGGAAGCCCCCTTAATAGAATTTTTTGAGCAGTTTTATGTTTATAGAGAAATGAGCAGAAAGTACCAAGAGTTTCCCATAAACTTTTTCACCTCTACTCCCACCCCAAGTCTTCCCTATTATTAATATCTTGCATGTAGTGTGGTACATTTGTTACAATTGATGAGCCAAAGTTGATACATTATTATTCACTAAAGTCCATAGTTTACATTAGGGTTCATCTTTGTGTTGCAGATTCTATGGGTTTTAAAAAATGTATAATGACAGGTATTTACCATTACAGTATCATGCAGAATATTTTCACTGTGCTCCATCTCTTCATCCCTCCCTCTTTCCCTCTTCCAAATTCCTGGATTTCTTTTACTGTCTCCATAGTTTTGCCTTTTTCCAGAATGGTTGGAATCATATGTATGTAACCTTTCAGATTGGCTTCTGTCACTTAGCACAATTTGTTTTTTCCTTTCCGTTTTCCATCATCAGTCTCACTTGCGTATTAACAGTTTTACTAATATTTTTTTAATTAGCTGTAGGCTTTATTAATTTTCTCTTTTGTTGTTTTTTATTTCATTGGTCTCTATTCTTATCTTTATTATTTTCTCTTCTTTCTTTAGGTTTAGTTCTACTTTTTGTAATTCTTACTTTAGGTTTAGTCTGCTCTTTTTTTTTTTTTTTTTGCTTTTTATTTTATATTGGAGCATAGTTGATTAACAATGTTTTGTTAGTTTCAGGTGTACAGCAAAGTGATTCAGTTATACATATACATGTATCTATTCTTTTTCAAATTCTTTTCCCATTTAGATTATTACCAAATATTGAGCAGCATTCCCTGTGTTGTACAGTAGGTCCTTGTTCGTTGTCTATTTTAAATATAGCAATGTGCTCTGTTTTTTCTAGCTTTTTTGGTGGAAACAAGATCAAGATTATTACTTCAAAATCCTTCTTCTCTAAAACACACATTTAAAGCTATAAAATTTCCTCTAAGCACTGTTTTCTTTGTATCTTGCACATTGTGGCATGTTGGGCTTGTTTCATTTTCATTTAGTTTGAAATCTTTTCTAATTTTCCTTGTGATTTGTTTTTTCACCCATGGGTTATTAGAGGTGTATTTTTAGTATCCAGATATTACAGGGATTTTTTTATTGCAGTAGAGTTGATTTACAATATTATATTAATTTCAGGTGTACAACATAGTCATTCAATATTTTTATAGATTATACTCCATTTAAAGTTATTACAAAACAATGGATATACTTTCTTCTGCTGTACAGTGTATCCTTGTTCCTTGTCTATTTTGTACATAGTAGTTTGTATCTCTTAATCCTATACCCTTTCTTGCCCCCACTTCCTCTCCTCACTGGCAACCACTAGTTTGTTCTCTATATCTGTAAGTCTGTTTGTTTTGCTGTATACATTTGTTTGTTTTATTTTTTAGATTCCATATATAAGTGATAACATAGAGTATTTGTCTTTCTGTAACTTATTTCACTAAGCATAATACTCTCTGGGTCCATCTATCTTTTTGCAAATGGCAGAATTCCATTCTTTTTTATGACTGAGTAATATTCCATTGTGTATATATACCACATCTTTATCCATTCATCTGTTGAAGGACACTTAGGTTGCTTCCATATCTTGGCTAATAATGCTGCTATGAACATTGGGGTGCATGTATCTTTTCAAATTAGTTTTTATTTTTTTCATATACATACCCAGGAGTGGAATTGCTGGCTCATGTGGCAGTTCTATTTTTAGTTTTTTGAGGAACCTCCATACTGTTTTCCATAGTGGCTGCACCAATTTACAATCCCACCAACAGTGTACAAGGGTTCCCTTTTCTGTGTATCCTCATCAACACTTGTTATTTGTGGTCTTTTTGACGATTCTGACAGGTGTGAGGTGAACAGGGATTTTTTAAAAAGGTATCTTATCGATATATAAAAATACTTATCTTACTGATGTCTAATTTAATTTGTATATGGTCAGTGAACATACTCTTTAAGATTTCAGTCTGGAAATTTATTTATTTTTTAAATTTTATTTATTTATTTATTTGGCTGCTCCGGTCTTAGTTGCAGCACTCGGAATCTTTGTTGCCACGTGCAGGATCTTTGTTGTGGCACGTGGGATCTTTAGTTGCAGCATGTGGGATCTTTAGTTGCAACATGCAGGCTCTTAATTGTGGCATGTGGGATCTAGTTCCCTGACCAGGGGTTGAACCTGGGCCCCCTGCATTGGGAACACAGAGTCTCAAACGCTGGACCACCAGGGAAGTCCCTGGAAATTTACTGAGAAACATTTTAAGGCCCAGAATAAGGTCTATATTGGTGCAACTATCTTTGCACTTATGTATTCTGCGGCTGCTAAGTGCAATGTTCTATGAGTGTCAATTAGAGCAAGATGGTTGATAGTTTTGTTTAAGTCTATCTGCTTATGGATTTCTTTTGTCTACTTCCATTACTACCTATTATTGAGAAAGGGGTGTTAAAATCGCTATGATTGTAGACTTATCTATTTCTGTAGTTCTGTCATCCCATACTTTGAAGCTCTGTTGTTGATTTTGTCCATATTTAGGATTATTTTGTCTTCTTGATTAAGTGGCCCTTTTATTATTATTAAATCTCCCTCTCTATCTCTGCTAATGCTCTTTGTTTTGAAGTCTGTTTTGTCTGGTAAAACAGTCACACCAGCTTTTTTATGCTTAGTATTTGAATGGTATATCATTCCTTCCTCCTTTTATTTTCAAATTGTCTGTCTTTTTTATATATGAGTTGTGTTTCTTAGAAATAGCATATAATCAGATCTTGCTTTTTTTAATCCAGTCTCAGTCTTTACCTTCTAGTCCATCTACATTTAATGTAGTTATTGATATGTTTGTACTTAGGTGTACTTTGTTTTTTGTTTTCTGTTTATCCCTTCTGGGGTTTTTTGTTCCTTATTTCTTCCTTTGATTGATCAATTGACTTTAGTTTAATCAAATGTTTTGTAGTATTCTATTTCAATTCATCTAATGACTGCTTAGCTGTATCTTTTTAATATTTTTTAGTACTTGGCTGTAGCCATTTTACTGTGTATCCTTAAATGATCACATTCTACATATTAACATGATATCATTTCTTATAGAATGTAAAATCTGTGTATATAAAATATGACAATAGGAACATAAAAGATGGGATGTAATAGAACATGCTTTAGGGTAACATAAGGGATACTTGCGGTGTTGAAACTGTTCAGTATTTTAACTGTAGTGGTGGACATATAAACCTACACAGATGATAAAATTGTATAGAATGTAATGCACACTCACACAAACACATACACACACAAATGAATACAAATAAAATGGGGGAAATCTGAGTAAGATCAGTGGATTATGTCAATATCACTATCCTGTTTGTGATATCATACTATAATTTTACATAACGTTAACGCTGGGGAAAACTGGACAAAGTTTACAAGGGATTGCTCTGTATTATTTCTTCTAACTGTATGTGAATCTACAATTATCTCAATAAAAATTTCAATTTAAAAACTGTTCTTGCTATAAGGCAACCAAACTTTATTGCTTAAAGTAATGAGCCTTCAAGTATCAAGAAAGAAAAAAGTTAGACAAAGGATATTTCTACTTTGATTCATAATATATAAAACTAGAATATTCAACACTGCTTCGCAGTTCACATTGCCTGGTTGGTGGAGAGTGGTAGAAGGGATTCAGAACAGTACTCATCAACTTGCCTGCCCTTATGTGTTCCAGATGCGGGCCAGCTGTGCACCCACAGTCCTTTATTGCCATGGCTCGGGCCTAGAGAGACTTTAATAAAAGTAATTATTGAAATAACAAATCTAGCCTCCTGTGTTCAGGAAGGACTGTGTTACAATTGTCCTAGCCCAAAGAGATTTTATCCTGCATTTAAGAATTTACAAGAAGAAAATCCTGTAACTTTGTTCAATCAACAAATGTTTCTTGAATACTTTCTGTTTATCGAAGTACTCTGCTAGTTGCTGAAGACACAGGAATGAAAATGACAGTTACTGATATCAAGCAGCTTAGGGTTTAGTGTAGAATACAAACTTATATACTAGTCATTACAATACAGATGTGTTAGAAATATGCAAAGGGTGCTGTGGAAACACGTCCAACAGATCCAGGGGTGTCATCAAGGGATTCTGAAGGGATAATCTTAAAGGTTAAGTAGAAGCAAGGAAGAGGTGACAGGGCACTCTAGGGAGAGCAACAGCAAGATCATATAGCCTAGTAGGTTAGGAGAACGAGCCATTCACTCTGACTAGAGCCTAGAGCTAGGAGTGGCAGGAAGTGAGGACAGAGAACTTGGTAGGGGCACTATTTTGTGTAGGGGGGGGTGTTGAATAGTGTTCCTCTAGAATCCATATTCACCTAGAACCTCAGAATGTGACCTTATTTGGAAATAGACTCTTTGTAGTTATGATTATTTAAGTTAATACGAGGTCATTCTGGGTAGGATGGGCCCTAAATCCAATGAGTGGTACCCTTATAAGAAGAGGAGAGGACACACACAGAGAGAAGGGGCCATTTGAAGACAGAGGTAGAGATTGGAGTGAAACAACTACAAGCCAAGGAACACCAAGGATTGCTGGGAGCCACCAGAAGTTAGGAAGAGGAAAGATTCTCCCTAGAGCCTTCAGAGGGAGCATGGCCCCACTGATACCTTGATTTTAGACTTCTAGTCTCAAGAACTGTGAGGGAATAAATTTCTGTTGCTTTAAGCCACCCAGTTTGTATAATTTGTAACAGCAGACCTAAGAAACGAATGCAATATTTAACCCATATTCTGCTTACTATGTGTTAAGCCCATTGTGATGGTTTTAAAATACATCCAGAAATTCTTTTATTCCTCCCTTCAAGAGATAGAGCCTAATTCCTCTCCCCTGGAGTGTGAGCTGGACCCTAATGACTTGCTTCTAATGAATGAATAAAGGGAAAATGAGGGCATGCAGCTTTGAGACCAGGTCAGGGGTTAGCGAACTTTACTATATGGGCTGGACGCCTATTTTTATAAATCAAGTTGTATCGGAACATATCGTCCCCATTTGTTTACATATTGTATGTAGCTGACTTTGCAATGAAACAACTGAGGTAAGTAGTTACAATACTCTATGGCATGCAAGCCTAAAATATTTATTATTTAGCCCTTCAAGAAAGTTTACGACAATGAGTTATCACCTCACGCTGGTCAGAATGGCCATTATCAAAAAATCTAGAAACAATAAATGCTGGAAAGGGTGTGGTGAAAAGGGAAACGTCCTGCACTGTTGGTAAATTGATAAACCACTATGGAAAACAGTATGCAGGTTCCTTAAAAAACTAAAAATAGAACTACCATATGACCCAGCAATCCCACTACTGGGCATATACCCTGAGAAAACCATAATTCAAAGAGTCATGTACCACAATGTTCATTGCAGCACTATTTACAATAGCCAGGACATGGAAGAAACCTAAGTGTCCACTGACAGATGAATGGATAAAGAAGATGTGGCACATATATACAAAAGAACATTACTCAGCCATAAAAAGAGATGAAACTGAGTTATTGGTAGTGAGGTGGATGGACCTAGAGTCTGTCATACAGAGTGAAGTAAGTCAGAAAGAGAAAAACAAATACCGTATGCTAATGCATATATATGGAATCTAAAAAAAAAAAAAAAAGGTACTGATGAACTAGTTACAGGGCAGGAATAAAGAGGTAGACATAGAAAATGGACTTGAGGACATGGGGTGGGAGGGCAAAGCTGGGGCGAAGTGAGAGTAGCATCGACATATATACACTACCGAATGTAAAATAGTTGGCTGGTGGGAAGCAGCTGCATAGCACAGGGAGATCGGCTCAGTGCTTTGCGATGACCTAGAAGGGTAGGATAGGGAGGATGGGAGGGAGGCTCAAGAGGGAGGGGATATGGGTACATGTGTATGTATATGGCTGATTTGCTTTGTTGTGCAACAGAAACTAACACAGTATTCTGAAGTAATGATACTCCAATAAAGATCTATTAAAAAAAAGTTTGCTAATCCCTGAACTAGGGCATAAAAAGCACTGCAGCTTTTTCCTTGCTCTTGATTAACTTTCTTTGGGGGAAGCCAGCTGCCTTGTCATGAGGACAGTCAGAAATTCCTGTTTTCAAGGAATTGAGGGCCCCTGCAAACAACTATGTGAGTGAACAGTCTTGGAAGTACAATTGACCCTTGAACAATGTAGGGAGGTTTGGGGGACCAACCCTCTGCTCAGTTAAAAATCCACATATAACTTACAGGTGGCCCTCTTTAGTCATGGGTCTTCCATATCTACAGTTCCACATCCAGATACTCAAGCAACCGCAGATCATGTATTACTGTAATATTTTTAAAAGCCACATGCAATTTTTTAAAAGCCACATGTAATTTTTTAAAAGCCACATGTAAGTGGACCTGCACAGTTCAAACCTGTGCTGTCCAGGGGTCAACTTTAGTTCCTCAAGCCCCAGGCAAGCTTTCAGATGACTGCATCCCAGTCAACAGCTTGACTGAAACTTCCTGAGAGACCCTGAGCTGGAACCACCCACCTAAGCTGCTCCCAGATTCCTGACCTTCAGAAACTATGTGAAATAATAAAGGTTTGTTGTTTTAAGCTGCTAGGTTTTGGGCAATTTGTTATGCTTCAATACATAACCAATTCACTCATCCTCCCCTTCTGCAGTTTTCCATGCTGCCTACAAGCTGCTCTCCGTGCCTTATCTATTCCTCTGGCTTTGCTATTTTAGAAACACTGGGAAATAAGACCTTTATATAAAGAAACTCCCAGATGACACAGATAAGACTTAGGAAACAAAGGATATTGGAAGGGGGGGGCTGTATCTTTTATACTTTTCATAATTCTCCTTACTAACTAATATAGCACTGTGTATGATTCTTGCTGCTGAATGTGACTATCACTAACAAAGTGTTAGGCTTGTAAACCATGCTTATTTGAGTTTGCTCTATTATGTTACTATTATTTATATAAAATGGAGTATTCAAGTATGCCATTATAATCTTTATTGGGTGTACCTCAAGAGTTTTAGTTGCTTTCTATATTAACCAAGTTGTCTCTAGTCAGGATGGTGTTGAATTCTGTGGGTGTATTAGTTTTCTATTGATGCATCACAATATTATCTTAGTGGCTTAAAACAACACACATTTATTATCTCAGTTTCTGTGGGTCAGGACTTTGAACATGGCCTAGTTGGGCCTTCTGCTTAGGGTCTTACAAGTCTTCAATCAAGGTGTTGGCCAGGGTTGGATTCTCATCTGGAAACTTGACTGGGGAGCTCGTGTAGTTACTGACAGCATTCAGTTCCTTGTGGTTGTAGGACTGAGAGCTTCAGCTTTTTGTTTTGGGGTTGGGTTTTTTTGTTTGTTTGGTTTTTGGTTTTTGGTTTTTTTGGTCACTATTACCTATTGGATAGAGGTGTCCCTCAGCTTATAGAGACCACCCGTACTTCTTTGCCATGTGGGGTTCCCCAACATGGCCATTTTCCTTCCTCTCAGCTAGCAAGGGAGAAACTCCAGCAAGACAAGGAGTGTATGGTGTTAGGGAATATCCTAATTTCATTCTTTTACAGGTAGCTGTCCAGTTTTCCCAGCACCACTTATTGAAGAGGCTGTCTTTTCTCCATTGTATATTCTTGCCTCCTTTATCAAAGATAAGGTGACCATATGTGCATGGGTTTATCTCTGGTCTTTCTATCCTGTTCCATTGATCTATATTTCTATTTTTGTGCCAGTACTATCTTGATTACTGTAGCTTTGTAGTATAGTCTGAAGTCAGGGAGCCTGATTCTCCAGCTCCGTTTTTCTTTCTCAAGATTGCTTTGGCTATTCAGGTCTTTTGTGTTTCCATAAAAATTGTGAAATTTTTTGTTCTAGTTCTGTGAAAAATGGCATTGGCAGTTTGATAGGGATTGAATCGAATCTGTAGATTGCTTTAGGTAGTATAGTCATTTTCACAATGTTGATTCTTCCAATCCAAGAACATGGTATATCTCTCCATCTGTTTGTATCGTCTTTATTTTCTTTCATCAGTGTCATAGTTTTCTGCATACAGGTCTTTTGTCCCCTTAGGTAGGTTTATTCCTAGGTATTTTATTCTTTTTGTTGCAATGGTAAATGGGAATGTTTCCTTAATTTCTCTTTCAGAGTTTTCATCATTAGTGTACAGGAATGCAAGAGATTTCTGTGCATTAATTTTGTATCCTGCTACTTTACCAAATTCATTGATTAGCTCTAGTAGTTTTCTGGTAGCATCTTTAGGATTCTCTATGTATAGTATCATGTCATCTGCAAACAGTGAGTTTTACTTCTTTTCCGATTTGGATTCCTTTTATTTCTTTTTCTTCTCTGATTGCTGTGGCTAAAACTTCCAAAACTATGTTGAAAAATAGTGGTGAGAGTGGGCAGCCTTGTTTTGTTCCTGATCTTAGTGGAAATGCTTTCAGTTTTTCACCATTGAGAATGATGCTTGCTGTGGGTTTGTCATATATGGCCTTTATTATGTTGAGGTAAGTTCCCTCTATGCCTGCTTTCTGGAGAGTTTTTATCATAAATAGGTGTTGAATTTTGTCAGAAGCTTTTTCTGCATCTATTGAGATGATCATATGGTTTTTCTCCTTCAATTTGTTAATATGGTATATCACATTGATTGATTTGCATATACTGAAGAATCCTTGCATTCCTGGGATAAACCCCAGTTGATCCTGGTGTATGATCCTTTTAATGTGCTGTTGGATTCTGTTTGCTAGTATTTTGTTGAGGATTTTTGCATCTGTGTTCATCAGTGATATTGGCCTGTAGTTTTCTTTCTTTGCGACATCTTTGTCTGGTTTTGGTATCAGGGTCATGGTGGCCTCGTAGAATGAGTTTGGGAGTGTTCCTCCCTCTGCTATATTTTTGAAGAGTTTGAGAAGGTTAGGTGTTAGCTCTTCTCTAAATGTTTGATAGAATTCGCCTGTGAAGCCATCTGGTCCTGGGCTTTTGTTTGTTGGAAGATTCTTAATCAGTGTTTCAGTTTCAGTACATATGATCGGTCTGTTTCTATTTTATATTTCTTCCTGATTCAGTCTCAGAAGGTTGTGCTTGTCTAAGAATTTGTCCATTTCTTCCAGGTTGTCCATTTTATTGGCATATAGTTGCTTGTAGTAATCTCTCATGATCCTTTGTATTTCTGCAGTGTCAGTGGTTACTTCTCCTTTTTCATTTCTAATTCTGTTGATTTGAATCTTCTCCCTTTTTTCCTTATGAGTCTGGCTAGTGGTTTATCAATTTTGTTTGTCTTCTCAAAGAAGCAGCTTTTAGTTTTATTGATCTTTGCTATCATTTCCTTCATTTCTTTTTCATTTATTTCTAATCTGATCTTTATGATTTCTTTCCTTCTGCTGACTTTGGAGGTTTCTTTGTTCTTCTTTCTCTAATTGCTTTAGGTGTAAAGTTAGGTTGTTTATTTGAGATTTTTCTTGTTTCTTGAGGTAGGATTGTATTGCTATAAACTTCCCTCTTAGAACTGCTTTTGCTGCATCCCACAGGTTTTGGATCATCGTGTTTTCACTGTCATTTGTCTCTAGGTATTTTCTGATTTCCTCTTTGATTTCTTCAGTGGTCTCTTGGTTATTTAGTAGTGTATTGTTTAGCCTCCATATGTTTGTATTTTTTACAGTTTTTTTTGTCCTGTAATTGATATCTAGTCTTATAGTGTTGTGGTCAGAAAAGATAGTTGATATGATTTCAATTTTCTTAAATTTATGAAAGCTTGATTTGTGACCCAAGATGTGATCTATCCTGGAGAATGTTCCATGCACACTTGATAAGAAAGTGTAATCTGTTGTTTTTGGATGGAATGTCCTATAAATATCAATTAAGTCCATCTTGTTTAATGTATCGTTTAAAGCTTGTGTTTTCTTATTTATTTTCATTTTGGGTGATCTGTCCATTGGTGAAAGTGGGGTGTTAAAGTCCTCTACTATTATTGTGTTACTGTTCATTTCCCCTTTTATGGCTGTTAGCATTTGCCTGATGTATTGAGGTGCTCCTATGTTGGGTGCATAAATATTTACAATTGTTATATCTTCTTCTTGGATTGATCCCTTGATCATTATGTAGTGTAATTCTTTGTCTCCTGTAATAGTCTTTATTTCAAGTCTACTTTTTCTGATACGAGAATTGCTACTCCAGCTTCCTTTTGATTTCCATTTGCATGGAATATCTTTTTCCATCCCCTCATTTTCAGTCTGTATGTGTCCCTAGGTCTGAAGTGGGTCTCTTGTAGACAGCATATATATGGGTCTTGTTTTTGTATCCATTCAGCCAGTCTATGTCTTTTGGTTGGAGCATTTAATCCATTTACATTTAAGGTAATTATCAATATGTATGCTCCTCTTACCATTTTCTTAATTGTTTTGGGTTTGTTATTGTAGGTCTTTTCCTTCCTTGTGTTTCCTGCCTAGAGAAGTTCCTTTAGCATTTGTTGTAAAGCTGGTTTTGTGGTGCTGAATTCTCTTAACTTTTGCTTGTCTGTAAAGGTTTTAATTTCTCCATCGAATCTAAATGAGACCCTTGCTGGGTAGAGTAATCTTGGTTGTAGATTTCTTCCCTTTCATCACTTTAAATATGTCCTGCCCCTCCCTTCTGGCTTTCAGAGTTTCTGCTGAAAGATCAGCTGTTAACCTTATGGGGATTCACTTGTATGTTATTTGTTGCTTTTCCCTTGCTGCTTTTAATATGTTTTCTTTGTATTTAATTTTTGATAATTGGTTTAATATGTGTCTTGGCGTGTTTCTCCTTGGATTTATGCTGTATGGGACTTTCTGCACTTCCTGGACTTGATTATGTCCTTTCCCATATTAGGGAAGTTTTCAACTATAATCTCTTCTTATATTTTCTCAGTCCCTTTCTTTTTCTCTGCTTTTTCTGGGACCCCTATAATTCGAATGTTGGTGTGTTTAATGTTGTCCCAGAGTTCTCTGAGACTGTCCTCAATTCTCTTCATTCTTTTTTCTTTATTCTGCTCTGTGGTAGTTATTTCCGCTATTTTATCTTCCAGGTCACTTATCCGTTCTTCTGCCTCTGTTATTCTGCTATTGATTCCTTCTAGAGAATTTTTAATTTCATTTATTGTGTTGTTCATCATTGTTTGTTTGCTCTTTAGTTCTTCTAGGTCCTTGTTAAACGTTTCTTGTATTTTCCCCATTCTGTTTCCAAGATTTTGGATCATCTTTACTCTCATTTCTCTGAATTCTTTTTCACGTAGACTGCCTATTTCTTCTTCATTTGTTTGGTCTGGTGGTTTTTTACCTTGCTCCTTCATCTGCTGTGTTTCTCTGTCTTCTCATTTTGCTTAACTTACTGTGTTTGGGTCTCCTTTTCACAGGCTGCATGTTCGTAGTTCCCGTTGTTTTTGGTGTCTGCCCCCTGTGGGTAAGGTTGGTTCGGTGGGTTGTGTAGGCTTCCTGGTGGAGGGGACTGGTGCTTGTGTTCTGGTGGAGGAGCTGGATCTTGTCTTTCTGGTGGGCAGGACCGTGTCTGGTGGTGTGTTTTGGGACATCTGTGAACTTATTATGATTATAGGCAGCCTGTCTGCTAATGGGTGGGGTTGTGTTCTTGTCTTGCTAGTTGTTTGGCATGGGGTGTCCAGCATTGGAGCTTGCTGGTCATTGAGTGGAGCTGGGTCTTAGCATTGAGACAGAGATCTCTGGGAGAGCTCTCGCCGATTGATATTATGAGGGGCCGGGAGGTCTCCTGTGGACCAATGTCCTGAACTCGTCTCTCCCACCTCAGAGGCTCAGGCCTGACACCCGGCCAGAGTACCAAGACCCTGTCAGCCACACAACTCAGAAGAAAAGGGAGAAAGGAAAAAAAAGAAATAAATAAATAAAATAAAATAAATAAAGTTATTAAAATAAAAAAGATTAAAAATTGTTAAAATAAAAAAATTGAAAAGTAATTTAAAAAAAAGAAGACAGCAACCAAACCAATAAAACAATCCAGTGATAACAAGAGCTAAAAACTATAGTAAAAAAGAAAAAAAACAGACAGACAGAACCCTAGGACAAATGGTAAAAGCAAACATATACAGACAAAATCACAGAAAGAAGCATAAAGATACACACTCACAAAAAGAGAAAAAGAAAAAAATATATATATATATATGGAAGAAAGCAACCAAATCAATAAACAAATCTACCAGTGATAATAAGTTCTAAATACTAAACTAAGATAAACATAAAACTAGAAACAAATTAGACGCAGAAGGCAAACCCCAAGTCTACAGTTGCTCCCAAAGTCCACCACGTTAGTTTTGGGATGATTCATTGTATGTTCAGGTCTTCCAGAGATGGATGGAACATCAAGTTGATTGTGGAGATTTAATCCGCTGCTCCTGAGGCTGCTGGCGGAAATTTCCCTTTCTCTTCTTTGTTCGCACAGCTCCTGGGGTTCAGCTTTGGAGTTGGCCCCGCCACTGCGTGTAGGTTGCCTGAGGGCATCTGTTCTTCGCTCAGACAGGACGGGGTTAAAGTAGCAGCTGATTAGGGGGCTCTGGTCACTCAGGCCTAGGGGAGGGCAGGGTATGGAATGCGGGGCGAGCCTGCGGCGACGGAGGCCAGCGTGACGTTGCAACGGCCTGAGGTGCGCCACATGTTCTCCCCGGGAAGTTGTCCCTGGATCACGGGACCCTGGCAGTGGCGGGCTGCACAGTCTCCCGGGAAGGGAGGTCTGGATAGTGACCTGTGCTTGCACACAGGATTCTTGGTGGCTGCAGCAGCAGCCTTAGCGTTTCACGCCCGTCTCTGTTGTCTGCGCTGATAGCCGCGCTCGCGCCCATCTCTGGAGCTCATTTAGGTGGTTCTCTGAATCCCCTCTCCTTGCGCACCCCGAAACAATGGTCTCTTGCCTCTTCGGCAGCTCCAGACTTTTTCCCAGACTCCTTCCCGGCTAGCTGTGGCACACTAGCCCCCTTCAGGCTGTGTTCACGCAGCCAACCCCGGTCCTCTCCCTGGGATCTGACCTGCGAAGCCCGAGCCTCAGCTCCCAGACCCCACCCGTCCCGGTGGGTGAGCAGACAAGCTTCTCGGGCTGGTGAGTGCTGGTCAGCACCGATCCTCTGTGTGGGAATCTCTCTGCTTTGCCCTCTGCACCCCTGTTGCTGGGCTCTCCTCCGTGGCTCCGAAGCCTCCCCCCGACCCCATCCCCACCAGTGAAAGGGCTTCCTAGTGTGTAGAAACGTTTCCCCCTTCACAAGCTCCCTCCTAGAGGTACAGGTCCCATCCCCATTCTTTTGTCTCTGATTTTTCTTTTTTCTTTTGCCCTACCCAGGTACGTGGGGAGTCTCTTGCCTTTTGGGAAGTCTGAGGTCTTCTGCCAGCGTTCAGTAGGCGTTCTGTAGGAGCTGTTCCACATGTAGATGTATTTTTGATGTATTTGTGGGGAGGAAGGTGATCTTCATGTCTTACTCCTCCACCATCTTGAAGGTCCTCCTCTATTTATGAGAAACTTTAAAACAGATCTTTCTCTGAAAGATTTTTGGGTTCTGTCTTCTCTGTTCCCTTCATTAGTGTGAATAATAAAGAGCTGACTGCAGTGCTGAGTGTGGGTCTACACAGAGTGAGCCTGTTTATGGGTAGCCATATAAAGCTCATTTTAAAAGCAGGCCACACTTTACTGACTCTGTGTTAACATCTTCTCCACTCTGACTTCCAGTTTTTTCTCTGTGAACTTGTACACTGTAATCCAATATGGGAATGAAAAGTGCTGGTGTGTGCCTTACCAGTTTTACATTTGATAAGAACTACCTTGGAAGAATTGTCCTATTTGCTCATATGCAGTTTCCTCAAATCTTCCCCTTTCAAGTTTACCTACTTTTATAACTGACTGTAACCACCCAGCTCAAAATGATCATTCTATCAGAAAGAGAAGAAGGCTTGGTTCAAGCCCTGGGCAAACTGCAGCATAAGGACAAGGTGTGTTTGTATAAGACAAGCCTTTATTCCCTTTACAAACATGCCAACTTGCCAAAGACAAGCAAATGACAAATACTGGCTATAGTCTGGACCAGGAAGAGTGGCTCCCAGCCTTTACTCAGCCTCACCCCACATTCCCAGAACTCTCACTGAGCCTCAACACCAGGCTGTTCTTGGGACATTTTTCTCCAAGGGATAGGACACATTTTTTTCAGCTAAGGGCTTGATCTTACCTTTCTATGTCAACAGAGGGCAGCAGAGAGCACCACTCTGTAGCCTAACCTGTAGGCCTCAAACTGGGTGAAGCCCAATCCCCTAGTGCCTACAGAGACAAATAACATGGGTGATATTTTTAGCTATGGCTAAGACTAGGGCTGTTACAGGCATGGGGGAGGGGGGGTTGCTAAACATTTTGCATTATGTAGAAAACTCCCATGCATGGAAGAATATTCCTACCCCCAAATGTTAGTTAACTTCCTTCTGGTATTGTTCTCCAACCTCAAGTAAAGCATTCCTGCCTAACTTAGCACTTTCACCATTTTGTGTTGTTATTCATCTTAGCAAAGCTCCTTGATACTACAAACTGGCCTTTTCATCTTTGCATTTTCACTTTTTAAACTCATTTTAAATTTTAGTCATTGAATGATCGTAGACAGATCTTTAATAGGGGAGGGACAAGAGGTAATGGATAGAATTTAAAAGTATGTCAGTAGGTTACAGAGTTTAGATAGAGCTGGATTAGATGAGCCCATCTTCTTGAACCTTAATTTTCTCACATATAAAATGAGACTAACATATACCCTATTTTAAAATACTCTGTAAATTGTAAAGTGAAGGACAAAATTTTTTACAAAGAATGTCTAGGACCAGATTTGTTCCCAATGATTATTTTTGGAAATTAGATATCCAAACCTCTGAAAGAGCACAACTACGTAAAGAAGATATTTTAGCACAAAAGGCATGGTATATAATATGGGACATAAAAAAATAACAAGAAACAGATATGTATTGTATGTATATATCATTGAATAGTGATTTTTGAAGTTTTTGTACCACAACTCACAGTGGGAAGCATAGCTTTTATAGTGTCCCATTACATATATATAACAAGTTTCTTGAAACAATATACTTAACTTCACCACATGGGATATACTATTTTCTGTTCTATTTCATCTAATTTTTAAAATGATAGTCATGACCTACTAAATTAATTTTTTATTGAAGTACAGTTGATTTACAATGTTGCATTAATTTCTGCTGTACAGCAAAGTGATTTGGGTATATATATGTTATATTATATATATTCTTTTTCATATTCTTTTCCATTATGACTTATCACAGGATGTTGAAAATAGTTCCCTGTGCTATACAGTAGGACCTCGTTGTTTATCCATCCTGTATATAATAGTTTGCATCTGCTGACCCCAACCTCCCAATCCATCTCTCTCCCACCCCCTCCCCCTTGGCAGCCATAGGTCTGTTCTCTATGTCTGTGAGTCTGTTCTGTTTTGTAGGTAGGTTTATTTGTGTCATATTTTAGATCATATACATATATATATGTATATATGAGACCTGTTAAATTCTTATTTTCCCAACAACAACTTTGATTCTTTAAAACAAATATGTCAAATATCTGAGTCCATCAAAAATAAATATTTCGGGGCTTCCCTGGTGGCGCAGTGGTTGAGAGTCCGCCTGCCGATGCAGGGGACACGGGTTCGTGCCCCGGTCTGGGAAGATCCCACATGCCGCGAAGCGGCTGGGCCCGTGAGCCATGGCCGCTGAGCCTGCGCGTCCGAAGCCTGTGCTCCGCAACGGGAGAGGCCACAACAGTGAGAGGCTCACGTACCGAAAAAATAATAATAATAATAATAATAAATAAATAAATAAATATTTCGGGTGCCTCTTTTCCTAGGCCTCTGTGCATATAGTCTGCCTGGGTGGTCCTGAACAATTCATTTCATGAAATAAATTCTAACAGCTTCTTTTTCATTTGCCTATTATTGCTCTTACCACTGTCACAGATCAGGCTGCCAGGCCATGGATTATTCACAGGCCTGTGGATCGTACCCTTAAAATGGACTTCTTCAATAACTACTGTAGCATAACTTTTAAAATGGTTGATTATACATATTCCTCTGAAAACATATCCAGTTGTTTGGATGCTTTTTGTTTGAGAGTCCCAGTCAAGTTATTTTTCTCTTACAAACAGACTAGTATAATGAGAGCATAGGTTCTGGAAACTGCTGCCCTTTTTTTTTTTTAAACTGGCTTTGTGATTTCAAATTATTTAGCTTTTCTGTGTCTCACGTTCCAAATCTTAAAACGGGGATCAAAATACCTACTCAAATCATTGTATTAATTGAGGTATTTATATGGGGCCCTTAGCATAATAGTTGATATATAGTAAAAATTGATAAAAGTCACTGACTTTATTTTTTTTTTAATTTATTTTTATTGAAATATAGTTGATTTACAATGTTGTGTTAGTTTCAGGTCCCCCCCCCCTTTTCCCTTTGGTAACCATAAGTTTGTTTTCTATGTCTGTGGGGTCTGTTTCTGTTTTACGTATAAGTTCATTTGTATCTTTTTTTTTTTTTTTTTTAGATTCTACATATAAGCGATATCATTTGATATTTGTCTTTCTCTGTCTGGCTTACTTCACTTAGTATGATAATCTTTTTTTTTTAAATAAATTTATTTATTTATTTTTTGGCTGCGTTGGGTCTTTGTTGTTGTGGTGCACAGGCTTCTCATTGCGGTGGCTTCTCTTGTTGCAGAGCACGGGCTCTAGGCATGTGGGCTTCAGTAGTTGTGGCACGGCAGGCTCAGTAGTTGTGGCACACGGGCTTAGTTGCTCCGCAGCATGTGCGATCTTCCCGGACCAGGGATCGAACCCATGTGTCCTGCATTGGCAGGCAGATTCTTAACCACTGCGCCACCAGGGAAGTCCCTGTACTGAAGTTTTTACATGTGCTATTTTACTTAACTTTCACGTAATAGGCATAGCCTATTATCCCCACTTTATTTTTCCTCTTCCAGTTTTATTGAGATATAATTGACATACAACACTGTATGAATTTAAGGTGTACAACATAATGATTTGACTTACATACATTATGAAATGACTACCACATAAGTTTAGTAAATATCTATCATCTTATATACATACAAAAGAAAAAAAAGAAAAAACATTTTTCCCCTGTGATGAGATCTCTTAGGATTTACTCTCTTAACTTTCATATATAACATACAGCAGTGTTAATTATATTAATCATGTTGTACATTACATCCTTAGTACCTATTTATCATATAACTGGAAGTTCGTACCTTTTGACCACCTTTGTCACCATACAAAGATGTTACATTATTAATGACTATATTCCCCACACTGTACATTTCATCCTCCCTCTAATAATGAGAAACTGACACTCAGGTTTACCTGAACTTACATAACTAATAAATAACAGAGTCAGGATTTGAACCCAGATCTCTTTACTAGCTTCTAACCACATTGGTGCCTGTGAAGGAAATCTGAATCTTCATGCATTAGCACTGAGGTCATCATACTCTTTCTTTTTCTTGGTGTTTATGACAAAAATTGTCACTGGATCATAATACTTTAACTTCTCTTAGGTTCTGGCTTAACTGAGTCATTTTCCTTTAAAAAAAACACATTTTTTTTCCTCAAGAACAAAACCAACTCTAGAATAGCTCATATTTTTATGCCAGAATAATTGTACCTTAACTTCTATTCTTAAATTTTTTCCTAACAATGAGTTTTGAATATCTTCTTGGGAAAGGAGACCAGTCATCTTCTAGTCATTATTGAAATTTGAAGAGGTTCATTTGGTTCTTTAAAGAGCTTACTCACCTTGATAATGGCTTTGTAGTACTCCACACTTAGTATGCCCACGTGCTGAAATAAAAAATTACTTGTGACTATGGGACTTGGCTTAATATCTCTAGAGGTGCAATGTCCCATTCAGTAGCCACTAGCCACATGTGACTATTTATTTTTCAATTTAAATTAAATAAAATTTAAAATTCAGTTCCTCAGTCATACTAGCCACATTTCAAATGCTAATGTATGAGACAGTGCAAAGTATAGAACATTTCTATCATCACAAGAAGTTCTCAGGAAGTATTGCTCTAGGATGTACATTTTTCATGGCCCCCTTTCCCTACCTTCCAAATTCTGTCCCTAAAACAACATTGGCCTCCTTGAAGAATAACCTGTGCAGTTTCTGTAATTTGGGGATACAGCTTATCCTCCCAATGATTTCCCACGATGTTTGACATAGAGAAGTTTTTATTGGCCCAGTTGGTATTTCTGTGCTCTACGGAGGCATGCTAACCCAGACTAAGTTCATCTTACTAAAATGGCAAGTCTGTAGAGCCAGCTAATTTTTATTTGCCAGATTACATATTAAACCAATATCTTAGGTGGCTGTTATTAGAAGCATTTATATACTCTGTTTTGTTGAATTGCTTCAGAAACCTACCCTGATCCTTGATTGAGTAGTGATGTTGCTCTCAAACCTTACAGGCAACATGTTAGCTTCTGTAACAGATTTGGCCATCTTATTGACATGTTCCACAAAGAGGTTGCCTGTATTAGTTAGTCTGTATTATTTGGAAGTGTTTGTTCTTTGTTTTTTTTTAATAAATCCAATTCTTCCAGTGTATCCTGGTTGGCTTTGATTGCTGTTGAAGGAAACAGAGATGTATATTCATCTTCTTTCCATTTGTGGGTTCTAAAATAATCCTGGTACATGGACATATTGATTGATATAGATTAGTGTGGTGCACTCAGACCTACTAGGAATGTACCAGTACTACATTGGTCCTGAGCACACCCATCTCGCATGGGTAAATTTCTTTGGTCTATCTTTTCCATAGTGACATACCACAATAAGCTCCTTTAGAGAAATTTGTTGAATATGTTGTTTGCCAGTGATATTTTATTGCTTGAATATATAGAACAATATACTGAACATCTTTCCTGTGTATAAAATAGTCCTGGGAAGTTGGGTGTTTTTTTCCCCCAAGTGGGGTAAGCAGTGAGCAGTGCTTACTAGTGTCAGGTTTGAACCCTTTATAACCACATAGAAACAGGCAACCGCTCTCCTTCTCTCAGCTGTACAAATAATCTGATTGAGAGAGAGAGCAGATATCTGTTCAGAATGTTCTTGGTCACTGGACACCTTATAACCAAGGCCTTATATTAACCACCTTGTTCCAGTTTCAAGGATTTAAGGTCATTCCCCAAGTTCAAAAAAGTTATGATCAGTATTAGTAAAGTATTGGTAATTGTGAAGTGAAATGATGGGATACAGGGCAATAAATTATATTAATCTCCATTTCTGTGTAACTTTGAAAAAATTTAAAATGAAGAGTAAAAAATGAACTCTTCTCAATAACTCTGTAATGACCTATATGGGAAAAGAATCTAAAATAAAGAGTGGATATATGTATATGTATAACTGATTCACTTTGCTGTACAGCAGAAACTAACACAACATTGTAATTCAACTATACTCCAATAAAATTTTAAAAATTTTGTTGACGATACTAAGCTAAAAAAAAAAGTAAACAATGTCACAAGTTTTTTTGTTGTTTTTTTGGGGAGGGTTGTTTTGTTTTGTTTTTGCTCCTGAGTTGTATGAGTTCCTTGTATTTTTTGGAAATTAACCCATTATCAGACAATATATCTGGTTTACAAATATTTTCTTTTACTCTGTAGGTTGCCTTGTCATTCTGTTGACTGGAGCTTTTTAGTTTGATATAGTCCCACTTGTCTATTTTTGCTCTTGTTGCCTCTGCTTTTGGTGTCATTTCAAGAAATTATTGCCAAGACTGATGTCAAGAATGAGTAAGGAACTTGAACAGACAGTTCTCCAAAGAAGACATACAAATGGCCAATAGGTATATGAAAAGGTGCTTACCATCATTAATTATCAGGGAAATGCAAATCAAAACCACAATGAGATATCACCTCACACCTCTTAGGATGGTTTATTATTTTTTAAAAAGATAACAAGTGTTGGGAAGGTTGTGGAGAAATTGGAACCCTTGTACACTTTTGATGGGATTGTAAAATAGTGCAGCAGCTATGAAAAACAGTATGTAGATTTATCATAAAATTAAAAATGGAACTACCATAGGATCCAGCAATCTCACTTCTGGGTATATATCCAAAAGAATTGAAATCAGGATCTCAAGGAGATATCTGCACTCCCATATTTATTGCAGCACTATTCACAGTAGCCAACATATGGAAACAACCCAAGTGTCCATTGACAGATGAATGGATAAAGAAAATGTATATACTGTATGTACAATGGAATATTGTTCAGCCTTTAAAAAGGAAATTCTGCCATTTGCAACAACATGGATGAACCTGGAGGACATTAAGCTAAGTAAAATAAGCCAGTCACAAAAAAGACAAATACTGCTTGATTCCACTTATACGAGTTATCCAAAATAGTCAAACTCATGAAAGCAGAGAATACAATAGTGGTTTCCAGGGCCTGAGGGGAGAGGGAAATGGGGACTTGTTATTCAATGGGTATAAAGTTTCAGTTATACTAGATGAATAAGTTCTAGAGGTCTGCTGTACAATATAGTGCCTATAGCTAACAATACGGTATTTTATTGTGCATTTCAAAATTTGCTGAAAGTAGGTCTCATGTTAAATGTTCTTGCCACAAAAACTAACAAAAATATCAGCAATAACAAAAAACCCAAAGGAACATGAGGAACTCTGGGAAATAGATATTTCTACTACCTTGACTGTGATTATGGTATCATGGGTATTTGCATAGTTCCAAGCTTATCAAATTGTACACATTAAATATAGTAGTTCTTTGTATAGCAATTACACCTCAATAAAGCTGTTAAAATTTTTTAAATAAGAAATTTTTTTTTAATATCATGAGCTCTTTGGGTGAATTTAATTATAGCTGTTTTGTTATTAGTAATAAGACATCTTACTAAAACAAAAATTAGCTCAAAGAAACATTAACAGCTCTTTTGGAGCTGCATCTTAATTGAATGTCAGAAGTTTAATAAACCAATGAGGAAATGTCCTACCTTATTTAAATGTAGCAGTAAATTACTCTTCCACACCCACTTTTGATTCATCGCAAATGTCAGCAAGGTGATATTGTTCTACCAGACAATTACACTTATGTAATATTTTCTTACCTATTTCCTTAATCGCTAGGTTGTTATTCCCATTATTATTTCTCTACTATTTTGCTTTTACAAGTCTTGGTGTGCAGGGCATACTTGTCTACTGGACATCAGTTTTAGAAACTCTGTGACTTTGATTTGTTTTTATCACATCAGATCAGGCACATTGTTGAACAGCAAGAAAAGGGTTAAAGAAAATAGCTCTAATGAATAAAAGATCGTGATATCTTCTATATGCATGCACTGAGTTCACCAAAATTCTGATTCCCTCATTCAGTAGTAATAATAATGTTTTCAGGACTATTGCAGCGCTTGCACACACACGCACACATACGCGCGCGCGCGCACACACACACACACACACACACACACACACACCCACCCTCCCTCCTCAGGCTGCCAGTCTGTCCTAAGGCATTGGCAGACGCCCTGATTGGTGGGCTCTGTTTATTCTGTGACCAGATTCCTTCTGAAAGAAGGCAGGCCATGACTGCCTGAAGTCTATTGGCCGGGGCTGCTCTGGACCCTCCCTTTCTTTTTCACAGCACACACCACAGCGAAGTCTGTGCGGAATCCTAAACCAGCCCAATTTACATCCATTCATGAATCTGTGACGTCAGCAAGCCTTCGGGCTCCTTTGCGGTGGGAGGGAGGATTGTGTGGGTAGAATCCCCCTCCCCCTTATTTTTCTAATTCTGCAAGGCTTTTTAAATTAACCTTACATCTTTTTAAAGCAAGAAAATGGAACGGCATGTGTAGGAATTCTTCATTGTTGTGAGTATCGCACTGTTTTTCTGTTTCATCAGCATTTATTTCACAAGGACAGATGGAGAATGTATTTGTGATTTGAGGTGATTAGAAAACTGATATTATTGAAGGAGACACGATGAGAGAGACAGACAGAAGCAAAGAGAAACCTGAAACCCCGTTACAGCTAGGAGCCTCTGAAACTGACAGCTGATTTTCCTTTGCTTGTCTGCCTGCTAGACGTGGACATTTTTCATTTACGGTTCTGCACGTTACCTCTGGATGCTGGCTTGGCTTTCCTTAAAGGGAGATTCATCCCTCTGAGCGATGATGTGAATTGTATTACAGGAGAAGCCCAGAACTGGTACCAGAAAGGTGCTGGAGAAAGCCGGGCCAGCTAGACAGAGCAGGTTCTAGCCTGATGAGCACTTGTCTTCCTTTCTGCCGTCCTTTCTGTTGTTTCTCACCCTTGACCTTGCCTTTGTTTCATAATTGTATAACAGTCAATATCTTGGGATTGCAGTTTGGGGAAGATGAATACCAGTTCAATCTTTTTTTTTCTTCCCAAAAGCTTTTATTATGGGAGCTGTAGTCGTATATGTATACATATTTATAGCTCTTTATGTCACTCTGTACATTTTATTTACGTTTTCAAAAACCTAAAGCCTGCACCAGAGGCAAAAGGGGAATTATCCTTAAATTCTGATTTGTTAAATATCCCCTAATGAAAACTAAGAAGTGGTTTCTTAGTATATCCCATAATTATATGCCTAGAAATGCTCATGAGCATTTTTCTAAGATGAACTTCCCACTGAAAATCGTTTATTCCACTGTGTCTGGGGAACACAGAAAACTTCTGATATGTTCCAGGTATTAAGTTGGTTTGATAGTTTGCTTGGAGTTTTAACAGAAAGTTAGTCTTTGTGACTGAATTTGTTTTCCAAGGCTCTGGTTGATTCTGGTGAAAGTTGTGGTAGTAAAGAAGAGGGATGTGACATTGTGACATGTTCTACCCCTGGGGCAGCTCCTCAACCCATATAATCTAATAGCATTTTCCAACTGCCTCACTTAGAGCAGTTTATAGTCTAGCAGCAGCATGTACCCGGTTGTTCTTTCTAGTGAGAGAGAACACAAAATGTCTTGTTATTTTTTTATCATTTAGCCTTGTCTTGTTTACCTTGTATAATCAATTCTTAGTTTTGAGATTTTCAGATTATAATCTCCTCATGAAACAAGACTTCTAAATTATGGTCCTAATGCTATCTTTTGAATTATTCTTATTAATGAATCTTCCAACTGTAAACTCATTTCATTTCAAAATTACCTGAGGATTTAGAATTTTCTTTTTATTTCTCATCTGACATTCCCCTCATTCATTTTGTTTTCCTGAGTACATTTGAACTCACTAGAGTTATAGAAGGGAAAACTTCTGCCTGATTGTAAACCAGATTTTTGTCCTATGCTCAGATAACTATGGTGTCATATTTTGCTACTTTTTAATCTGCTGGGTTGAATAAATGACAAAATTCCCTATATTTGTAAACATCTAGACTTATTTCAGCATTTTTTGTGTATGTACCTTCAGAGCCTCTATTGAAAATAGCAATTTCGAAGTTAGTTTAAATTATTAAAGTCTACTAGGTCACTGCTAGATCAAAAGACTGAATCCTTATGACTTTTTAAAAAATGTGTTTCCATAATTAAACTCATCTTAGGAAATGTTCATCAGACTCTTTTATATACATTTTGCCAAAGAGAGCTTAATTTCCATGAAAGAAATACAGTTTGCCTTTTGGTTTTATTAAAGTAAAGCTATCCCTTTAAGGCACAGAGTGGATATAGAATCTCCCCCTCTCTCCACTCCTAGTGGCTGTATTCTAGATTATATTTATTTTCATGTATGGTGTACTTGTAGGGAAAAAAACAATAACTCTTAATTGTTTAATATCAAACAATAAAATCCTGTGTATCAGTGACTGTCAATAGATGGCTTTCTGTTTAAAAATTGAAGCTACTCCAGAAGTAGGAATTAATTTATTTAGTAAACAAAGTCAGTCAAACCAGAGCTGTGTCCTGGGGAGCTGTCAAAAGAATAGTTCCTAAGGGCCAGCGGCCACATCCACTGTTATATGGTGAAACAACCATACTTTGAATGGCAGAACCGGTCAGTTTGGTTTGCACTGTCTGCTTACCATCTCTCTATGTGCTATAGCTGAATTAATTGCTTGGGGCATTTAAATGAATCAAGATAGCCAAGATGATCAGTTCTGCCAGGTGGCAGCCTGACTCTTTACAATTTTGATTAAAATTTTAAAAAAACCATTCACCAAGAACACTCTTTTACTTAAAAAAAGTCATTTAAAAGATATCATACTCCTGCTCTGTGTCCATTATTATTCCTTAAGGATATGGGAGAGAGAAAGAATTAGAAGATGCCATCTTTACCCCTAAGGAATCTGGAAGGTAAAATACCATATACACTTTGAGTGTTGTGGTTCAGAAATTGGTTTCTGTAAATAGACATTAAGATTAGAATTACCTGGGGAACTTTCTGTCTCTCTTTCCTAGCCAGTGGTTTTTCATATGTTCATAGAGTTGTTCAACCATCACCACAATCAATTTTAGAACATTTTCATCATTGCAAAAAGAAACCCCATACCTATTAGCAGTCACTCCTCATTTCCCCTCAACTATCAGCCCTAGGCAACCACTAATCTACTTTCTCTACACATAGACTTGCCTATTCTGACCACTTCTTATAAATGAAATTATACAGTGTATGGTCTTTTGTGACTACAGTTGACCCTTGAACAATGTGTGAGGGGGGGGTTAATCTGAGTGTAATTTATACTCATCCTCTGTATCTGCAGTTCTTCCACATACTTGGATTCAACCAACCACAGACTGTATAGTACTGTGGTAGTTACTATTGAAAAAAATCTGAGTATATGTGGACCTGCACAGTTCAAACTCATGTTGTTCGAGGGGCAACTGTAGCTTTTTTCACTTAGTACAAGGTTTTCAAAGTTTATCCATGTTGTAGCATGTATCAGTGCTTCGTTCCTTTTTATCACCGAATAATATTCCATTGAATAGCTATACCACATGCTACTTATCCATTCATTGGTTGATGGACATTTGGGTTTTTTCCACTTTTTGTCTACTGTATGAATAATACTTCTATGTACATTTGTGTACAAGTTTTTGTGTAAACATATGTTTTCATTTCTTTTGGGTATATACCTAGGAGTGAAATTGCTAGGTCATATGATAACTATATGTTTAATATTTTCAGACTTTTCCAATAACCATTTTCCAAAGCAGCTGCACCATTTTGCATTCCCACTAGCAATGTATGAGGGTTTCAGTTTCTCCACATCTTCATCAACAACTATTATTATCCATTTTTCTGGTAAGAGCAATCTTAATGAGTTTAAAGTGGAATTTCATTGTGGTTTTGGAGAAATATCTATTCAGATCCTTTGCTCATTTAAAAAAGTAGGTTATTCATCCTTTTATTATTGAGTTTAAGAGTCCTTTATATATTCTGGATACAAGTTCTTTATCAGGTATATGGTTTGTGATTTTTTTGTTGTTGTTCTGTGGGTTGTCTTTTTCACTTTCTTTATGATATTGTTTGCAGCACCAAATGTTTTAATTTCGATGAAGTTCAGTTTATCTATTTTTTGTCATTGTTGCTTGTGCTTTTGGTGTCATATCTAAGAAGGCTTTGCCTAACCCAAGGTTATGAAGATTTACTCTTATGTTTTCTTGTAAGAGTTTTAAAATTTTAGCTATTACATTTAGGTCTGTGATCCATTTTGAGTTAATTTTTGTCAATGGTATAAGGAAGGGTTCAACTTCATTCTTTTGAATGAGGATATCTAGTTCCAGCAATATTTGTTGAAAAGATTGTTCTTTCCCCCACTGACTTGTCTTGGCACACTACCAGGGAACTTAAAAAAAATATTGATGCCATGCTCCCGCCTCCAGAGATTCATATTTAATTGGTCTGTGGTGGGGGCCAGACATCTGCATTTTTCAAAAGCTCCGCAGATGATTCTAATGTGCAGCCAGGGATGAAAACTATTGGTATGGATAGAGGGTTAGTCTTACAAAAGAAGAGGGACATTATTTCTGAATCGGGAGACAGGATGAGTGAAGACATAGAATTCTGATATGGAAAGGAGAGAAAAGAAGAAAATTAAGATTCATACCAGAAAGTTTTGATTTTCTTGCTAAGTAGATGTTAGTCATTTTCAAAGAGTGAGGGCATCATCAGAGGTTAGTGAAATATGTTAAATTAAAGGAAGAGAAGGAGCTAACACTTACTAAGCAACTTTTACATGCCTGTAAATCTGCTAGGAGCTTTCACGTACATTATTTCATTTCAAATATAATCCTCAAGATATGAAGTGAATACTACCACTCCCATTTTACAGATGAGAAAACAGCCTCATAAAGGTTGCTGACTCAGCCAGACACCAGGTAGTGTACATTATACGCAATTTTTAAACCCAGCTCTAATTCTTATTTTTTTTAATTAATGCTCCCCCTTTTTTTTCTTCTAATTTTACACATTTTTTGGCTGTGTTGGGTCTTTGTTGCTGCGAGCGGGCTTTCTCTAGTTGCGGCGAGCGGGGGCTCCTCTTCGTTGCGGTGCGCGGGCTTCTCATTGCGTTGACTTCTCTTGTCGTGGAGCACAGGCTCTAGGTGCACGGGCTCCAGTAGTTGTGGCACGCAGGCTCAGTAGTTGTGGCTCGCGGGCTCTAGAGCGCAGGCTCAGCAGCTGTGGTGCACGGGCTTAGTTGCTCCGCAGCATGTGCTATCTTCCCAGACCAGGGCTCGAACCCGTGTCCCCTGCATTGGCAGGCGGATTCTTAACCACTGCGCCACCAGGGAAGTCCCCCCAGTTCTAATTCTTAATCCCATTCTCTTTCTTCTGTATACCATGAATTTTGAGCATTGAGTCCTACCATGCATTGAGATTGGTCCAGTCTAGCATGAATCTAAATCTTCTCTAGCAATGCTCTGGACTGGACAAACAGTAAGATAAGTTGGACAATGGGAGTAATATAGGGTTAAGTGTTGGTGCAGCAGGTGCAGTGGAAGATAAGAGGGTGAGGTGAATGAAAATCATCATGTGTTAGCTAATCATGGTGCCCAGGCTGGCTGTACTTTGCCTAGATGTAGCTGACAGGAAGGACCTGTAGAGGTCCTCTGTCCTCTGTAGAGGACAGAGGCCAATATACTGGACATGGGAGAATGATTGAAGGGAATGGTGGGGAGACCAGGGTAGAAGCGAGGATATATCAAATGGACTTGGCAGGTGTAGAAGTGTTGGCATTCATTTAATCAACAAATATTTATTGAGCATTTACTATACTTCTAGGTACTGGGGACCCAGCAAGAGAAAAAATAGACAAAAATTCTTGCTCTCTTGAAGGCTTATTTTATTGGGGCTGACAAACAATGAATAAGTAAATTATGTTTATTATTAACTTAATAAATGTTAAGGAGAAAAATAAAGATAGGGGAGCAGAGAGTAGGGGTGGGGTAAAATCAAAAAGGGACCTTTTCATCATTTGGTTTATGTGCAGATATAGATTCCTCAAGGAGATTAAGGAGCCATCAAACTGAGGGGATGGTGGCTGACCATGCCAGGCACTTTGGGTATATAAAGACAGCAGCTTCTAAGTACTAAAACTCAGAGTGAGTATTTAGTATTAACTCGATACGTGGGCCTCTCACTGTTGTGGCCTCTCCCGTTGCGGAGCACAGGCTCCGGACGCGCAGGCTCAGCGGCCATGGCTCACGGGCCCAGCCGCTCCACGGCATGTGGGATCTTCCTGGACCGGTGCACGAAACCGTGTCCCCTGCATCGGCAGGCGGACTCTCAACCACTGTGCCACCAGGGAAGCCCTAGTGTTAACTCTTGTTAAGCACTTTATACCCTGTTTGTGGCACAGGGTAGACACTTCATAAACGTTTGTTTATTGGATGAGTACTTTTTTTTTTTTTGGATTAGTGATTTTTCCACTGGATGGAGGCCAGGGCAGGGATGGTGCTTGGGAAACTTTTTCAAACTTTGCTTGCTGCCCTATTAGGATAGATCCTTCTAAGTATGTGTGTTTATGTATAGTGGGGGTAAGGGGTTGTGTCCTTCCACAATGTCACAACTGAGAATCACTGCGTGATGAGGGATAGTTAACAAGGAGGATGTGTTCTAGCATTCAGATGAAATGGGCAGAGAACCATCAGTGTAGGGAATACTGCAGACTCCTTTTGCTTTTTACACTTTAGCAGGAGATTCTCATGCACCTCCTTGAACAGAGGGCGAATTGAAGCCTTAGTGTATAGTAAAGTTTTTAATGAGGATCTGTTATGCATTCACCTGCCTTCTTTCTTTATCTAAAAGGTTACTTATATTAAAATGGATAAAATCAACATGTTTTCTATTTACCTGCTGTAAGAGACAATGATGCAATGGAAGAAGAATTGTACTAAGACTGTAAGGGCCAGTGTAGCAGTTTCAGATCATCCTTGGCAAGATTCCAATTCTCTCAGCTTTTTGAAATTTTCCCTCAGCTTTGGTTTTAATAGATGAGATGAAGAAATTGTTCTTAGTGATCTCAAATGTCCTTTCTAACCCTAACATTGTTAAGATTCTTAAAATCTGGTTATTACCTACATCAGATGGTAATAGATGAGATGAAGAAATTGTTCTTAGTGATCTCAAATGTCCTTTCTAACCCTAACATTGTTAAGATTCTTAAAATCTGGTTATTACCTACATCAGATGGGCAAGTGACAGTTTGTAAGGCAATCTGGTTAATCTACCTTTATTCCAATTTTTTCATAGTACTTTTATAGAAGTTTAACCCCCATGGGATGCTGCTACAGTGGAGGAGGAGAAAGCGTCAAAAGTGTTTCAGGTGGAGATATCTGGGTGCGACATAGAAAGGTTAAATCACTTTCAGATTTTCCTCTGTATGAGGAAGTTGTCTTGACCATTGTTCTTTGTAGTTAAGAGAAATCTTCCATTAGACTAGTGATTTGGTGGTCTGGGCTAATAGGGCATGTGGCAACAGATAATCTAATAACCTCAGGCTGGTTGTGTTTTGTAGACTTTTCCTTAATCTGACTTTTATTAGTGCTCTTAAGAAGCAAAACTTGGGGCTTCCCTGGTGGCACAGTGGTTAAGAATCTGCCTGCCAGTGCAGGGGACATGGGTTCGAGCCCTGGTCCAGGAAGATCGCACATGCTGTGGAGCAACTAAGCCCATGCGCCACAACTACTGAGCCTGTGCTCTAGAGCCCACAAGACACAACTACTGAGCCTGCGTGCCAAAACTACTGAAGCCCGTGCACCTAGAGCCCGTGCTCCGCAACAAGAGAAGCCACCACGATGAGAAGCCCGCGTACCACAATGAAGAGTAGCCCCCGCTCGCCGCAACTAGAGAAAGCCCGCGCAGCAACGAAGACCCAACGCAGCCAAAAATAAATAAATAAAATAAATAAATTAAGAAAAAAAAGAAGAAGCAAAACTTATCATATTGGCTCTTTCTGTCCATCTCTCACTACCTCCTATGATTCTCTAATTCAGGCTGAAGTGTGATGAAGAATGAAAGACTGCAGTGAATAAGAAAATGAAGACCCACTAAATTCATAATTGGTATATCTAGGCTTTGAAAAAATAAGATTTGGTTATTTTGTATGAGAGTTGCTAGCCTTTGAAAATTATTCTTTTCACAGTTCTCCAAATAACAAGTTGTTTGATGGATTGGTGTTTTGAATTTGCAGATTTTGTCAGAGAAAATTTTTTCAATTATAAAACAGAAAACCCCCTTTTCATTTTTATGCTCATTTCTTTCAGTCTAAATTTTTTCTTATGTCCTTTTTCATTTGTATAATAGTCAAGCAGAGAGGCCTAATGTCTAGTCCTAACAGCTACAATAATTTCATATAGTGGTTCCATTTAGTAACAATACTTATATGTGTAGCAGTGTGGTTAAAAACATCTTACAAAAAGCAATCATGTATTGCAGGGAAACCCTAAGAGAATGTGTAGTAACTGCAATTTTAATTATTTAAAAAATTTAAGGAAAGGCAATGTAGGACTTCCCACTGACCAATAGTAATTGTCTTCAATATGCTAATTTATACTGTGAGTTCCTGGGCTGGGGGTCATATCTGAATTGAGCAGTACTAGGAGGACATTTTCATGAAATTCTGGATTCCAAAAGGCCAGAGAAGTGAAAAAATGAGTTGATAAAAAGTGAACGGCTTGGGACTTCCCTGGGGACGCAGTGGTTAAGAATCCACCTGCCAATGTAGGAGACATGGGTTCCATCCCTGGTCCAGGATGATCCCACATGCCACGGAGCAACTAAGCCTGTGTGCCACAACTACTGAGCCTGCGCTTTAGAGCCCGCGGGCCACAACTACTGAAGCCCGCGCGTCTAGAGCCCATGCTCTGCAACAAGAGAAGCCACCGCAGTGAGAAGCCTGCGCACCACAACAAAGAGTAGCCCCCGCTCACCACAACTAGAGAAAACCCGCATGCAGCAACAGACCCAACACAGCCAAAAATAAAAATAAATTAAAAATAAAAAAGTGAATGGCTTAGGAAATAGCCAAAGACAAAGGAGTGGAGAAAGGTGATGGAGAAAAAGGGAGGCAGAGCCCAGGGAGACTGTGGCTGTGCTGATGGCTCACCTGCCCAGGCAGGTGGCAGCCAGGCCAGCAGTTTTCACCTTAAACCAAAGAGAATGGATCTGAGACCCAGACTGAAACAGACTCTTAGTGTCCTAAAGAGGGCTGTCACAGTTGCTATAACTAAAGAGGGCTCAATTTACCAAACAAGCCCTCCGAGGCTTCTTATTACCCCTGAGGCACTGTGCCTGCATTTCTAGTAGCTCTCCCTCCTGCCTTTAATGGGACGCATTAGGCTATCTGCAAACGTGCATAACCGTGGAGAATTGGGAGATTTGAGATTAGTGAGATGAAGCCCACCAAAACACAAAGCCATGATTGCTTTTTCTAGAGAAAATAATCTTTTGATTAAAGTGAGATTAAGCATTTTACTAATTACTCACCAATTATTTCCTCTCACATAACAAATTCAAATATATATGCATGCTAAGAAGAAACGGATGCAACATACCTTCGGATATTTCCAGTCACTGCTAGACCTAAATTACAGACTCATTTTAAACCTTTGCTAAGCATAAAAACTCCTGGGAAATACCCACCTGATATTGCAGCTGCTGGGGCTCAAGAGCCAATTTGAAAAGAAATTTTACTGTTTTGCCAGGTTCTCCCTCCTTCCTCCTCATCCTCCCCCTCCTATGTATGGCCGTTTTTGAACAGAACCCCTTCCGTCTGTTTGTCTAATCAAAAATAACTGAACGTTTGCTTTATACTGCTTGTGTTAATCATCAAAGCTAGGTCCTAATCTAATCCTTATGTGTTCTCAGAGACCTGGAGACCAGAGTAGATTTCTTGGAGAAAGAAAATTAATCACATAATACTTTATGTTTTCTTAATCCTTTATATGATCTTTTCTCCATTCAGGGCTTCTACCATAACGCATCGAAACAGCACTCACTTCCCATCACCTGCTCCCCTTTGATCAAAAGGTTATCTTCATTGATAAGGATATCTTTTAACTGAATCTTACACCTTTGAGTATAAGATTAAGCATTTTACTAATTACTCACCAATTATTTCCTGGTTCTAGAACCACACTTTGAGAACCACTTCATTAGCTGGTTTATGAGTAGATCTCCAGCAGGATTAATGGGTTTTTTTTGTTTTTTGTTTTTTGTTTTTTGTTTTTCCGGTACGCGGGCCTCTCACTGTTGTGGCCTCTCCCATTGCGGAGCACAGGCCCTGGTCGCGCAGGCTCAGCGGCCATGGCTCATGGGCCCAGCCGCTCCATGGCATGTGGGATCTTCCCGGACGGGGGCACAAACCCGCGTCCCCTGCATCAGCAGGCGGACTCTCAACCACTACGCCACCAGGGAAGCCCAGGATTAATGTTTTTAACTGTTAGTGTCAACTGCTTTTGTCACAGATTGTCTTTGTCTTTTTCCTACTAACTATTTAAAAGGACTTGGAATGGTTTTAAAAACAAAGAGCTGCTAGCCACCCAGTTTCTAATAGCCTTGGACCAGGCCTGGAAAGTAAAGACGAATGACCAAGAGAACCTCACTATTAAGGTAGGGCAAAGGGGTCCCAGGTTAAGGAAAAGGAAGGCACTCCAAGGAAGTACCTATCTAGGAGACTGTACTGCCTTAAAACTTTGCCAAGTTCATAAGCAATATGAAATGGTAATCGTGATTTACCTGAAATGCATATGGCTTGTTCCCAAAAATGTGTTTATGCTGGAGAATAATTATGTGTTTGAATTGACTGGGCTGGACATGAAGATTCAGAGTGAGGAAACTGTAGTCTCAAGTCTTCTATCTTCTAAAAAGAAATCTCCAGTGTATTCCTGAGTCATAGCCAAAGATTTGCCAAAGACTAAAAACACTAAGCTTTGGGACCTTGTTTTGGGACCTATCCTTTCATTGCTGTACACATATTATTTTTCACCACAGGAAACTCGAAGTAAAAAAAAAAATCTCTTTGACACTTTTTACCATATTCTCTTATTTGGGGATGTAATTAATAAAATATAATTTATGAAAAACTATTCATTAGGAATTTTTCCAGGTACTTAAATTATAGATTCTTTTATAGGGAGGTGCCTAAATAAGAAGAGAAAAAACTTTTTCTTCTTTTTCTGTTTCTCAGTTGATCCATCCACAGTAGCCTTCCCCCACCAACCATGACTAGGTCTAACCATCCTGGCTGGCTTACCTGCCTCCACAAACCCTGGCCCTATACAGTGAGAAGGATTTTTTTTTTTTTTTTTGATGAGCTATAAATTGATTCTATTTTCCCTCCCTTCTACAAAAATAAGATGCATTAGCAATTTAAAAACATTAATCCTGCCGGAGAGCTACTCATGAACCAGCTAGTGCAGTGGTTCTCAAAGTGTGGTCTTAGAACCAGGAGCATAGGATTACCTGGAAATGTGTCAGAAATGCACTGTTTCAGGTCCCTCCCCAGATGTTCCAAATCAGAAATGCTGGAGGTGGAGTCAGGCATCTGTTTTAACAAGCTGGCTAGGTGACGCTAATGCATAGTAAAGTTTGAGAATCCTTGATTTATAGGAGAGCTTCTCAGAATTTTAATGTGCATGGGAATCACCTGAGGATTTTGTTAAACACCAGATTCTGATTCACTTAGTCTGGGGTGATTTTGTCAGCATTTCTAATCAGCTCCCAGGTGATGCTGGTGCTCCTGGTCCTAGGACAACACTTTGTATTGAAGAATTGGCACGAGCTACTCCAAGAGCTACTGCAATAAGCAGGATCTATCAAAATTGTAACTAGCCCTGTTCCTAAGGAAGTACTCCTAAAAGGAGTTTTATGCATAAACTAATCACAGCATTATTTTCATAGAAAGAGAAAGAAATAGCCTAACTGTTCAATAATAGGGAAATACAGTTGATACTCATTATTCACAGATTCCATATTTGTGAACTCACCTGCTCACTAAAATTTATTTTTAACCCCCAAATCAATACTTGCAGCACTTTTACAAAAGGTCATTTGCAAACATGTGTAGAGCAGTGAAAAATGTGAGTGGTCTGAAGTACACACTCCCAGCTGAGGTGGAATAAGGTGACTGTCTCTGCCTGCTTGTTTCAGAGCTCATACTGTAAACAAGTGTCTTTCTTGAAGTCGATTTAGTGCCCTGGTTTTTGCATTTGTGTGCTTTTTGTTGGTGATTTCTCTATTTAAAAGAGCCCCCAAGCATAGTGTTGAAGTGCTGCCTGGAGTTCTTATGAAGGCCATGATGTGCTAAGAAAATCAGCTTCATTTAGGCATGAATTATTGTGCTGTTGGCTGTGAGTTCAATGTCAATGAATCAACAATGTATATCAATAAAGTGTCTTTAAACAGACACACACATAAAGCAAAGTTGTGTATTGATCAGTTAATGAAAATGTTGTGTCCAGAGGCTCACAGAAACCTAACCCTATATTTCTCCAAGAAGCAACGGTTCAGTATTCACTAATTCATTGTTCATGGTGACTTTATATAGAACATAACTATCACGAATAACAAGAGTAACTACAGTTAATAATCAACTGACAGAATATATGCTGCCTTTTAAAAATGATGGTGACGAAATCTCTTTGATCAATACGAAAAATATATATGATGTAGTTGTAAGAGAAAAGAAACAGGAGACAAAGTTTCAAGTACAGCACAATTCGAGTTATGTTTAAAATTTTTCGAGGGAAAAATTGAAGGAAGTACACCAACCTTTTTTGAGTTAAGGTGAAAGAGTAATTTTTTCTTTATTTCTCCAATTTTTATAATATTGTTATGTTAGGTTTATAATGTTACACTTTAAAATTTGTGTCTTACTAGTTCTTTCAGAGACATAAGGTACTAAGAGGTACCACCTATTCACCTCCTTAAGAGACAGAGGCAATACATTCTGGTTGAGGAGCTGACCTTCTTAGGAAAGATCTTATTAACCTTAGTATAAGAGAGTATGCTCTCTGTGTTAAACCAAATAAAAATTGTTCCAAGTCACAATGTGAATATCCAGGAGAAAACCAGACTTACAAACCCCTTGCAAAGGTAAACTAGCTACTTGATAGAGACTACTGGAACCATGCTTTGTAAATAACTTGTCTTGCCTAACTATAGCTTTTCTAATTTCTCTGCATTTTTCCACTCTTTTGACATGGTTAAGAGCTTGGCTTCTAAAGTCAGAGAGTTGAGTCCTGGCAGGTCCATTTATTAGCTATCTATGCCTTTAAGTTATTTAATGTCTCTAAGTTTCCACCATGTATAAAATAGGGGTAATTCTAGAACCTAATGAGTGTTAAATGAAAGGCTGAGCACGGTGCATAAGAAACACTAAGCCCCAAATAAATGGTAGCTGCTACTATATGTTAGCTTCATTCGCTTTGCTGATGGTCTGACATATAAAAATAAAAAGGCTGTCAGTCAATACCTGGGGAAATTTTTTTTTTTCTTGCGGTACGCGGGCCTCTCACTGTTGTGGCCTCTCCCGTTGCGGAGCACAGGCTCCGGACGCACAGGCTCAGCGGCCATGGCTCACGGGCCCAGCCGCTCCGCGGCATGTGGGATCTTCCCGGACCGGGGCACGAACCCGTGTCCCCTGCATCGGCAGGCATACTCTCAACCACTGTGCCACCAGGGAAGCCCCTGGGAAATTTTTTATAAAGAAAAAGAAAGAAGAGAAAAAGAAAGAAAGAAAAATTGTATTGCTGTCCACAAATACAGTCTACTTGAAGAGACTGACACATACACCGTAATATATAATAGAACAGTGGTTCTCAAACTTATTTGGCTCAGGACCAAGAAAATTATTGAGATTCTCAAAGGGCTTTTGTTTATGTGAGTTGTATCTTCTATATTTACTATAGTAGAAATTAAAACTGAGAAAAATTTTAATACTAATTTATTTTTTTAAAACCATTACACATTCACATAACTTTTTTTATGAAAAGTAACTGTAATTTCCATACCACCAACAGTTTTGTGAGGAAAGTGGCATTATGAGAAGAGACTTTTGCAAATCTTTTAATGTCTGACTTCGTAGATGGTAGTTGGATTCTCATCTTAGCTTCTGCTTTCAATCTATTATAATATCAAATGGCATATAGTAGCCACTGGGAAATTCCACTATAAGAATTTATGGAATTGTGAGAGAGTGTGACTGAAAAAGGAAAATAATATCTCATTATTATGAAAATAGTTCTGACCTCACAGCCCCCCTGAGGTCTCAGGGATCCCCAGAAGGTCCCAGAGCCCACCGTGAGCACCACTGCACACAGGATGTGAGTGTGACAATGGAACAAGAACCATAGTGAACATCAATATTGTGCTCCCCATGTGCCAGAAACTGTACTTTACATAGTTAAACCTCACACCGGCTCTCTGAGGTAGGTGCTATTATTACTGTCCCTAATTTCCAGATGAAACCAAAGCAAAAAGATGGTAAATTCCTCAAAGTGGAGCCAGCATTCAGTTTCAGATAGTCAGGCTCCAGCATCCAAACTCCTTTCTATGCCTCTGTACTGCTTCCTTACTTGGGAATTGAGTAAGATTTCATAGTGAAGACATTTTTCTTAAAGGATATGTAAGAATGGGTGTTCTTATAGACAATCTTAAGAGAACACTTCATTGTTACTAAATACAGAGCAGGATTTTATTCTTGTGAAAGGTTTTAGCCTTCAGCTTTAACTAATAAGTTTCTTCTAAATCACTTTACACTTTTTTTCTTTTTTGCAACTTCATTAACAGTGCTATTCTACATACCCTAGTCTGTCCAGGGTTCCTACTAGTAGCTGCCAGTTACTTCAGTTTCAAGGCTACAGACAGGATATATTCCCCCTTCTTTATTTCTTTTTATTGTGATAAATTTACGTTTTAACCATTTTAAAATATACAATTCAGTGGCATTACGTAAATTCATATTGTTATACAACTGTTATCACCATCCGTCTCCAGAACTTTTTCGTGTTCCGAAACTGAACTGCTGTACCCATTAAAGAATAACTCCCCATTTCCCTCCCTCCCTAGTCCCTGTCAACCAGCATCCTACTTTCTACCTCTATGAGTCTGACTACTCTACTTACGTCATATACGTGAAATCATACAATATTTATCCTCTGTGACTGGCTTATTTTACTCAGCATAATGTCTTCAAAGTTCATCCATGTTGTAGCATGTGTCAGAATTTCTTTCTTTTTAAGGTGGAATAATAAATTCAGGGCTTTGTTTAAGAATAAATCAAACGGAGGACCTAAAGAAACATCAGTTAACAAAGAAGAAAAAGAATGTAAAATACTACAGGACATAAACCTATATTATGCTGCTTCTATGCCTTATTACAAAGTTACTATTTTCAAAATTTATCCTGTAACTTTTAATATTGCTTGGATAAGAAGAATTCAGGAGATTTAAAAAAAAAGAATGGCTGGGCAATAGGTAGGACCCATCAGTGTATACTGTAGCCAATTCTCGTGATTCTGGTCTTTTCTCTTTCTCATGCTTTTTTTCTACTCCCATTCCCTTTTTTCTGTCATAGAAGAAGTAAAACAAAACCCTCTTTCATCGCCTCTAGGCATGGCCATTTTATGGAACCGTTTCACATTTAAAAAGCCGATGAGTTAAAAATTTTGCTCTGACTTTACAAAATAAAAGCCTAAATAAACTGAAGTGCATTCTATTTGAGCATAACCGGTCCTTTTTTCATTGGGAACGTGGGGGCAAGAGGAGTCATGGTCCTTGAGAAGGCTTTGTATAGGGAAGTTTGTTATCCTGGGACCATACAGAGAACTCAGCTTTCAGAATACTTCTTGAATGACTACTACATGCTGGTTGCTATGCCATGTACTGGGGATATAGTGTGAACAACCTAGTCATGTCACCTGCCCTCACAGAATTTACAGACTAGCAGAGGAGATAGTTAAAGAGCAATTATAATACAGTGGTATGTGCTATTAGGGGAGAGGTAAAGAGGTGAAGGCATACAGGCTACTAGTGGAGGACAAAAGTGGAGCATCAACCCAGACTTGAGGGATTCAGGAAGGAAGTGATGACAGACATGAACCCTAAAGAACAAGCAAGAGTTGGGTGGAGACAGGTGTACAGAATGTGTTGCATGCAAAGCAGACTGCAAGTGCTAGATTCCAGAGGTGAGAGAGAAGGCAGTGAATTCAGAGAACTGAATTGAGTCTGGCTGGTGAATTGCAGGGCTCTGCCAAACCTGAGGCTAGAGAAGCAAATCATGCCAAGAGGGTTGAACTTTATGCTAGGAGCCGGAGATTTTACAAAGTTGAGAAATATGTTCAGCATTACAGTCTAGAAAAAGCACTCTGGCTATGGAGAGAATGGAATAGGACGGAGAGACTGGAGACAAGGGTAAAATTAGAGGATTGTCAAAATAAGCTAGGCAAAAATGATGCTGACCTGTGCTAGAAAGGCTTATTGCAATGGAGAGAAGTGCACAAATTCAAAGAGATACTCAGTATATTAAAGGATACTTTTTTAAAGGGTAAAACAATTCATACACATATAAAATGAATATATGTCAAGGTTATTATTTAACCCATTAGTTAATGAGGGAACCAGTAGGACATTATAAAGAAAATTCAAAGACCATACTTGTAGGTAGGCAATAAGGAGTGGTGAAAGGCTGAAATGGCTGTGCAATTAGGGGCGAAACAAGTCAGTATCCACAGGGCATTAATAATCAATTGCATTTCACCAGATACAATTTATTTGCATTTTTCTGGACAAGGGTCAGCTGCATTACTAGATGTGTGCTACAATTTTCAGTGTTGTAAATATCTCAAAAACAAGGAAAGTCTCACATAAACTGGGGATGGTGCCCTAGGCACGGATACCCAGCTGTCTTTTTTCTCATTTCAAAGTCTCTGACAATTTTCGCTGACAAGAAAATGTCCACAGGATTTTGGTGATTAGTTGAATGTAGTGAGGGTGAGCGGGAGGAAAGAGAGAGAGAAGTCAACTCTAACCATTCATTCAAAGGGGTGAGGGAACATTCAGTCACGATGTTGAAGATTGAACAGGAGACTACAGTGGCCAAGTTTTGGAAGGAAAGGATAATGGAAGATGGGGTCAGGGAAGAGGATGCAAAGAAAAATACAGAACTGAGACTATAAACCAGAGATAGTTACATCTTGGGC